>NC_140592.1:267236623-267724123 GCF_964204655.1 Triturus cristatus
GTTGTCTACCTAGCTCATGTACACCATCTCTTCCTCTTCCCACATGGAATATCTTTGGGAAAACCAGGCCCACATAACATGTGCCAAACCAATGATCCGGTAGTCGATAATATGCTTTGTTCCCGCAGATAAATATAATCCAGGAAAATCTGGATCATTTCCTCCTTTAAATCCCCATCCACCCATGATTCGATATGTATCATGGCACTCACAGTTACTTACAAAAAAATTATCATATGCTGTTTGATTCCTTCTAATACACATCTTTCCTTTCTGAGGCCAATCTAAAGCCATTGTTGGACTAGTTTCTCCTTTCAAATGTTTTTCCTTTTCAACATCCCAGACTGTCTTTTCCTCTCTTCCCTCAGATACTTTCTTTTGCATTTTTTTTTTTTTTGTTTTTAAAAACCTTTATTACAATTTCAGAGAAATACAAGTATGGGCCTACAACCAACAGGCCGGCCGCTAAAATGCAGTGTAACCCTAGGCACAGCTGAACATTCACATCGATGAAGCAACAAAAAAGGGGTCACTGGAGAGTTAATCATCGCAGTCGGCCGCAACCGCAGTCCATAAACAAACAAGAAAGGTTTCATATTTTTAGGAAACAAAAAACAGCAAACACACAAGGCAGAGGAAATTAATAGCAGTAGCATGTGCCCCTCGTATCGAGGGAGTAATCCAACCCGGGTAGACAGAGGGGGGGGGCAAGGCCGAAGAAACCAAATTTGCATGTCGCAGGAGCATACAGGAATGCGCGGGCTAGGGAGACAGAGCGGCATCTATCTCACGCATCTGAGGCGGGGCGCATATACCTCCACGATAGGAGTTCCAGGGACCCCACACCTTAATCCACTTCCCAGGCTTGCCTCTCGCCACATACACCGTTTTCTCTCTGAACATACACCAGTCCATGTGTTCTTTCCACTCGAAGACCGTGGGTGGCCTCTGGGAGCCCCACAATTGTGCAATGTCACGCTTCGCTACCATATAGCCCAGAGTCACCCATTGCGTCTGCGTCACATTGTAATCAGTCGGCTCCCAGACATTCAGCAAACATCTTCGTGCCTCCGGCAGCAAGGCAACATGCGTGACTTCTTCTAACACCACATGCACTCTGCACCAAAACCGAGTCACCTCCGGACACTCCCACAGGATATGGAGGAAACTCCCCAGGAGTCCACAGCCTCGCTTACACAAACCATCCACCGAATACCCCATACGCATCAGAGCAGGCCCCGTGACGTACACTCTATGGAGTATTTTAAGCTGGACGAACCGCAACCGGGCCGGGATAGCCACCTCTTTCGGGGAGGCCACCGCCGACACCCAATCCTCGTCGTCCAGTTCTAAACCGTCGGCAATCCATGTCTCCCGCAATGAAGCCAGCAAACCCATCCGATCATTAATAAGCTTCTTATAAATCAGCGAAATGGTGCTATCCGGCACATAGCCGTCCAATATCCTGTCCTCCAACGGGGAATGCTCCGGAATAGCCGCCACGTCCGAAAACACGGAACACAAGGCATGATGGACCTGAGCATACCGATAGTATTCCCTATCATTCAACTGGTATTCAGTTTTCAGCATGTCGAACGTCTTAAATTCCCCTTTCGTCCAGAGATCCCCTACCGTGCTGATACCAATCGTATCCCACTTATCAAAGCCTTTTGTAGTATACAGATAACCCAAACACTGGGACGCATACAATGGCGTAGCCCGAGTCAAACGATCCCTCCACCCCATCGCCGCATTTGCTGCATGCCACACCTGTACCGCGACCCACGTCGGGCCCGTCAACCGCGCATCAAGGGACCCCGAGTATAGCGCTCGATTATAGTCTCCGCCCGGCAATAGCAATTTGTCCATCTCAAAGGCCGGGTTCAAAGCAGGGCCATACATCCTGTGATTGACGGCAGCCAACTGGGAGGCCCAGTAGTATCGCTTAATGTCAGGGAGGGCGACCCCCCCATCATACCACGGTAGAGTGAGTTTGGCAAGAGCAATCCGCGGCCGCCCATCCCAAAACAATCGACGCTGGAGACACTCCACCTCCCGAAAATAACGGGCCGGCACTACGTCCATGGTGTTCTGCAGGGTGTACAAAAAGCGTGGCAGCGACATCATTTTGAACAGTGCTGCCCGGCCAAGTGGCGAGAGCGGCAACCGCCGCCAACCCGCCACATCCGCCCTTAGGCGCTGAAGGGGGGGGAGGAGATTCCGTTCGTAGTGGGCCACCGGGTCCAGTGTTATAAAAATTCCCAAATACGTAAATCCCGACGGCGCAATCTGGATAGGGCACCCCCGCGGAAGGGGGGGGCCTCCCCGGAAAGAACGTATACACAGGACTTAGCCCAGTTGATGACCAATCCGGAATTGCGACCAAAGGAGCTCAAAACATCCACCAACACAATGAGCGATTTGCGCGGTGATGCAAGATACAAAAGGATATCGTCAGCGTATAGGGAGACCCGATCCTCGTATTCCAGCGTCCATCTAAGGCCACGCATCGAGGGTTCCCACCGCAACCACTCCGCAAGGGGCTCCAGACAAAGCGCAAAAAGAAGAGGCGACAGTGGACATCCCTGTCGGGTGCCCCTACCCAAAGCAAAGGGAGCCGAGACACGTTATTTGACCACCACCTGTGCCAGTGGATTGTCATAAAGCAATTTCACCCAACCGATAAAACCCGGGCCAAAACCAAACTTCGCCAATGCTGCCCAGATGTACGGCCATTCCAAGGTATCAAACGCCATGGTAGCGTCCAAGGACGCCAAAATGGCCGGCTCACGAATGAATGGAGCGCGAGCAAGGACGCCATGCAATCGCCGCAGGTTCAAAGCGGTATTGCGATGGGGTATAAAGCCGGATTGATCCTGATGAATCAGGTCGCCCACAACCCGGATCAGACGATTGGCCAGTACCTTGGCGAGGATTTTGGGCTTCGCGTTTAACAAGGAGATGGGCCTGTAAGAAGTACACCGATCCCGCGGCTTCCCCTCCTTATGGATAACCACAATAGTAGCAAGATGTTGGTCAGGGGGGAGGGAGCCCGCCGCCTTAGCCTCAAGGAACATGTCTCGGAGATAAGGCGCAATCACATCTGGGCGCAACTTGTATAATTCGATAAAAAGTCCGTTAGGACCCATGGCCTTACCCGAGACAATAGAGCGAATGGCCAAAGCAATCTCATCTGGCGACAGGGCCGCATCCATCAATACTTTATCCTCATTAGATAGGGAAGGCAGAGTAATGTCTCGAAGCAGCAGTCGAGAGTCTTCCTCCGAGCGCTCTGAGACCGGAGAGTAGACCCCGTGAAAATAATCCGCGAAGCAATCAACTATATCACCGGGGTCCGTCACACACACACCGTCCACCCTCTCAACCTCCGGTACCACTCGACTCGCTCTCTCCTTCTTATCCAACCAAGCAATCAACTTCCCGGCCTTATCACCCATATCATACAAACGCCCCTGTTGCTCCCTGCTCATACTCCTAGCAGATTCAGTAACCAGCGCCTTATAGTCATCCTGCTTAAGCTCCAACACATGCAATCTATCATCCGTAACACCTTGCTCCAAATCACTCTCCAACTCAGTGATCTCATCTTCTAGCCGAACAACCTCCTGCGCAGCGCATTTTTTGGTGTAGGAAATGAGAGATAGGGCCTGGCCCCGGAGCACCGTCTTAAAGGCCTCCCAAAGGGAGATGGCGGAAGACACCGACCCCACGTTGTCATTAAAGTAGTGTTCCAGAGACTTAACCAGGTCTGCACGAATCATGGGGTTTCGTAGGTACCAGGGGTTGATCGGCGCCACCCTCCCCTCCGCCCCCAGGGCGATATCTAGGTGTAACAAGAGGGGGGAGTGATCTGATATACCGCGTGCCAAATGTCGCACCTCCCCGATCATCCCAGCTTGGGCCGCAGGCACTAGCATATAGTCAAGCCTCGAAAGACTACCATGGGCCCCGGAATGGAAGGTATACTGCGCCTGTCCAGGGTGTTTCAACCGCCAGCAATCTATCAGTCCCAGGGTATCCAGAAAGCCCCCCAGCCAGTTCTGGGCCTGAGGGAGGTCCCTAGGGGGGTATCGATCCTCAACTCCGGAAACCACAGCGTTAAAGTTCCCCCCCAGGACCAACACCCCTCCCGGAAGCCCAAGAAGCAGGCGTCCCAAATCGGCATAGGTGGCCGTCTGCAGGCCCGGCGGCACATAGACCGTTACCAGCGTAATCAACCTACCCTCCCACCTCCCCACCAGCGCAGTGTAGCGCCCTCTGTCGTCGTGGAGCACCTTATCCACCACCAACGGGAGAGAGGTCCTGACTAAAATGCCCACTCCCCTCGAGCCAGAGGTGAAACCAGAATGGGCCAGAAGGCGATACCCTCGTCTGTTCATGGCATGGAAAGAGTTCCCTATGAGGTGCGTTTCCTGCAGGAACACAATGTCAGGCGAAATACGTTTCAAGAACTGCAGGACTACCCCCGCTTTATCCTGTCCCCCAGCCCATTCACATTCCAGGAAAGAAGTTTCAGCCCCCTACCCCCCATCCCTCCCAACACAAAACATCCCTCTCCCGGGGAGCACAATCATAGTAGCACAACATGAAATATTACCCCGCCTTGTGAAACAAACAAAGAACCCCCAACCCCACCCCATCAACCCCAACAAAACTCCCCCCTCCCTGCACCCCTGCGTGAGCCCGAACAGCCCCCCCAACCTGCAGTGTGCCTGTCGCCCCAATATAAAATTCACTACAGAAAGGACAAAAAAAGAACCCCCAGAAGGAGGAAAGGGCCCCAGCAAGCCCCACGCAACCTCCAAACACCACGGGGCAAAGTGTCACAAACTGGAGTCCAGTGCAGCCACAGGTGCAAAACGTTACCGGTGCAGTCCAGCGCCAAAATCACTGTTCCATTCCTACTCCGTCAGACCCTCTCCGCTCTCCGTCATCCGACCCTCCGGCTCCCGACTCTTGGGCAGGGCATCCAGCCACTCTCCCACCGCCTCCGGCCGGTCGAAGAAGTGTGAGCGACCATCTAGCTCGACCCGCAGCCTAGCCGGGAATAGCATCGCATACTTGCAGTCCATGTCTCTCAAGCGCCGTTTGATGGCCGAGAAACCCATCCGTTGCTTTTGAACCGCTTGCGTAAAGTCTGGGTAAAAGCTAACATTAGAGTTCTCAAATCGTAATGGCCCAGCCACCCTCGACGCCTGCAGGATAGCGTCTCTATCCCGAAAATTAAAAAGTCGGGCAATGATCGGCCGCGGGGGGGGCCCCCACCTTAGGCGCACCCCCTGGAACCCTGTGGGCCCGTTCAACAGCGAAGAACTTGCTCAGCCCTTTGGGTGCTAGATGAGTCACCACTAGATCCTCCACAAAGAGATCCACAGCAGACTCCTCCGATCGTTCGGGCACGCCGATAATGCGGACGTTGTTCCGCCTGGCCCTGCCTTCAGAGTCCTCGAGGCGACGCTCAGTCAGGTCACTAGTGAGCTGTAGCCTCCGCACCGTCGTCTGCAAAGTGGCCACATCTACCGTTAGGCTCGACGACGCTTGGGCCAACGAGTCGACCCGGTCATTGGTTTTCGACAGGTCCGCTCTGACCAAGGTGACATCAATCAGCACCGAGTCCAATTTGTTGGCCAGAGTATCCAATTGTTGGTTCACAGTCACCTTCATCTCCTCAATGGCCCCCATGACATCCAGCAGAGTCAATTCGGGTGATGCGCCCGAGGCCTCCTTGGGCGGCTCAGGCGATTTACGTGATCCACTAGGGGATCCCTTTGGCTGCGCATAGCGGTCCATATTGTTGGCCTGGGAATAGGCTCCCCTCCGGGTAGATTTGGGTTTCAGTTTGTCACCATCCACTCTTGTCGTCATCGTCAGCGATCAGTAAGGTCAGCACCCTCCAGCACCCGGAGGAAGGCTAGGAGATCCGGGCCGCTAGCTGAAGTAGGCCCGTTTACAGGTCAAGACTAGGCTTTGCACTCTGTACTCGGCGCAGCTCTCCCAATGTCTCCTCATCAGTGTCAGTAGACCAACTCGAAACCGAAAGTGAAAGTGCGGGGTCCGGGGCAGGCCCAGCCTGGCATGCCGCTGTTGTTCACTTCGCAGCCGGGCACCTCACCAACCCGAGTCCGGGACCAAGGCCGGAGAAGGCCGCAAACTTCAGATCGCCAAGAAACCGGTTCCCGGAGTCCAATTTCGATTCGGAAAACGAGTGGCACCTTAGCGCAAGATCATAGACAAAAGCCCGTCGAAAAAATCAGGATTATGACAGGATAGACATGGGAGGTTGCGGAGGCCCTCGGGAGCCACAAGCCTATGCGGCCATCTTGGTTGCGAGCTAGGCTCCTCCTTCTTTTGCATTTTTAATCTCCTTTCTTCAACCATATCCAAGAACACTTTCTCCTCCTTTTTTAAACTACAAGTTAGATTATTTCTAAATATAGACTCTGATGTTAATTCTTTAGTTTCCAAGAAAAATGTACCTAATACCTTTGCAGGTTTTACTTTATTCAATTTGTTAATTACAGGTACTTGTGAAAATATGTTATCTACATCTGAAAAGTAATATTCTAATTTCCCTATTTTGTAAAACAAACTTGCTATTACACTACATGTTATTCCATACGTTACTGGGAGGTGATGATAGGTCACTCCCTCAGATACAGATGCAGGTAACTGCATGCAGACATAGCAGTCCCTCACGTCCATTGTCTTTACATATTCATATAGTAGTTTTGAAAATACATTGTTAGAAAAATAATTTATAGACCTGTCTTTCTGTAAATAATTTCTATTTTAGTCGGATATACTTTCTGCAACTTTTCTACATTCGTTTTATTCTCACTATGTCCTTCTATTGTATCTAGTGTAACTTTAAATGAGATCATGAAAGCTAAAGCACTCCATAGAAGCATTAGTAATCTTGTACAACAACAACACATTTTTAACCACCTTCTAAGAAATATACATTTCGTTTTTCTATTCTCTGTGTTTGCCATTTCGAAAAATGAACAGTGTCTTTTGACTTAGCCTCTTCTACTTCACAACTAGTTTTGTCTAACCCAAGGCTCTAAGCACCTACTTGGTTCTATCAGTTATGTCTCCTCCAGTAATTTTATTGTCTTTCCATTGGTATCGCTTTTGGTCTTTTCAGTTTCCCATGTTTCTGTATTAATACAGAAAGTGCTCATCCATTCCTCTCACTGCAGTACAATTCAAACTCCTTCTCATAATCATGCATACCCAATGCTGGTGCCTCACACAGACTGTCTCTCAACTGTTTAAAGGCTGTTAACTCTTCCTTATTCAATTCGATGGGATCTTTTACATCACTTCTTGTCAGACGTACCAAAGGTTTTGCGATCAGGGAAAAGTTACTTATCCACTGACGACAATATCCTACCATTCCAAGGAACATTCTCACTTCTCTTTGCGTCATTGGTGCTCTTATTCCTTTTATTATCTTGATTCTTTCTATTGTTATTTTTCTCAGTCCTTTTTCAATTTTATGGCCTAAATATTGTACTTCTTTCTGGCAGAATTGCAATTTCGATAGGGATACTTTAAGGCCTCCATCTGCTAGATGATTTAGCAATGCTATGGTATCCTCTACACAAGCTTCTCGTGTTTTTGACGCCACAAGCAGGTCGTCAATATACTGGAATAGTACTGAGCTCTCGGACATCTCTAGATCCTCTAAGGACTTTTTCAATATCTGGTTAAATATTGAGGGGCTCTCTGTATACCCCTGTGGGATTCGGCACCATGCCAAAATACGGTCGCCAAAACGGAACGCATAAATCTGCTGACTGTCTTGATGCAATAGGATGGAAAAGAAAGCATGACACAGGTCAATCACTGTGTACCATCCTGCATCATGTGGGATCTGATACAAAATTACTGATGGATTTGGAACAATAGGACAACATGACACAACTATTTTGTTTATTTTTCTCAAATCTTGCACTATTCTGAACGTTCCATTAGGCTTTTTCAGTCCCATAATTGGTGAATTACATGGACTACTCATTATTTCTTTCAAAATACCTTGTTTAATCATTTTCTCTATTATAGGAGTAATCCCTTCAATTATTTCAGGTGTCAATTTATACTGAGGACTATTTGGATAACTTATTCCCTCTTTCACTGTCACGTTTAGAGGGTCTACATTTTTCATTAATCCCACATCTTCTCCTGTGAAATCCCAGACTTCTGCCTTTACTGTCTTTTTCAGTTCTTTCGGTATCTCTTCAGGGTTAATTACAGCAAATGCCTCAGTAATTTCGGTTTCCATATTGGCCATAGTCATTTTATACAATACATCTTCGTCAGGGGTCTCAAATGCTATACCATCGGGAGTGCAAAATATGGTGCAATTCATTTTGCACAACAAATCTGTTCCTAACAAATTTACAGGGCTTGAATCACACACGACAAAGCGGTGCATTTCAGAAAATTTCCCTATGTTAACCTTTACTGGTTCCATAAGATACGTTTTAATCTGTCTGTTGGATACTCCAACTACTTGGATTGTTTCGTCCGAGAGAGGAAGGTTTTTAACATCAGCTGACCTAACTGTGGATCGAGTAGCACCAGTATCTACTAGGAAAGTAATATTTTCATCATTTACCTTTCCATCCACAAAAGGACCTGTCTGATCTACTTCTAGAGTTGCGCCAAGTACGCACTCTTCTTCCTCCCCTCGGCACCGTCAATAACTTTCTTCTGACTCACTCTCATCGCGTTGTAGCCAATACTGCGAAACAGCACTAGCGCGCGGCAGCTTACTTACCTGTTCTTCGTTGTAGAATCCTGTTTCATTACTGTATTTCTGAGGATTTACGCTCTGTGGAAAAGGCGGTTTTGGCGCCTGATTCTGTTGGGCAACAACCTGCTGCTGTCGCTGTGGTGGACACCTCTTTCTGCACCTGCAAATTTAATGATGCATTATCACCATTAGTACTCGGTGGAAATTTACACTTGGATTTCCAATGCCCTATTCTTCCGCAATTATGACATGGCCACTTCTTTTTGGCTTCTTCTAGATTAAATTGTCCCTTTCCTTTTCCATTATTACATTTTTGTTTCATACCTGCACCATTGGCCTGTTCAATCAATTGAGCTTCCTGTCTTTCCGCCTCCTTGACCTGTGCCCACATTGCTTTTTCTTTTAACTTACTCTATTTGGCTTCAATTTCATCACTGAAATATTTTGCATGTCTCAGTACTTCATCTATTTTCTTATTTTGCCAGTCTACTGTATGCTGTTTAATCATTTCACTTATCTCTGGACGCAGCCCATATATAAATCGGTATACAAAGTGACTTAAATCCTTTTCACTCAAATTTTCATCACCACTAAACTGCCTAAAGACGAGGATCAACCTCTCATAATAAGCGTGTACTGATTCCTTAGCTTCCTGTTGAGTCCTATCAATTTTTACCCAATCAGTCTCCTTGGGAGGTGCTTTGTTTTTCAGAAAGGCAATTACCTGCTCATATTTTTTCATGACTTCGGGGTCAGGGGCTCCCGTATGTGGATCCCTAGGGTATTCTTGTGAAGGCCAGCTAATCATATTTTTACACTCTGCCCATAAATCTGCTGGTACTAATATGTCAAAAAGACAAATCAATCCATAAAACTTTTGATAACTTTACGAACCTATCCACTTGCCTATACCACTCGACTGGCTTTTCGCGTAGTCGAGGGAAATCATTGGTAAATGACAAAATATCTTGTCTAGTCCAAGGGACATTTACATATCCCCCTCCTGGAATTTCTCTCATGGGACATTCTGTTACTACCTTTTCCTTTTCTCTTACGGGGAAAGCTACAAACGTTTTGTCCGAGGCATCATCTCGTTTTCGAAACCATCTACTCTTCCATTTATCTACATCGCCCCATTTTCTTAACAAAATGATTATGTCTTTGATCTGGGTTGTTCTTCATGCGGTATTCAGATTTTCAATATCTTTTTCAGAAAAATCTACTCTATATGATTTTTGTAAAGCTTTTACTTTTTTGAAGTCTATACCCATTTCATTTGCCACTTCTTCTAGTCTTTCATGTAGGTTTCTTGCTCTCCAGGTTATACTTTTACATAAAAATAGTAATTCTTCGTCCTGATAGGCTTTTAACTTTTCCGTGGGGATAGTCCCTACTATTAATTTTTTCAAAACAATCTTCAGCTTAGCCACATCTATAGATTGGGAATCTTTATCTTTTTGCTGCAAACTCCTTAGCCATTCACTTAATTCTTCTAAAGTAGGCCCTACACTATCTTTCTCAGTTTGTTTTGCTAATCTCTCTGGTGTTCCTGGAACTGATTCTGTCGTCATTATTATCCTATCCACTAAACTTTGATTTACTGTCAAATTTTTAGGCGTACTCTGTTCTGAAATACTTGTTGTTTGTCTCCATGGCTTCTTGTCTATATTCTTTTCTGGCCTCTCTGTTTGTTTATTACTATTATAAGGAATCGTCAGACAATGCTCACTATCCTTCTGTTTATCAAAAATAGGCATTACAGGTCCTATGGTTACAGGAACAGTTACGGCTTCCAAATTTTTAGTTAATTCTCTAATCTTTTCAGTTAATTCTAAAGCGGTTTTCGCTAATTCAGCTGAATTTTCATTACCCATTTTGCCATGTTGTGTTTGCTCTAATTCTTTAAAAGAATTGTTCGTTCCTGTCTCTTGTAATATTGATTCAAATTTTATATTCTGTGAAGTCTCTCTCATTGGGGCACTTGGTGTCAATAAGGTGGAATCTGACTGATAAGGGGGTGGATTTTTATAAAACATGTCGTCAAGAACATCATCCTCCGATTCATGCACACCATATCCTTTTGACTCGATATTATTTCTTCTTTTCCATACATTTTCTAATGCTAACTTTTTCAGTATGTCTCACAAGGAACAAACCATCAGCCATATTTGCACTTCGCCATCTCCTCATTCTATCATCATGATTCTCCTGTCCATATGATCTACCAAACATGTACTTATACCTTCCGCCACTTCTCTCACTTTCTCTGTCATGCATCTCATCTTCCCATTCTGTCAATGCTTCAAACTGTGTTGGTCTAGGTCTCGGTTCTAGATTCATCATTGTTTCTCTCAAATGCCGCAAAACTTTTATGTTAAAAGAACCTTCTGGAGGAAATGCAAGCGCACCATCACCTTTTGTATATCGCACCCAATTCTCTACCCACAAGCAAGTGTGATAGCCATACTTCGTTAGCATGTGAAATACAGGCGTTCCCAGGGGAGAGAATAGTCTCCACTCCTGCTTTACTGCAGGCTTGTCTTTCACAAACAATCTTTATACCTTTCCAAACAGCGAAACTTTCTTCTTCTCTTTACCAATATAAAACAATTTTCGCTTAACGTTTGTTTTCGCGTTCAGCTAGAAACGTCAGTGCAACACAAACTCTCTACCAATCAGCTTCCTCTGTGCGCTTTCCTTTCCAACCAATACCACTGTGGAAACACACTCATAAGCAAATCAGAAAGCTCTACGTCACTTTCGCATCCACCTATCCCAGCACGACTCTCACTAACGCACAATCTGGAGTGTCTACGTCACCCTGTAATTCTCAACTCCTAGCGCGGTGTACACTAACGCACCAATCAGGAGCGTCTACGTTTCTAACTGACTAGCCAATCCCAGCGCGGTCTTTCTGACGTCAGCTTTTCTCGCTACTCCTGCTTCTGCTGACCCCTCCTTTACAAAATTTATCGGTAAACTTTCTTACGTTCTTCTGACTTACAGATCTGTTAGTAACGACATAAAAACGCCACCATTATCTGTTTCGCTAACAAAGAATTTAGTTATTGACCTTTCTTACAAGAATTCCTTCTTTCCCGAGAGCAGCGAACAGTCTGCCCTACTACGGAATCGTTATTTCCGTTGATAAAGTAGCACATCTCTCTACCTTACCCTTCTAACAAGCATCAGATAACCGTTTCTCCAGAATTAAGACACCCAGTTGGAGACGCTCTGCTCTTGAGAAATAAAACCAGAGTTTCACAATTAACCTGAATGCTATTTCATTCACGCACTTTCATACGGAAAATGTAGTTCATTCACACATAATTCTGTCTTTCCCGAGAACAGCGAACAGTCTGCCCTACTACAGAATTATTACACTTGTTAATAAAGTAGCACTTCCCTCTACTTTATCCTTCTAGCAATCTTAGGGAACACCTATTACCTTTCCAGTGATAAGCGTAATCAGAGTGCCTTTTGGACTCCTGGTACCTAAGACCAAAATTTCACAGGTGACCTTCGCTATCATACATTTCTCTCATACAGAAAATGTCCCTAGCAGTAACACACGACGATGTTACCAAATCGAACCCAGACAATGCGTCGTGCAACTCCAAACGTCACACGTTTTCCCCGTGTACCTACAGGGCAACAACAATTCTGTCTATGCCGAGAGCAGCGAACAGTCTGCCCTACTACGGAACCGTTACAAACTTCCGACTTCCTACATCCCAGAAACCGTCAAACAACATAGAACTCGACGCAACTCAACATAGAGTGTTAATACATAAACCAATTCTTATCCACAATCAATAATCAATAAGCAATTTACAAGCAATTATCACCAAACCAATACAATAATAACCATCATACTGCTACCAGAAAAACTGATCCAGCGCGAGACTGGGAGGAAATGGGGAATAACCTTTACCAATACCCTTCCTGCGTTGCAGACCCGACGTCAGACTAGCTCATTCACACACGCAGTCATTGGTGGGGCCCATAACAGCAACACTCACACGTCTCTTTCACGAGTCTGCACACACAGGAGGGATGAGTAATTCAAGCACTGGACATGTGAGGGGAATACCTTAAAAACTTATAGGGAGAGAAAAGTTATTTTACAAATTATACATTGACATCCTTTGCCTACAGATCCCTAATCTCAAACATCAAGGCACTCCTCCCACTTGGTCGAATGGACCAATTTAGTTGGATTGGTTGATGATGATTTAGAACCAGCTAAAACACATTTTAAGATTCAGGAAAAACCACAAACTCATTCATTCTCGTTAATCAATAATGGTTTATCTAAATTTTCATAATGATTATTATTTGCATTTGTCTCGTCAAAGTTTAGAGATTAGATCAATCCAAATAAATTGCAGAACATTATATTTACCTAATATGGCTATTTGAAGTCCTCTAATTCATTGGCTTTGCATAACCAAATTTTGTTGTAAATTGTCCGAAAAGCAGGCCAAAGCTCAAAGTCCTCTGCTCAGCACGCTACAGTCCAATTTATCAAAGGACCAGAAGCTGTGCAAGCATCAATAATAGCCCGTAGATTTTGGAAAAGTTCGCAGTCATCAAACAATCGGGCAGCATCTGGATCATCAGAAAAAGCGTCACAACGAATGTGGCATTCGCTGTTGCTGCTGTAGCTAGGGATATTCTACCGTATTCTACTAGCCTTTTATAATAAAACAAATCATAGAAGATACAAATTTAAACTTTAGAGCAGTCGTGATTGGCTGGTTGAGATCGTACGACCACTGTCCCAAGATTTTCTGTACAGTTCGAGGGGTGAGGTCATTGGTTAACGAAGTATCGGCTTGTTCCGGTTTACTGTAAGGATGATTGTTCCCCTTTCTTGGCGAAAATCCCATTTGCCATCCTTGACCAGGCACAGTCTGTGCAGAGGTCGCTGTGAGGTTTCGGAGATTTCTTGCACATGCGCAGCTCACTCCGCACCTCATGAGACAGTGGCCACTTCGTCGTGTGGTGACAGCGGCCATCTTTGATTTAGGCCCAAACGCCAACTTAATCGAAACAAACACAAAAGAATAATTCACTCATGGAATTGGTGATCCTAATGTTAACCCCTTGCTAATCCCTCTATGTGCTTGTATTTATCTAGCATATAGCGACATTTAAAGCCATTATATTCACCTTTTCGGTCCAATCAGGAACGCAAACATCACAAAAGCAACATATAACATGCAGTATTCTATTACCACATATACTATTGTTAGTATGCGTACAGATTTAAGTTATAAGAGTTATTTACCATGCAAAATGCCAATCCCACATGTAATTCGAGTTTTAATAAAGTTGATTAGTACACATGCAATACTCGTTTAATAATATTATAATTAGTAGATTATTTAATTAGTATCTTCATGCAAAAATAGAGGAGGTATACAAAATTTTGCACTACCTGCTCCATCAAATCAAATTATGAATGTCAAGATTTATGCATGTACAGTACAAATAAAGCAACATTTCACTAGTTGTAAATGGTCCATTGTATTAGGTCCGGGGAAAGGTCAGCCTTAAAGAAAATGCATTTTCGAAAAAGCCTGCAAGTTAGAAACACATGTTTTAAATTAAATAAACTCTAAATCAATATCAAATATAGTGTAATAAAATCAATTCAAATAGGGAATATGCAAAACTTTCACCAGAGATTATTACATGGAAATAGCTAACGTTAGAAATACCCTACTACCACAATTTTTCCCAACATTCATATAAGTGTATAATTTTCTAAGTTCATACTGCAAAATTAGTTTTTCATTTTTCAGAAACTTTAGAATCTCTAGTTTTACTTTGCAAAATTTCAAGATTGTACCTTATTTCTATACATTCTTGCCCTGACTTTTCTAAATGGTGTATTCCAATAAAAAACATTAAAAACACTAGGCCACTTTATTAATAGCAGAATGTTCATCAAGAAATGTAATAAAGAACATGTTCATAAAAACTCTCATTAGTGACACTTGTTTATATGTATTAGTACTGCTTTGTATGCATGTTTTCTTCATCTTGCATTTTAAAGCACGCTTTTACAGTGCTTCTACTACATTTATTTAAAAATCCTGTTTATTGACATTCTCTAAAACAAGAACAATCATTCATGAAAGAAAAAAAAAACAATAAGCAGTGGATTAGAATTAATCATATTTTTGGTGCTAATCAAAATGCCATTACATATTACAATTTGTAAGAAACAATCATAGCATTACGGAGACACAAGTGGGCCACTCACAACAGTTAAATAGGTAAAATAATAATCCACAGCTCAGGGGCAGCGAATCACAACACAGGTTATAATCATATCTCCTGAATTCAACAAAGACCACTATTTGATGCATTAATCAACCACGGCAGCAGAGGTTAGCCACGTCACATATGGTTCCCAGATATCTCTCGGCCTTGACCTGGCCGGCATAAGTTCCCAATAGTTAGACAGCTGTGCCTTAAAGTATATCACACTTGTTGTACACTCCTGTATCGTAGGGGGTCTGGTTGCTCCCCAATGTATGGCTACCTGTCTTTTCGCCATTAAGATCAGTAGTTCCGGCAGCTTGCGCAGTTTGGGCGGGATCGTGTTAAGCACCCTGAACAGCGCTGCCAGTGATGTGCTGGGAATTGTCATCCCAGTAATGTTGTGTATGTGACTTAGCACAGTCAGCCAGAAATTTGCTATCTGCCTACACTGCCATGCTGGATGTAAAAAGGTTGCTCCGGGTGCACCGCAGCGCCAACAATGATCATCATCACGAAGCCCCATTTTGTATAATTGGACGGGTGTACAGTATAAGCGATGAAGGTATTTGAAGTGTCTTAACCGGAGACAGTAATTTGACGTTAAGCGCTCCAGTTGTTTAGAACTCAAGGACCATTGTTGGTCCGTGATAGGTGCCCCCAGCACCACCTCCCATGCCCCACGTGAAGCTGGCATGGCAATCGGAGACGTCTTTTGTGTGATTTTGTAGATGCGGGAAATAAGTTTACGACCTGATTCCACCTACAGCAGGTTTTCTAGTGCTGGCAGCGTAGACGGCGGGTCTGGAAATGTACTAAATTTGCCCTTACAGGAAGAACGAAGCTGATAGTAAATTAATGTGTCAAGAGCCGAGGGTGTTTCTGAGTCGCATAGTTGCTGTAATGTAAGAAAAGTGTCTGAAGGATATAAATCACCTTCCAACTTCAGATTGTGCACTACTGCGCGATCTCGCGCCTTACGATCTATGAGAGGTGGGTATAGTGGGTTTTGGAGTAAAGACATAGACGGTGCGTATAGTATATCAAGTATTGCTCTCTTGCGTATTCCGTCCCAAGCCCACCTCATAGTTTTCCCAATTATCTATTTCATCACGTGGTCGTTTATATGACTGGAATAGCGCAATGGATAATGGTATTGGCGCCACCCTGTCCATCTTAATGGCAACATGAGGCTGGTAGGGCGAACCCAGAAATGCAGGAATTGTGCCTGTGCACATAGTGCGTATAAAACAAAGTCTGGAGCGGTCATGCCCCTTGTTCCTGTGGTAGTGTCGGAATTTCCCAGGCGATCCTTGGCTGTTTCCCAGCCCAAATCTAGCTCGATCATGAGCGACCGAATGCGGCCGAAAAAATGCATCGGAACGGGAATGGGAATGTTAACAAACAAGTATAGTAGTTTCGGCAATATGATCATCTTTGCCACCGCTACACACCCCTCTAAAGAGAGGGGAAGTGACTTCCACCTCCTCACCCTGTCTTCGTTCCAAGCAATAACTTTACCATAATTCTCTGTCCATATTTCCTGCATGTTAGCACTAAACCATATACCCAAATATCTAACCGGACCGGACGCGCAGATAAATGGGTAATCCGTGGCAAAGGCCGGGGTACCAGATGTGAGCGGAAGGAGTACAGACTTAATCCAGTTGATATTCACTCCTGACAGGCCACCGTATCAATCCACCTCCCGCATCATTGGCGATAAATTTTCTTTGGGGTCCACCATGTATAGGGTAATCCCGTCCGCATACATGGACACAGTTAGCGCCCGTGTCGTGAAGCCAATGGCCCTATTGGTGTGATGTTGACGCAGGTTGGGCTGCCAATGGTTCTGTCGCGATCGCGAATAGCAGGGGCGAGAGAGGGCAGCCCTGTCTGGCTCCCCTAGTAATATTTATTGGTTCTGAAATCAGCCTGTTTACCCGTAGGCGTGCTGTAGGACGTGTATATAGGAGCTGTATTTTTTGGAGAAAGAGTGGGCTCAGGCCCATCCTCCTAAGGAGTGGGAAAAGAAAACCCCATTCAAGGGAGTCAAACGCCTTGGCCAAAAGCGCAGCTAATGCAGGTACATGAGGGGCCAAATAATGTATTAGTCCAAAAAGCGTTCTGAGATTGTGAATGGTAGACCTGCTGGGTACAAAGCCCGATTGGTCAGGCAGGACGATGATTGGCTGCAGAGGTTAAAGCCTGGTGGCAAGCAGTTTGGCGAATATATTTGCGTCTAGGTTAATCAAAGAGATGCTCTATATGATTCGCAGAGACTTGGATCTTTATCCGGTTTCAAAAGTGTAATTATAATAGCTTCGCGCATGGAGTCAGGAAGCACCCCTTCTTGCAATGCCTCTTGGTAAACAGCTAGGAGTCGTGGGGCGAGTATCTCTGAATATTCCTTATAAAATTGCGCAGTTAAGCCATCTGCCCCTGGTGCCTTGTCTGCCCTCATGCCACTAATAACTTGTCATATGTCCTCAAGTGTAAACGGAACGTCTAAATATTCCCGGTGGGCTCTACTGAACCATACAAGTGCTATAGAGTCATAGTAGTCGTCCAGGGCCGAGGCAGATGGGACAATGTGTGATGTGTAGAGTTGCGCATAAAAATCTCGCATGGTGGCAAGGATATCGGGCGGTGAATGAACCAAGTCGGCGGCGGGAGTTTTAAGTGTTGTTATATAAGTGGATCCCCTGGGAGGCCGTAGGAGGTTTGCAAATGTCTTGCCCAGCCTGTCCCCCTCTCCATATCTACGCGCCACTGTGTGTTTGTGTAGAAACTTAACCTCCGTGTCTGCCTCCTCTTGGTATTCGGTCAGTGTCTTACGAATAGCTCCCAATGTCTCAGCAGATGCCGCTGTGCAGTATTGCCTTTCCAGGTCATGCAGGTCTGTTTCAAGTCTGTAGAGTACCACGTATATCCCAAAGTACCCTGGCCTGCCCCGCTATACAATGTCCACGGATCACCACTTTAAAGGCATCCCACAGTATGCCCTCAGTCTCGACCGAACCAGTGTTGTGTGCAAATTCTTCTATGTGCGTATGAATCTCTTCCCGGAACACCACATCGAGAAGGGCATTGTGCGGCGGTAATCTCCAGGTGAATGGTTGTCTATAGGGGTGCTGTATCTGTAAAATCAGGGCGACAGGAGAATGATCTGAGAGTGTGCGTGCACAATGTGACACCGTCAAGATCCAAGAATGAAGAACCGGGGACAGTAGCCAAAAATCCAGGCGTGACCAGGCACCGTGGTGCTGTGTAATACATATACCCTCCCGATCATATGTCCTTCTTCTTATGAATCTAATTATCTGGTTTCCAGTGGAGTAAAAGAGTGGCGTACTCCGGATGTGTTTGTACAGACTTTTAATGAGCTTGTTTACTTGAGAAACTGAGGTGCTGAGCCTTTGGTCAGCCGCATCTTGTCTTTCTAATTGCATTTATGGAACAGCATTGGAAAAGTATAAACTAGTCATTGTCACTTAGCTGACTCTGAAGCGAGTCCGCTCTATCTTGGATCTTCTCCTGTTGCTGTCTGGAGTGTTGCTTGGCGAATTTCATAGCGGTGCTTGCCTCCGTGAAGACCAGAGGCCTTCCCTGCACGTGGACCCGGAGTTTGACAGGGAATAACATAGCGTACTTGGTCCCAGATTTCTGTAGCAGTTTCTTTGCGGGGAAGAACTCACGTCGTGCCGCCTGTACCACCTGGGTAAAATTCAGAAACAAAGAAATCACGTTGTTTTGATATCTCAGCTCACCACGTTTCCGAGCCAGGCGCAGCACGGTGTCTCTGTTTCTATAGTTTAGTAGCCGCGCCAGGACCGGAGGCGGCCGGGTACCCGGCTGCGGTCGATGGCCAAGAGTATAGTGTGCCCACTCCACCAGGAACATGGCAGAGAGGTCGGCGCTGAGTAGGTCTTGTAGGAGGCCCTCCACATATTTCTCCATGTTAAGAATATTTGTAGATTCCAGCATGCCTGTAATGCTCACGTTGTTTCTCCTTGAGCGAGCTTCCAAGTCCTCATTTTTGGCCTTGATTACCTCCAGAACTTTGTCCATACGAAGAAGGTGGTCTTGTGTTTCAACCTGTCTGTCGTCAGCATCAGAGACTCTGGTTTCCAGCGTGGTCAGCCTGGCTTCATGCCTGTCCACCCTGCACGACACTTGATCCACACGTCTCGCGAGGGAGTCAATCTTGGAGTCAATCTCCTTAAGACAGGTTTTTACATCTCTCAGTATGGTTCTAATGTCTTCCTCCTGCTCTGGCTCAAACTGTGTCTCAAGCAGAACCATTTGTGATGCCATATCGCCTTCTGTCTGCTTGTTGTCCATTTTTCCCATTGTTGCGGCAGAACCATTTAGCGTATTCGGAGCAACAACTACTCGACTGTGGAAACTGCTGAACAGCCAGGGGGCCTTAATGTCTCTCACGCCTGAGCTGCAGAGCAAGTATGGGCTCAGTTGATATCCCTCACCTAGGTAATGTATGGGGGGCACCTACTTCTCACCGCAAATCCGTGTTCTGAAGTTCGTCTGTCGTAAATCCTAGCGGAGGTGTGGTTTTTGTGTCGCAGGGCTATGATGAGGCTCAAAGTTGTGTTGCCCCTGTGTCCGGGCGAGCTTGTGAACAATCGCAGCTGCCAGCCCCAGCCGCTATTATAAGGATTTCTGGGTAATATGGCTGCCTTACTCCTTACTTCACAAACGGGATCTGGGGCCAGATTAAATAAATAAATAAAATTCCCAAAGCAGCAGTGTGGTCCCAGTCTGGGCAGTCACAGTGGCGTGCCCTTCGATAGCGTGATTATTAATTGCCCTTGTCGATTTTTCTTTTTATTTTCTTTTTTTGTTTTTGTTTAAAATCTTTCCTGGATCACACCACCATTATCTGCTGTCAACAATAAGCTGGAGCAGACTCAGAGAACGGGGGCCAGCACCAGGAGCGAGGCGCAAGACTCTGTGCACCCAATGTCTCAACTCCAGCGGCTCCAGGAGCTCAGAGGCCCCGCACCAGCGACTGCCGCACCCACAGTCCGCCGGCGCAGCCTCCTGCCAACATGCCGCGCTGTCCAACTTGTCCTCTCTCACGCACTGCTAGGCCCTCACCGATCCAGTATGTCCGCAAGAGCGCTGAGATCCACACAAAAGGGAGGGGGTAGGGGCTCACTCGCTGCTTGCTCTGCTGTGCAGTCTCCCACAATGGTTCGGGCCCCAGTGATTTTGCCGCCGGTGTGTGCGCGGGCCTCACCTTCACCATAGGCCCCGCTCGCACTCCGCCAGGTGGTTATCGTAGATCGGGCCCAGGGTAGTTTACGCAGCCACGCCCACCCCGCCCCAGCGTGTCTTACTTGCCGCTGCTCGATAAGGCCCCGCAGATGGGTCCGGCATCTCAAGTGTCTCGCCGGGGCCCTCGGCATAGCCGTCCGGTTCGTCCCCTTTTTCCCAGCAGCGTGGGCCACGTCGCTACCGGCGATAATTACAGCGGCTATCTGCCGACTCACGGGGCGGTGATGACAACAACCTGTGCCGCTTCACTCGCCGAACAGATGCCCCTCGGTTAGGTGACCAGATGCGGCGATATATTGCGGATTCCTGAAGGATGATGTGCTCGACCGGCAGAGCCTCTTCACAGAGCGGCCATCTTGCTGCTCGGCTCGGCCACGCTCCCCGTGCTTCTACTACATTTGTCTCAGTTTAACGTGTCACTGTGTCTAGTGTGCAAAGTGCACTTTCAGCTTTTCATGTCTTTGATCAGTAAATGTGATGTGCATTATGATTTTTAAAATTGTGCTTCATCAGTTTTAAGGACGTTTTTAGTACCAGAGAATCTGTATTACATTCTTTCCCATGAAGTTGGATCAGATCATAGATGGAAGCTATTAATGGCCCATTAGGTAAGGCATCAGCAGTGGTAGCATCTTTAGAAATTGAGCTCTCATTGTGTCTGATGATTGAGGCACAAGACGTAGAAAGGAGAGTATCCCTTGAAACTGGATTTTGTTGTAAAGAAGGTTGTGGAGAGGGCAATACAAAAACCGTGACGTGAGTGGGCGTGAGTTCAACTCCTACACCGTCCCAGGACAATTCTCTGCTCTAGATGGATCAAGATCACCTAATGAGTACATTTGTGTCACCAGCTCTTCAGTTTTCTCTGTCGCTTGCTCTGACCATCACTTCAAGGTATTCCTATCCTCTGTCTTTGATGCTGATTTACTAGGTTAGCTATATTTAACCAGATGTTCTAGCCAGTCCTTACCTACAGCGGATTCCTCATCAGACCCTGCACCTGCAGAGGTAGTTCGACAGCCAGCCTCTAATGGATCCAAAAGTGAAAAAAAGAGCTTGTAGGGATTCGAGCATTTCATTAGTTCCTTGTCATAGCTTTGTGTTGTTTGGGATGCCTTGCGAAGTAATAGCAATAAAAGTGTGCTAGGTAAGTGACCTTTATCTAATCTGATACCTCCAGATTTATTAAAGAATTATGGTTTACTTCAGATGTGCCGCAAACAGTTGCCTCATTTTCAGAATTTTTAGCCAACCGCTGTTTAACAACATTATCAGAACCAATATTGTTTACAGAGGATGCTGATATCAGAGTTGCACACTTGAGCATTGAGGAGTAAGAGGGACTTAGCAGAAAGTTTTTATCTTCTGTTTGATGGAGCACTTTTTCAGAGGAAAGAATGCCTCTAGAGTTTTCTGGTAAGTGGCAGTCTGAGTTGGTACTTTAAAAGTTAGTACTATAGCTGCACTAGAAAGAGTGTAACCCTTTTAGGTGTATCAATCTGATTGAGAGGCCACCTTCAGTTCCACCACAAAAGTAAATGTTCCCGACCCGCACTGGTCCCCCCCTGTAGCCGGCATTGCAGACTGCAAGCTGGGCTGGATGGGAGCTCCCTCTTCATCTGGTTCATTACGCTGAACAGTAGCCCAGGTCCCAGGCATGTGGTGTGGAGCACAGAAAGGAGCTATCCAACCCAATGTATGGCCTCACCTCCATTGCACCATCTTGTGATGGAGGCACAGCAACAATCCACAAAGGTCGATTGCAGTTGAAGGAACCCAAGCAAATGCAAAACGGTGGGGGTGGAGCGCACACCGCCATCTCACAGCCAGAGCCCCAGGATGCATTTGCTGAGTCCCAAGCAGGGAGGCGGCGCTTCACACGAATAGGTTAAGCTATCTTGATTAAAATCATTCTGGCACAGACTGCAAAATTAGCACAATGTCAACTTTCTGTCAGTGCAACAGCGCCATTTTTTGGCCACACTTGATGGCTTAATGACAAGACGACTGGATTAGACCTTGCCAACAGAGAAACTCTTGTTAGGAAAGTTTTTTAGATGTTGCTGGAGGGATTAAAGGGAGTCAGGGTTGTCTGCCATCTGCCTTTACTAAGCCCACCAAATTTAGCGTTCACCACTGGCCATGCAGTGACCTCTGTGGGTTTGTATGAACTGTTGTTACATTGGTTCACAGAAAGCTATTTAAATGTTTGGCATACATCCATCAGTAATGACCACCAGTCATATAAATGTTTTTTTGTTTTTTTTAAACTCCCAAAGAGAGAGTTTGCTTTTGGAACAGTAAAAACTAATGGCCCCAACACCATGGGATTTTTTCCCATGGCGTGGGGTTGATTTTTATATGTTTACTGTCCCTCACTGCCAGGATGTTCCTGGCTGTGACCAACAGTAAAAGGAAATACAAGCCATCCAGTTGCCCACTCTGGTGGTCTGATGGGTTGTCCTTCCTCAGGCCATCAGAGGAAGATTTACGCTTAGAAGGAAACTTTTACTCTGTCAGTGTAAACCTGGCAGGCCGTCCGATACAAAATGGGGTAGGATGAGCGAGAGTTTGGCAGACAAGGTGCTCCATTGCAGTAGCAACGGAGTCCCCTCTCCATCAAACTATCAATTTGGCCCAAAGTAATTTTCTAAGGTAGGCTCCTCCAACGAGTAGCTCATGGGCTTCTGGTAGCTCTCCAACCACCCATGAGTAGCTCTCTGGTGTGCAGCCAACTAAATTAGAAGCTTTTGCTTGATTAAATTAATGTATGTATTCCAAAATTGTAGTGTCTATCAGAGATGAAAATGTGTGCATTTTCAGAACCCATAATTTCCAAAAGCAATTGAAGCTGATATGTGAATGATAAATCATGGAGCACTGGGGGACGTATTACTAATATTATTACCTTGGTAATATCACCTTAGTGACAGGGGCATTTCAGCCGTGGCTGCTTTGTACTATCCTTGTAGAGGCACAACAAATTCACAAAGACTTATTTACATTGCTGTTGGCAATAATGCCGTGAGTGATCATGGCTGATAATCTTGCATAGGATGGCCACCAATACAATCTTGCCTGATGTGGACAACACAAATATTAGTAGCTCAGCGTGATTTTCATCGAACTCCTGTTCTAAAGAATATGTGTTGGAGGGCTTAATACAAAGCCTGTAGCAGCGAATTACATATTCTAGTGGCATTCCCTGGGAAGTATTTTTGCAGAACATACTCTTTTTTGAGATGCAGTGTTCCCTGATAGAGTTCCTACCTCTGGCCCTGATGACAGCTTTCATCCAGCTGTGACTGGCTTTTCCATAGTGTGGCCAGATGGGGCCAGATGGGAACGTTCCCCAGCTGCATTTGTCCTGCCCCCAGCCTCCCTTTCACCCTACTGTCAAAGCTGTTGAATGCCACCTATGCTGCAAGCCAACACAGAAGAAAATCAGACTCTGCAGCTTGCCAAAGACATTATGTGCAACTAACGTTTACTGCACAGCTTTCATAGCAATGGTTGTTTTTGGCAATACGTGAGCCTACATGTTAACTTAGAATGTATAAATATGAATTTCTATGTTTGTGTGATATTTCTATATTTACATTTCTAGACATATTCACTCACACAAAGTCAATTAAACATGTTAAGCAAGGCTATTATATATACGTATACTCGCTCTCTCTTCACAATTTACCTGTGCAGGTGGCCCGACCAGTTTTATCTGTGACTGCAGTGCTTAATTTGAGCCAGTGGTTTCCGGTGCTAAGCACCAGCACTTAATTGGTTTCTGGTGCTCTGCACCCGCAGTTAATTGTCAACAAAACACTTAGGACAGCCTGCCACGTGGTGGCGCTGCTCATCTAATTAAAAGATGAGCATAACAGCGGTTGTTTATGAATGCAATATATATTAAACATTACTAATACCTGCCTCCCCAGCTATTCCTTTAGCTTTGAGGACCTGGAATAATCTGAACTGTTGCACTGGCAGGTGAAAGAGATGGTTAGTAGATGTTATGACAGCGATGACAAGAGCGATGGGTGATGCAAGCTGCAGTGGCCTCCTGGTCAGGGCCCTGACCTTTATAATTTTACAGATTAAGCACTGTGTGGCTGATTGTGTGCACCCCTAAAAAATCACTTCAAGAAGCACCGCTGCCAGCCGTGCCTGTTTTTACACCCTTGCAGAAAAGGGGATGAAGGTAAGTGGAGAAGCAATAATGACCCTGCTTGGAAAATCAAAAAGTATGTCTTCCAACCACACAACTAGGAGAAAGAATAAATAACTAAAATGGATTTCAGATGTCATGCAGAGAATGTACTCTCTGGTGATTAAAGGAGTGGCTGTAGATGTGGGAATGCCTGATACTTCTCTGGACGCCAGCTGAAATAGCTCAGCCCCAGATAAATGTATATATCTCAGCAGCCGCTGACATAATTGCACAGCACAGTGCTTTCAGTTGTTTAACCTCAATTTTGTGCTTCATAACTCTTCAGACTAGTTGTTGCTGCAGTAACTCTCATGTGCACAATAGCACTTTCCATTTCATTTGTGGGTGCATTCAGGGCCAAATCAAACAAAAAATAGGAAATACCAGCAGGCATATGTGTGAACCTAAGACTAGCAGGTTTTCTTGGTGAATCCATTTTGAATGAACCACTGATAGCTGTAGTTTCCACTGGTGTACGCTTGTGTTCCCTAACACGATACGTTTCGAATGTCCACTTTGCTGAAAATTGGAAAATGTAGGGTTAGGGGAATTTTAAGCAAGTAACTTTTTTCATGTGAAAAATATTTCCCAGGTGAAGATTGTATTTTCCCATGTCCCTACGAAATATCACTAAATTATTGACACTTGGACACACTTCCACAGCGTAGGTGAGATGGCCACATGGAGATTTTCCACAGACTCAATGTCACACATTCCTTCAGCTATTTAGCATGATGGTATGACTATCTGTTTTGACCATAGTTTGATAGATTCTGAGTCCTAAATCGTGCACCACATCCACATCGAAGCCTAAGGGAGTGAAATATGCCAGGTACACCTCCCCACACAGGGAATCTACAGGTCATGTTTTTAAAGTAACTAAGGCCAGATGTACATAGGATTGGCTTTGCGATTAACAAATAGCGAATTTTTGCGATTTGCTATTGGGTAATCGCAAACACCCATGTGTTCTTTTGTCTTTGACACATTTGCAATTCCCTGTGGGTCACAAATTGACCTACCTCATTAATATTCATGAGGTAGGTCTCGGTTTGAGATCCATTGAGAATCACTAAAATCACTGGAATGCTGGCCTGCTGGTGTCAGCAAACCACCATATCTGTGATTGCTTTTTAATAAAGCATTTTTTTTAAATGCAGTTTTGGATGCGTTTAAAAAATAAAAATGAAACGTTTTCTTATCATTTCTCAAGAGTAGACAGTGGTCCTTGAAACCAATGCCTGCTCTTAAAAACGGTTTCACCAACATTCACAAAGGGGAAAGGATCCCTTGTGGACATCTTTCCATTTGCGAAAGGGTTACCAGTAACTTGGAGCTGTTGGTAAACTGCAAATGTTTTGCGACGGCATTTCATTCACAAAACATTGCCACATACCACTGCGAGTCAGTATTAGGAAGGGACGCCCTAAGCACGCCTCTACCTAATACCGAATCCCAAACCCATTTTGCAATTCAGTAATAGGTTACCAAATCGCAAATAGGGCTTGGTACACGGAAAAAAAAATCATTCACAAACAGCACGATTCTGTGAATTGGGCTGTTTGCGACCAAAAAGTCACTTTACACATCGGCCCCAAATATGTCTGCAATTTTTATGCAGCCTCAACCTGCTCAAATAATATGGCATTCACACTCCAACCCAAAGTAAATGGGACCAATTTCTGTATCCTTTTCAAGTTTTAAATTAGATCCTCTTTTCCATAAACTATACCAACACTTGCCCCTGCCTGAGGAGACCTTGGAATTACAAGAGGTCAAAATGTGTCAACAACTGCAACGATCAAGAGGAAATTGGGCCATAAAGATCACAAAAGAAGTTTTCAAAGCCAATCCTTCAAAAACTATGGCAGCCCCCCAACCAAACATGTCCCTCACCTCGATCTGGGGACATTAGAAGTGGGAAACATAGTAATATATAAAACAATCCCCAAGTGAAACTTTCAAACTTAGAACTGGTATTTCAAATAAAACATTGATTGCTCTATTCTTTGCCATATGTGTTCATTGTATCTACTATAAACTTTTTGCGCATTTACCTCCTCACACATTTTGTCACTGTGGTGAATTTCGTATCTTGTGATGAATGTTCAATGGATTTAATATTGGGATCACTAAAAATCAACACTATAAATGTGATTAATGACAAAAATATACATATTTGAGACACTTCATAATATTGTAACACTTGAAAATAGCAAAATTCGGATGATTAGCGATACCTTTAAGACAACACCACATCCGTTCATCCAAATGTACACTGTGAATGCAAACATTAACAGTACTAACATGCCTCCACTCTGTGGATTACTACCAGGCAGGCAGTATTGGTAACTTTTTCTAAATGTACAATTTTGGGGCAACAAATTATTTTTGAATACTACTGATTTTTCTGATGAATCTAGTCATACATGATGAGTTATTAATGTTGCACTTGAAACAATTTTTATTAGGTGTTTAGCAGTGTGTTTATTAATTTAGTTTAGTTTGCCACATTTTTTCAGAGACACCATTTTATTAATATGGATGCTGTTTTGGTGTTCTGTTCATCTTGCTCCTGTTAATTACCCCTCCCAATCAATGTCCCCCTATGTGTCCTCTCTACTCACAGGCTCTGCAGAGCTCAGGACACTGTGACACAAATGGGTATTTTCCTTAGAGAGCATGCATTATGAATGAAACTCTCTTTGTGTACTGAATGTATCACGCTGAAGGACACTACCACTGGAAGTTCTTTATTTTTATTTTTTTAAATTTTTTTTTAAGTTTGAGTTTATTGAAGAAAAGGAAGGAAAGGAGGGGGGGAAGGGGTAAAGACATTATGATAAGCATGTACAAAGAATAAGCAGTTCAATAAAAACTCTCATTAAAGGCAAATATAACAAGCATGAAGTCTACATAAACCAAAACATCGTAGAGAACAGAAAATACCATATAACATAGTAGAGCGTAATGCCATATCAAAAAGGGCAATAAAGAAACAATGAAATCATGGTGGTTTACGCACCTCGACCGTGTCAGGATCTGGAGAGATGTGTGCTGGAGCAAAGGAGGAGAGATAAGAAGCCAAATCAGGTCACGCTTGATTGCTAGAGAAATGGGGGATACGTAATTAGTATCTAGGCGATGATGGAAGCAAACTGCATTCCACCAAGATTGATAGGAGACATTTGCAGCTTGCTTCCAATTAGAAGTGATGATATGGAAAGCCACAGCAAGTAGAAGGTCAAGTAACAGATAATTGGAAGTAGATTGTGGGAGGGATGGTGATAGGGAACCTAGAAAAACTTGCGGTGGGGAAAAGGGGAATTGAAATTGGAATATCTTTTGTATTTGCGTCCATACTAGGTGCCAAAACTTGGAGATAGGAGGGCATTCGAACAGCATGTGTTTGAGATCTGCAATAGGGCAAGAACAGGACCAGCAAATAGGGGATGCGTTTGAAGAAAAACGGGATAAAGCAAGAGGAGTACATAAAGTTCTATTATAAATGAAATATAAGGTTTGGGTAGTATTAGCAGCTCTAGAGGTTTTATGAAGTTTAGCCCATAATTTGTCCCAAAGGGATGTTGGCCAGTCTTGAGAAAAATCCAATTCCCACGTAGTCTCAAGTTTGGATTTTAGTCTGTCAGCGGAATAACGGAAAGAGTTGTAAATGGCAGAAGCTGAGGTAATAAAGAAGTAGCTTTGCGGTTCGAAGGAATAATGGTAGAAGGCACTAAGGAGCGGAGGTATGAAATCAGAACTGGGAGAAGAGCAAGATATTGCGATCGAGCAGAAGAAGGCAGTGAGAAAGCAGATTGAAGTTCCTGGAAGGAGAGTGGGGTCTCCTGAGAAACTAATTGAGAAATCCAACATAATCCACGAGAATGCCATGTCTTCCAAAATATGGTGCGATTACGGATTTTGAGAAGAGAGTTGTGCCATATTGGTTGGTCGTGAATGGAAAGGAGGGAGGGATAAGATGATGTTATGTAAGGGAGAAGGAGAGTACGGGAATGAGATACAACAGGCGTACGAAGACGGACTAAAGGAGACGAGAAGGATAGGAACTCGCAAAAGGTAAAGGGGGATAGAAAGGAAGATTCCATAATTTTTTTTTTTTTTTTTTTTTGAAACCGTTTATTACAAGTCTCAAGAATATACAAGTATGGGCCTACAACCTTCCGGCCAGCCGCTAGTAATGATAGGAGCATAAGACATACATTTATAAAACACGTGGCGTTGCAGAGGAGCATGCTCAGGAGGTAACAACGTCATAAGCCACATCAGCCAGACCCCACTATACGGTTTCATTTTAAATTACGAACAACAAGAAAAACCACACCCACAAGGCAACCCACAATCGGAAATAGCAGCACGTGCTCCCCTAGAGGGGGGATCCCAACTATCCACAGGAGTCTAAAGAGGGGGAAGAGAACAGAGCGAGGACTGGGGGAACCCAATGCCCAGTACCGGGGGAAGGAGTCGGCTAAGGGGACGGGGCTGGCGAGGTATCAGGCAGCAACGGTGGTGCACAGATACCCCCGCGGTAGGCGTTCCAGGGGCCCCACACTTTCACCCATGTCCCAGGCTTACCCCTCGCCACATACACCACCTTTTCTCGAAACATGCACCAGTCCATGTGTTCTTTCCAGGCCGATACCGTCGGGGGCCTCTGGGATCCCCACAGTTGAGCAATATCACGCTTGGCTATCATATATCCCAGAGTCACCCACCACGTCTGCGGCGCCGAGTAATCAGTCGGTTCCCACACATTCAACAGGCATCTCCTCGCTTCAGGCAGCAGCGCCACATTCGTAACCACTCGCAGGACCTCATGCACACCACGCCAGAATCGCTCCACCTCCGGGCATTCCCACAAGATATGCAGAAAGGTCCCCAAAGCACCACACCCACGCTTACACAACCCATCTTCAGCATAGCCCATACGCAGAAGCTTTGGCCCCGTCATGTAGACCCGGTGGAGTATCTTGAGCTGGACGAAGCGAAGGCGAGCCGGTATGGCCACCTCCTTCGGGGAGGCCACCGCGGAGGTCCAGTCCTCGTCGTCCAACTCCATCCCGTCGGCAACCCAAGCCTCACGGATGGCAGTCAGCAAGCCCGAGCGGTCGTTGATCAGTTTTTTGTAGATCAGTGAGATCGTGCAGTCCGGGACGTGTCCATCCAGCACTCTATCCTCCAGGGGGGAATACTCCGGGATGGAGGTAACGTCCGGGAAGACGGAGCCCAGTGCATGACGGACCTGCAAATACCGAAAGTACTCACTGCCCTGCAACTGAAATTCCGTCTGCAGCATCTCGAACGTTTTAAATCCTCCCCTCGTCCAGAGATCCCCCACTTTGCTGATGCCGATTATGTCCCACTTCTCGAAGCCCTTCGAGGTCCACAGGGAGCCCAACCGCTCAGACGCGTATAGCGGTGACGCCCGGGTCAAACGGTCCTTCCACCCCATAGCTGCATTGGCCGCGTGCCACACTCGCACCATGACACGCGTGGGGCCCGTCAGACGAGCGTCGGGCGCGCTAGAATAGAGCGCTCGATTGTAGTCGCCACCTGGCAGTAGAATCTTGTCCATTTCAAATGCCGGGTTTAAGGCGGGCCCGTATAGGCCATGGTTAATTGCAGCTAGCTGGGAGGCCCAATAGTACCGTTTAATATCCGGGAGGGCAATCCCCCCTTCATACTATGGGAGCGTCAACTTCGCCAGGGCAATACGCGGCCTCCCGTCCCAGAACAGGCGGCGTTGCAGACTCTCCACCTCACGGAAGTAGCGCGCCGGGACTAAGTCCATAGTGTTCTGCAAAGCGTACAGGAAGCGTGGCAACGACATCATCTTGAACAATGCCGCCCGGCCGAGCGGCGAAAGCGGCAGGCGCCGCCAGCGCGCGACGTCCTCCTTCACGCGCTGGAGGGGGGGAAGCAAGTTCCGTTCGTAGCGGGCCTCCGGGTCCAGAGTAATGAAGACACCCAGGTACCTGAACCCCCGCGAGGCGATCTGGATCGGACAGCCCCGCGGGAGGATGGGAGCCTCCCCAGAGAGCACATACACACATGATTTAGCCCAGTTGATGACAAGGCCGGAGTTGCGACCGAATGAATGTAAAACATCAACCAGTACTATTAGTGATTTACGTGGGGAGGCGAGGTACAAAAGGATGTCATCAGCGTATAGGGACACGCGGTCCTCATACTCGGGGGTCCAACGGAGACCACGGATAGAAGGATGCCACCGCAGCCACTCCGCCAGGGGCTCCAAGGCAAGCGCAAATAGGAGCGGCGACAAGGGGCAACCCTGTCGCGTGCCCCGGCCCAGCTCGAACGGGGCCGATACTCTTCCGTTCACCACCACCTGCGCCAATGGGCCCGAATACAACAATTTGACCCAACTGATGAACCCTGGGCCAAATCCAAACTTCGCAAGCATCGCCCAGATGTATGGCCACTCAAGCGTATCAAACGCCATGGTGGCGTCTAAGGACGCCAAGATGGCCGGTTCCCGTATGAATGGGACACGTGCGAGCACCCCATGCAAACACCGCAGGTTCAGGGCTGTGTTGCGATGGGGAATAAAGCCGGACTGGTCCTGATGAACCAGATCGCCCACCACGCCGACCAGCCGATTGGCCAGTACCTTGGCGAGAATTTTGGGCTCCGCATTCAGTAGCGAGATAGGCCGATAGGATGTAACCCGGTCCCGAGGTCTCCCCTCCTTGTGGATCACCACGATTGTAGCCAGACGCTGGTCCAGCGGGAGGGAGCCCAGCGAGTGGGCCGCCAGGAACATTGCACGGAGGTGGGGCGCCAGTGCATCCGGTCGCAACTTGTACAACTCGATAGGGATACCATTCGGGCCCATGGCCTTGCCAGAAGCGACCGAACGTATGGCGAGGGCGATTTCGTCGGAGGTGGGAGCGGCGTCCAGCGACACCCTGTCCTCCCCGGAAAGGGACGGCAGCGCGATATCCCTGAGCAGGGCACGGGAATCCTCTTCAGAGCAGGAAGAGACCGGGGAATACACCTCGCGGAAATAATCCGCGAAACAGGAGACAATTTCTTCTGGCTCAGTTACACACACACCATCCGTTTTCTCAATCAGCGGGACCACACGATTCGCTCTCTCCTTTTTGTCCAACCACGCTATCAGTTTACCAGCCTTATCACCCACATCATACAGTCACCCCTGTTGCTCTCTACTGAGGCCCCTGGCCGCCTCCGTGACGAGGGCCCTATAGGCCGCCTGCTTGAGTTGGAGGACATGTAGTGCAGCATCCGTCACCCCACCTTCTAGATTACCCTCCAATTCGGCTATTTCAGCCTCCACCCGGGTCACCTCCTCCCGCTCGCGCCTCCGGGCGTGGGAAATAAGGGATAGGGCCTCCCCTCTGAGAACTGTCTTGAAGGCCTCCCACAGGGAGATAGCCGAAGGCACGGACCCTACATTCTCATCAAAATATCGCTGCAGGGATTTAATCAAGTCAGCGCGAATGGTGGGGTCGCGCAGGTACCAGGAATTGATTGGGACTACCCTACCCTCACCCCTCGGAAAGACATCGAAATGTAACAGGAGCGGGGAGTGATCTGAGATACCCCGTGCCAAATGGCGCACCTCTCCCACCCTCCCGACATAGGCCGCCGGGACAAGGACATAATCAAGCCGTGAGAGACTACCATGGGCCCCCGAGTGGAAAGTGTACTGCAGCTGCGTGGGATGTTTTAAGCGCCAGCAGTCCACCAATCCCAGTGTATCCAAGAGGCCGGATAGCCACGCCTGTGCCCGGGGGAGGTCCCTAGGGGGGTGGCGATCCACAGTACCAGAAACCACCGCATTAAAGTCCCCCACCACCACCAGAAGCCCCCCCGGAAGGCCAAGGAGGAGGCGCCCCAGGTCTGCAAAGGTGGTCGACTGCAGCCCCGGTGGGACGTATACTGACACAAAGACAACCACTTTGCCCTCCATTCTCCCCACCAAGACAGTGTAACGTCCCCTATCATCGTGGAGCACCTCATCAATTTCCAACGGGAGCGAGTTCTTTACCATGATGCCCACACCCCTTGAGCCTGACGTGAAGCCCGAGTGGGCCACTAGGCGGTAGCCACGCCGATTCATGGCACAGAAGGAATTACCAATAAGGTGTGTCTCCTGCAGAAAGACTACATCGGGCGAGAGTCGCTTCAAAAACTGCAGGACCACACCTCGTTTGATCCTGTCCCCCAGTCCATCAACGTTCCAAGACAACAAAGTTAATTCCCTACCCCCCATCATACACAGAAGCCATCATTCGTCCCCCCGAGAGCACCTTAGAACCAACACAAAAATAAGTTTGCCTTGTGATAAAAACGAACAACACCCCGTCCCTGCCCACCCACCCCAACAGAACTCCCCCCTCCCTGCACCCCTGCATGAGCCCAAACAGCCCCCCCAACGTGCAGTGTGCCTGTCGCCCCATAGATAGTTAAACTAACTAGACCCCCAGAGGAGGAGGGAGAACCCCCAAGAGACCCCACACAACCTCCATAGGAGGGGAACTTACACGAACAGACGCATGGTCAAAAATGGCATCAATTTCGTCCAGAGCGAGGCCTAATATTAGTCCCTCAGACCTGATCCGGCGAGCCCTCTCCCCCCACCGCTCCCCCCCCGCCCCCCGATCCCGATCCCCAGACAGAGTATCCAGCCAGTCCCCGGCCGCTTCGGGACGATCGAAAAAGTGTGTGCGACCATCCACCTCCACTCGCAGCTTAGCTGGGAAAAGCATGGCGTATTTGAGGTTTAGATCCCGAAGACGGCGTTTGACACCGAGGAAGCTCAGTCTCTGCTTCTGGACCGCTGGGGTGAAATCAGGATAAAAATTTACGTCCATATTTTCAAGTCTAACCGGTCCCTGTAGTCTGGAGGATTGCAGGATAGCGTTTCTGTCCCGAAAATTGAAAATCCGGGCAATGAGAGGCCTCGGAGGGGCTCCGACCTTATGCCTTCCCCCGGGAACCCTGTGGGCCCTCTCCACCGCGAAAAATTTACTCAGCCCCCGTGGCTGGAGATGGGTAACAATCAGGTCTTCCACGAAGAGGTCCGCCGCCGCCTCCTCACGTCCCTCAGGCACCCCGATGATGCGGATGTTGTTCCTCCGGGCCCGACTCTCGGAGTCCTCCAGGCGGCGATCCATCAGCGCACTCGCCTGACTAAGCCGGCGCACCTCCGTTTGTAGGGCCGCCACATCTGTCGTAAGGCCCGATGCGGTGTGGGCCAAAGAATCGACTCGGTCGTTGGTTTTGGAAAGATCGGCCCTTACCAGGCCAACATCCACGAGGACCGAGTCGATCTTCTGCGCCAGTGTATCGAAACGCTGGCCCACCGAGGCCTTCATCTCGGCAATGGCGCCCATGACATCCCGCAGAGTCAGATCCGTGGGCAGATCAGGAGCATCAGTAGGGCCCTCAGGGGACCTGCGTGGCACCTCGGGAGATCCCTTCTGGAGGGTATAGCGGTCCATGCTGTTGGACTGATGGACTGCGCCACGCCGGGTCGATTTTATCTTTGCCCGGTCACCATCTTGTTTCGTGGCCATGGTCCCAGTCTCCCGGTCGCACCAGCCACGTCGTGAAGAGCAGGCAAGCCGGTTCACGGGTTCCGGGGGGGGGCCACCTCAGATCTGCGGGGTGGATCACAGCCGGCGGGCAGGCAGGGTCTCCCAGCGAGGCCACACCAACACACGAAGCCCCGCGTCCCAACCTCGCAGAGACAGCAAGGGGGGTGCGAAAGTGAAAGTGCGGGGTACGCGAGTCACCAAGCCCTGCCCGCCGCTGTTGTTCACTTTGTCTCCGGATCGCCCCACAGCTCAAATCCGGGGTTCGGCGAGGAGAAGGCCGCAAACCTCGATCGGTGCTCACGCCGGTGTCCGAGGTCCGATTTGGAAGCGGAAAACGGGTGCCACCTCAGCTCAGGCTCACCAACACAGTCCCCTCATCTAGGACAGGATATTTTCAGGATAGTTGTAGGAGGTCGCGGAGGTCCTCGGGAGCCTCGCACCTACGCGGCCATCTTGGTTGCGCGCTAGGCTCCTCCGAAGATTCCATACTTAACCAGATAGGTGGATAATGCGGGAGGTCAGAAGAGAACCAACGGGCTGATTGTTTCATAGAGAAAGCTCGATGATATTCTCTGAAATCCGGAAAGCGCACACCAGACTGGGCCTTATCCTTGCGTAATGATGCCAAAGCTATCCGAGGCCGCTTGCTATTCCATAAGAATTTCAGCAGCAGAGAATCAATCCGTTTAAAGAAAGAAACTGGAATGTGTACTGGAAGCATGGAAATGGTATAAAGCAGAAGGGGGGATAACATCATTTTTATAAAATTGAGCCGACCCCACCAGGACAGAAAAAGCGGGTTCCAACGTTGAATAGCCGTGTCCATTTTCTTGTAGACGTAATCAAAATTAAATTTGAGCGTATCGGACAAGAGGGGAGCGAACCAAACACCCAGATATTTGATCTTTGATGGTTGCCATGAGAAACCTGTTTGGGAAAAAAGGTGTTTTTGACAAACAGGGTTTAAGGGTAGAATCTCACATTTATCAGCATTTAGACGATAACCGGAGACCGCGGAGAAGGAGGACACCTGTTGAAGAAAAGAGGGAATAGAGGAGGCAGGGTCAGAGCAGTAAAAAAGCATATCGTCAGCATAAACCGAGAGCTTAACCTGACGCGAACCAAATTTAAAACCAGAAATACTATTATCCAGACGAATTTTGGTAAGAAAGGGTTCCAAGGATAAAACAAAAAGTAGGGGGGATAGGGGACTTCCCCTGTCTGACTCCTCTATGTAATGAAAAATAATTCGAAGTCATTCCGTTGACAAAAATGGAAGCTTGGGGATTAGAATAGAGTAAAGAAATAATAGAGATGAATTTGGAAGAAAAGCCGATCCAGCGTAAGGCTTGGAACATAAAGTCCCACCCAATCCTGTCGAAGGCCTTCTCCGCGTCTAAAGAAATAGCCGCGAAGGGGAGCGACATAGAGGAAGCCTTACTAAGAATATTAAGAAAAACACGGGAATTGTCAGATGAGAGACGGCCCTTGACAAAACCTGATTGTTCAGGACTAATGAGATCGGGTAAGAGGGGATCCATGCGCAATGCCAGAATTTTAGCCAAAATGTTATAATCCGTGTTGACCAGAGAAATTGGTCTGTAATTCTTGCATAAGGAGAGGTCTTTATCTTCTTTGGGAATTAAACAGATTAAGGCTTGTTGGAAGGAACCGCTGGAAGAACCCGCTGCAAGAAAAGATTGGAATAATAGTAATAGTTTAGGGAGAAGTAGAGAGGCGAAGTGGCTATAAAATTCAATAGTGAAGCCATCAGGACCAGGAGACTTACCGTGACGCATTTTAGAAACAGCATGGGAGATTTCAGAGAGCGAGATGTCTCGTTCTAAGGCAGTGAGATCAACGTGAGAAGCCGGGGGAGGAGGAAGCGAGTGAAAATATGAGAGAAGATCCGTAGCCTTCGACCACTGGAAGTTCTGATGTAGGCCTGCTAGAATACACTAGTGCATGAGCCTTTGTTTGAAAAATGTTTCATATGGTGTAGTACATTTGCAAACTGCCCCAACTGTGTAGAAGCTGCTGGAGTTTGTCTTACCTTTGAAAACGATCTAAATCCTGATTTAAACAATATGTGCTATCACTTGTCATGTCAATCTGAAATTTGCCGTTTTTACTTATTACCTATTCAGAAATTGTGTATAAAACCCCTGGTTTTGTGTGTGAGTCAGGGACCTTTTCAATTTATGCACACGACTCTGTCCATTTCGAGAGAGCCTTTCTTTTTCCTCTAGGGATGCTGTCCATTCCCCTTATGATTTTTGTTGCATATTGGGACTTAGAATAATTCTGATTTCTGACTATTGGCCTGATTACGAATATAGTGGTCCATTGGACCGCAGGATCGCGGTGGCAGTCCTTACACATCCAGACTGGCAGTCCACCCACCATATTACGACTTTGGCAGTTGGACCATCACAGGACTGCTGCAACCGCCTGGGATCCGTGATCGCACGGTCAGAGGCTGCAATATGCTGGCGGTGCCACTCTGGCACCACTGAGCATATTACGAGTTGCCTCACCGCCATCCTTTTCATGGTGGTGTGACCACCATCAAAAGGGTGGCAGTGAGGCAACAAAGGGGGCACTGGGCCCTAACAGGGACCCCTTGTGCCTTTGTGCATGGGGGTGCATGCAGGTGGGCACATATTGTGCCACCTGTATTTTTGCACCTCCAGTTCCTGCACGGGAGGGAATGCACAACATGGTGCATTCCTACTCATGCAGGAACGTATTGTGGTGGTCCCTTTGTGGTGCCTTTCTAAGGCTCCCCTATGAGCCGTAGAGAGGCACCGTTGTGGGACTGCCTCAGCACGTCCACCCGACAAGGATTACAGGCAGTGTGAGAATGGCTCTGGCGGTCCTCCCGCGGAGCATTGGTGTGGCACTCTGTCAAGTACCTTGATCTCCGCAGAAGCAGAATGGAGGATAGTTACCCAATGCCCACCCGCCTGTACCTTCGTCTCAGATTTCACAAGGATTGCAACAACAAGGGGGAAAGGAAATGGGACAAGAAGAGACAACTCAGACCTCAGCTGACCCTCTCTCGGTTCAATGGAGTCCTGGTAAGCTTCTACTGGTGTAGAGATTATGTGGATTCCAGAATGGAGAAGATCTAATGCACAGAGGAAAAAAAGAGAGAGACAGACTAAATCAATCCCTCTACAACTCTAACATTTAGCACATTACTTAGTTCTACTCTAACCCTCTTCTTACCAGTGGCAGGAGGAGTTATTTCATCTCTTCTATAGTGTAAGTACAGAATAGTAGTAAACTGAATCCTAGCAGGAATTAGGAAACAAAACACACAACCCAATAGTGGGTGGTATTCAAATGTTTTTCTGTCACAGTCCTTTCTTGACAATGACGAAGAGTCCTTCAAATAAATAGCTGCTGGGAATTCCTGTAAGCTCCCGTTAGTACTGACAATTAGAGCACGCAAAAAGGAACAGGGGAAGTAACAGAAGGAAGGAAAGGAAAGGAAAAGCACTTCAGGGAGGCAGAGAGTATGCTTTCAGGCTGCTAGTGAAGACAAGCTCTTACTGTAGTCTTGATAGAGTATTGCGAGAGATTCCTTTGACGAGGCAGCTCAGAATTAAGCATTAAATAGCTTACTTGGATGATGAGTCTAAGGCGAGGAAACTGGAAGCTGGGTCCAAACACTTGAAACTGGAAGTCAAAGAAGAAATGTGGCTCCTACCACAACTCTGAAATAGCCTTGAGGAATTTCACTGCGGCTCTGCTCTCACGGACTAGGCAGGAGCAGCTGAAAAATCATTGAAGATGTTCAAGACTTCTGAAGCACGGAATGAAGTTCAGTAAACCAGGAAGAGGATGAACTATAACGTTCTCCTAGCCAATTCGAGGTGGAGATAAACTCCCAAAGACTGTTTGGCTGACGAAGCAACTGCAACCTCCAACTGAGCATCTGTGACTAGGAACGATAGCAAAAACGTGTCCTCTCTTTAACTATACTTATTGAAGTGCGCAGAGAACAGCGCAAGAGAGTTCCATGAGGAATCAACGCTAGCGAGAGTTCACCGTGCTAACTATGGTGAAGTACTGTAAAATGCAGCAGCCATCTTGGAATGTGAACTCGTTCCCGATTCCGAGATCTTTCCAAACATTTACCAAAAAGGTTTTCACTACCACCTTGTGTCTTCTCTTCAGGTGGATACTCTTATTGTTCTGGCCAAGAAAAATGACACTGATATGATTCCTGACACACTCTGCAGGAGTACTGCCAAAGTCGTAATCAGGTCCTTAGTATTCTGTAACTGAGCCTTCATGGGATATATTTTGCATCTCTGTTTTCCATGATTTAAAACTAAGTTATATGGAGAGGTCCCAGTCTTTATTTATAATTCTGCTAATTTGGTTGGGCCTGATGTTCAGGAGGGTGGTGAATCTTATCGCAAGGTCTAGGGTGCCGGAGCAGAACCTACTGAGGTAAATTTTGGGATGATGGAAATATTGGTGTGATGTAAATATTGGGGTGCATTAGATTATTGGGGTTTTACTCTCAAACAGTTTTCAACTTACAACACACATTTAGCAGTAAAAAAAGATAAGCAACAAAAAACTTGGGAAAATTATAATTGTCTATGATATGGTTACAATAATTTAAAAAGTACCCTTACGCACTCATTCTGGGATGTTTTTCCATTTCACTCATGCAGTCTGGCTAAAATGCATAAAACATTCCTAATGGAGACTAAGGGCCAGATTTTGGTGGTAATGGTCGGGCTGTAGTTTTTTCAACAGTTTCACCGCCCAGCACGTGGCAGTCTGCCCCCATGTATAGATGTTTGCAGGTTTATGGAGGAAAGACTGCTGACTCTGCCATGATTTTTTTCCCAGGTTGTCGGTGTTATTGGCAGAAGCTGCTGTCGTCGGGACTCCAGCCAAGGTTACCGCCTAGCAAATCATGCTGTGCTTTTCTGCCGAGGCAATTGTGGCAGGAATACCTCTTACATTTAGTTGGCGGAGCCGAAGGAAGTGAGGTAGGAACTTAGCTTTTTAACAGTTTTCCACTTCTGTTTCTGTCTTGAACCCCATCTTTGAGGTCCATCCTTAGCTGCTCTGACTCCACCACGATTAACCCCGAGCGTAGTGGGCATAGCAGGACTGCGAGAAGGTCCACAGAGTTGGGAGCAAACTCTGTGACGCTCTGCTCACCTCCGCCACCCACCTCCACCCCCCCTATTAACAATTAATCCTACATTGATCCAAAAAGTAAAATAAAAGACACTTACCTGTACTGTGGCGCCCCTGGGCTGCCCTCCTCCTCATCCCCGCCGTCTGGGTAATCCTTGCAAAAACTGCGCATGCAAGTTTTGGCAAGGATCCCCCACAGTCGCGAGGAAGAGGAGGAGGGCAGCCGGGGACACCGCAGTACAGGTAAGTGTCTTTTATTTTACTTTTGATAAATGTAGGCTTAATTGTTAATAGGGGGGGTGGAGGCAGGGGCGGGCCAACTCCGCTCCGCTGCAGAGTGGGCAGAGATTTGCCTACTCCGCTGAATGCGGAGAAGGCAAATCTCCGCACACTCCGCGGGCAGAGCGTAGTTCTCCGCCCACAGTTAACCACGATGCCAAATGACTCCATTGTCAACAGAATCTAAGGTAAGCTACTTGTAGAATTGTCCTACTTTGAATCATGTATTGACAATTGGTGTAGCCTCGTGTATTTTTGCATCGCTCTTAATGAAATATTTTTCTTAGGTGTAACTCAGTAGTGTTCATCTTCCTACTTATCAAGGTAAATTGAACACCCCTATATTGACACTTAGAAAAAATTATTGTTGTTGTGATGGTTTTGGGTATTGTGCTTGTGCTTGTGGTGCTTGAGGGTGTGCATTCAATGGTGTGTGTATGTTGTGTGTGTGGCATGCAATATGCAACACAGAGGGCCATAACACATTTCCTACATATGTTTTGGGTGCAAACATGAAACATATGTGTATTGACACATTAATAAGCAGTACTTACCTGTCTCCACTCCACCAGGGACACAATCCATCAACAAAGTGCCGTTAGAACACCAGAAACATCTAAATAGGCTTGACGCAATACCGTTGGCATGACAGCAACAGAGGACTGTTAGCCAGCAGAGGAGACCGCCGTGGCTGTGTTTCAGCCAGCAGACATCCAAGTATGGCGAATAGAATACTTTCAACACAACGGAGTACTTGAAACTGCTGCCACGGAGGGAGTTAATCACATGGAAGCAACTTTGTTTGAGAAAGGATTCCTTAATAACAGCTAGCAGCTGCAGGGCCCATGTGATTAACTACATTCTGTGTGCCCCAGACTCCAATTGTGGATTTTGTCCTAGCCATGGCCAGTTGAGTGGAAGCAAGGCTGGACCAAGTGACTAAGCTGAATTTGAAGACTTGTGTTCTCCTCATTATGATCACTGTGTCGACCATATATTAGAGTGGAGATTGTTCACCCATCAGAGTGTAGCCTTTGGGCCCTTCTGCTTCATGGAATCCAGGTCTATTTTCTCAGTTGGATGACTTTGGCATCCAGGTCACTCCTTCACCATCTTAGTCCTGATGAAGACCCGCTTTTGAGGCATTCAGTGGCCCCTTTCCCTCCCCAGGTGTGTGGTCAAAATGTTAACGCTCTCTCATTAAGACTGGATCATTTGGATATCTATGCAGAGTGGCAATAGTAGCTTAACAACTGGACCACTTCCAGATGCGATATATGATATATAGAAATTATAGAAATTGTATAGCGGACAGGCTTCCATGTACGATAATATGATTTGTGAAAAGGTCTAAAGGACCCCCCCTTTTTCCTTTTCCTTTTTCTACTCCTTATCCACACGAGCACCTTCTCAGAGCACTCATCTTTATCACTTTATTCATTTGTGGAGCTGAGAGTTTTCGATACAATGTGTAAAAAAGCTGTTATTTGAGACTGACTTAAAAGTGGTTTAACTAAACTTCAGAAATGCACTTAATCTTCTGTTTTTTAAATCTTGTCTGCTGCCTTAACCTTGTAACTGTGGATTGAATCTACAAGATTGTTCTTCTTTTCCATATAGTGGTAGGAGATCTTTTGATATATTCAGTCCTCCTATGCCTCTTGTTGCTTTTTCCGATCAGACCATTGTTTGTCTGATCAAAATCTAAATCAGGCCCTAAATATCTAACAGTAACCTACAATTTGAAATTAAAAATCTAGCTGCATTTGCTTGCATTCCTCCTGAACAGGTAGTCAACCTCTACACTACAATAATACAATCAAATTATTTTTTAAACAATGAGGACAAATTGGTATCTTTGCCAAATTATTTTGAGGAACAATGGACCAGTCATTTAAGCAGGTCGTTTTGCGTCTGAATTCTATGATATGCATTGAATAGTGGAACAGCTACTCAGCCTTCTTAGATGGGGGAGTAAAGATTAAACATGTCATTGAGGGCTGGCATGACGTTTTTCATCCTTTGTAGGAAAAGCACACCCTACTTTTAACCAATTTTTTGGGAAAATGTGAAAAAGGAGCACAATTTCCAGGAAATGAGACAAGTAAAGTTTTGTTCGTCCTGTTTGCAACTCAGAAGTCAGTAAAAACACAAAATAAATAAATGAATGACTGCTTTCAACAGTTCAACAATTTGGCATGTTTGGAGGAACAGACTACCTACAATATACTACATACACACTACACTTTTATCAATTTACTATATATTACTAAACAATATATTGCATTACCGTTTTTTTTCGTGCTCTCCTTCCTTGACTTTTAGAAGTTAGAAAAGGGTAAATAAATCCCCCTTTCAACTCCATCATTCCACAATAGATATACCTGAAAACCCTTCAAACTTGAATACATCCTTTGTCTTAATTCTTTGAATGGAGGTGGTGCTTCTGTACTTCTTACATCTCCACTCTAAATTAATCCAAATCAGAAATCTAGAATCCATTGTATAAACCATTGAAAACCGAAAAAATAATAAGACATCCTATCTTTTAAAAATTGTTCCAGAAAAACCCAAAAAATGCATGTAGCATACCATCAATCCTCCAAACTATAACCACATAGGAAACCCTTCGAAAATCTCCAAATATTATAGTTCTTATAAACTACATAAAAAGACGTGAGAGGAAAAAAAGAGGGAATTTAAGTCAAGTTTTACATCTGACACTCCTAAACAAACCAAGATCCTAGAAGTCAAGAAGCTATTTCCAGGCTTCCGATATCTGTTGAAAACATTATAAAAATGCATTAAAACCCCAAACACATAAAGAGTAGAGAAGAGAAGTATAGTAAAATAGCCCTACTGTTCTTTATGTTTTTAAAAACACTTCAGAAAAATAAAATCCCAGTATACACATTTGCCAACCTGCATAGAAATGAAAATATTAAAAAAAAACATTCAAACAACAACACATCCCAAATAAACCAACAGTACACATACCCGTACAAATATTAAGGGTCAATAAAATAAGGTTCTTACCTGTGCAACACAGCCACATCCCTCCATCCTCCACCATGACACTCTACCAACTGAAGAAGCAAATGCCACAAATGGGAAAATCCAAACAAAAAATGTGGCAGCAATAGAAATTAAAAAGGCATATTGTCACATAGATAACGATGGAAATGTTATTTACTCAACTAAAGATATGCACGTTAATATGAAATACTTCTAGAAATATTATGTACAAATGAATATGTCTTAAAATAAATATTATTTACAATTTTAATTAAAAAAGTAAATACATTTGATGTTATGTGTTTTATTTTAATCAAATAATAAACTATTAAATTAAAAATATTTATACTATTATGTGTAATGTAATATGTGTCAAGTATGTTTTAAAAATATTCACAACTTTTATAAAGGCAAATGTTTAAATGCCCTAAATGAAAACAAAAAAACATTTAATTAAAACACAGTTGTTTGAATCTAAGAATCCCGGCATTATAACAGTTAGTAGGTGTATAACCTCAGTCAATCTCTAAATGTACATTTCAAAATTCAGTACATTCACAGGTTGAAGACCAGAGATAGATTCATACACAGAAGATTTTTCAAAATCAAATTTTGAGAATTTAATATGTAACAAAAGTGATTTGGCAATAAAGCTAAAAACACCATCAAACTTATTAGATTCAGGACTGAATACAGATGTAAGTAATCCCAGGAAATATAGGGCCAGCAGAATGTTCATTTGGTGATTACGTGCAACAGTCCCGATGAGCAGAAACAGCCGACACGTGTTTCCTCACATCCAGTCACTTCCTCAAGGCTGTAGAGACAATAATGCAACATAAATGTACCGTCCTCTCACAACCAAATGGTTAGGTCACAATACTAAAAATTCCAGTGCCAGATCACCAAATTTGAATCAAACAGAAAGTATGCCCAGAATAAAGACCCAAAAGAACCATAGCAACCAGTGAAAAAAAGAAAGAGAAATAGATTTAGAAAAGACAGTACTCCGAAAGCGTGCCAAAGAGATGTTAGTTTGTCACCCCAAAGGAAAAAAGGCGCAACTGTTTCTAACCTCCCACGTGTCATGATAACTACAAAAAAGTAAAAATCCCATTGAGACATAAATCTCATGCAAAAGAAGAGTTACGTCAACCGAACCTTTTTAATTTTTCGAGTGAAGCTTGGTAATCCTGGAAAGGCCGAGTATATGGTAAAATTATCAAGCAGGTAACTATTTCAATTAGTTTTCATAAAAACTGTAGCATAGGAAAGACATCCCATAAGTAAAAGTATTGAGCCTCGTGATGGTATTCAGTATAATTTTGTTACCATAGAAACGAACAGTGTGTACAATTTCAGTAAAATGTACCAAAACCCCTACTAACAACATTGAAGAAACTATGCACAAGATATTTCAGAATTTGCATATAGTATGTCATTCTAATCAAAAAAGGTTGACATCCAAGGTCCTTCCATTATAAAGAGTACAGATGATTGGAAGGACATGTACAAATTTCTTTAGTACAGGACAGTACATTGTACTTAAAATTCTACCAAAACCTATATGACAGCAACAGGCAGAGTGTAAACAGTACAACAGTATAATAAAGAACCAGTTTATATCAGAGCCAATTTCACAGCAACAGGTAGTGTGTAAATACAGTGTGATCATAAACCGTATTTTTCGGTGCATCAGTCTGATAAAAACACATGTAGTTCTTTATCAAAACACAGTTGTTCTTTTGTTAAAAACCACTGAATCCTACTATGAAGTTGCCTCGATATAAATTAGACCCTCACTCTTTAATTAAAACACTTTCAGGGCCCTAATCATCCTTGACTTCCACTCCTAAATTTAAAAATAAAAAAGCATCAAAAGCCCCAAATAAATACATCTGTACCCCTGAACCCTAATAATACCTTACCCATGTATATAACTAAAAACCCTCACAATTTAGATAAAAATAAAAAGCTAATAAACTCCCCACGTAGGGCCTCATCTCCCTTGGATTCTGCTCCTAAAGGTGAACACAATTTGTTTTCTCCAAAGAATGAAAAACAAATGCTCACATACCAATGAAATAAACACCCACATCTGAACTCTAAAATGTAGTTACCCCGCTACATACATAAAAACCCTTACCCCTTAAATACAAGCAAAAAAATAATACTCTCCAGGCCCACCCTAGGCCCATATCACCCTTGCATCCCACCCCTAAAGGTAAACATACAAATATTTAATAAATGCAAAAAATAAATACCATCACTCAAAGAAAATACCCACTCTAGAGTCCTAATAGTACATTACTCCATTACAAAAAAAAAACCTCTCTCCTTCAATAAAAGCACAAAAATAATACTCTTCACACCTAGGTCTCCTATTATCCTTAAATCCTGCTTCTATCACCTAACACACTTTTTTTAAAAACATAAATGCCCAAACAAATGAAAATGAATAAATGTCAATATGATTTTTGTTTTCAAGGTAAGGTAAGCCCCTCCAATCACACAGTTTTTGGGAAATGGATAAGTAAATTTGATTCCCTTGTTTTAAAACCCTGCATGCAAAAAAACCCTGTGCTACCCCTATACCGAACCCATCCCTGAGCCGTAAAAACCCATTACTAGCTCTATACACTACCCATCCCTAAATCCTAAAAATCCCTTAATATCCTTATACAGAACATATGCCTGATCCCCTAAAAACTCCTGAAGAACAATGGACTCTAGCCAACCCTGAGCACCAACAAAATACTTTAGCAATATTCAACCCATCCCATGGCACTATAGACCCATTACTACCCCTGAACTTAACCCATCACTGAGCCCTATAACCCCTCAATGCTCCTATACCCAACCCAACCCTGGGCCCTAAATTACACTTACTACCCATATACCTAATACATCACTGAACCCTAAAAATTTGCATGTAGGAGGCATATATGTGACACATTGGTATTACTTATCCTATTGTTCTGCTGACATGAACAGCTGATGTTAGAGCAACATATGCATATAATATTTTTCATATAGTCTTGTTCGGGGGTGGAATGGGACCTGAGATTGTGATTTAGAATAAGTCAAAGCCTCCATGCTGTACTATGCAGTAACTGTTGCAAAGGTAGCCGTCATGTTGAAATGTCCCTCTCTTCTGAGCTGTACTAAGTGTAGAGTCCTCCCCAGCCTGGGTACCCACCAATGACTATACCACATCTGGAGCTTATTATTACATGTGTTTATTCATCTGCGTGTAACTGTGAACTCAACATTCTAAACCAGCCATCATTGCATTCTGCTCTAGCACTTATGCCAGAGTTGTACGGAGTACCATCAGGAGCCAAAAGAGTTCCTCATTTCTATCTAGCAAGACACTCTATCTCCCTCTATGTTTTTGCAAAATATATATATATATATATATATATATATATATATATATATATATATATATATATATATATATATATATATATATATATATATATATATATATAGACATAAACAATTAAATCTCTGTAATCTATCGTTTTGTCACTTTAATTGGTTGACCTGATCTTGTTCTTGGAAATCGGGAACTGTCATCACCAATGTCCAGGATATGCATCAACGGTGTAGAGTCAACGCCAGTCACTAATGCTGTAGACCCAGTCTCTTCTTCAACAGTTAGATCTGATGAACAATAACTTAAGTGCCTAAAATGAGAAGAGTCTCTGGAAACAGACTTCCCAGGACGCTGGGCATTCACCATGTGTCCCTTAATAGACACCACTTAAAAAGGTTCTGAATTAAATGGAGCAACAGGTTTTCTGCTCTGCATCATTTGTGCAAGTACTCGATCTCCTTTCTTAAAGATGATGTTCTTTGCACATCATCTCTGGTCAGCACATGCTTTCATTTTCTGTTTAATAACCAAGTCCTTCTCATGAGTTGCTTTCTCATCTTGCTTTCTATTATTGGTTTATTGAGGGAACTTGGTTTTCATTGATAACAAGTAGTTCCGAAAATGTGTATGATAGATCCTGAATATGTTTATGTCTAAGGTTATTATATAAAAAAAATTGTTTTCCAAAGCCCGACGGACAAGTTCCAAAATACGTCTGCCCCTGTTACAATCTCGTCATTCCGTAATTCAGTTATAATGAGATGTATGTAACCTTTAGCTTCTCTTGTAGGAAACAGACATAATTCAATTCCCAGCGGGCTATGATAGGCCCCATGTAGTCGGTGCCGGAATCCTGGAGCGTGGGCTTTGGAATTCGCAAATTTAATTATGGCTGTTTTTTTATATAATAACCTGAGACATAAACATATTCAGGATCTATGATACATATTTTCGGAACTACTTGTTAGGTAGATTTCCGGAACTCTAACTCGTGGGATAAGCGGACATCGCCTTTTTCTAATCAAGAAAGTACTGGTCATACCGTGGCCGCGTCCGGCATTTTAACTTCAGGAAACAGAACTTGTTTGTCACAGACAATATTCTTTTTTGAAAGCCTTGAGGAAGTCACTAGATGTGACGAAACACGTGTCGGCTGTTGCGCTTTTGGACCAAGACTGTAGAGCTTCAAACATCCTTTATAAATAGCTTCCCCATTGTCATGCCTTTCGAGGAACAAGGGGTCTTTATGGTCTTGTTTTAAAATTGTGATGCTTTAACCCCTTGTGTGCCCCGCCCTTTCCCCGCCCTGTGCCGGGCGTTGAATTAGCGGGCGGGGTTCATGACGAGATAGTCTCGTCATGGGCACAGCGCAACCGCGGCCCATGACGAGACCATCTCGTCATGGGCACTCAAGGGGTTAATGTTTGTTTAAATTAAAAAGAACATCTTTTGTATGAATCCATCTTTGTTTGTCACCAGTGATATATTGACAAAATTGAATGTAGTTTGCTTATAAAGGTTAGACATAAAGGAAAAAGGGTATTACTTTTGAGTGCCGGGGTACTTGTAATGTATATTGTATTACATAGTGACTGTTTTGCAGGATCTGTGTGTCTATGCACCTAAGGTAGTAGGGTGTATTTGTTACCCTGAGTGGCACCACAATCAATTGCTTTCTTGCCATTTGTGACCAGGGAAATTAAGAATATCATTTTGACTGCCCAGTCTGAATATACATTGTTTTCTGAGGTGCGATCTGCTAGACACTACTACCGCTCTTTTGTATTTTGACACTTTGGTTTTCGATGGTGTAAGTTACTGCAATGGAAATAATTAATTGTATTTCTTCTCAGGCATAATGTTTAATGATGCACCACATTCGATAGTGAAGATATCAAACAACCATTTACTTTCAGTATAATCTTTGGACAATGTTTGAATTACTTTGGTGCTTTGGCTTGTCAATGCTTCTTTGACTGACATTTTTCTTCTCAAGCGGCCAAACCAACATGTGCACGCTTTTCTGAGGTAAACATCGACATGGCATTATCATTTTCATCACTTTCACTTGATATTGATATCGTTCAGTGTTGATTTGTCTTAACTGATGTCACCGCTTGGCCCGTGGGCCTGCGTCGTACGTTGCTTCTGGAACGTTCTGGCAGCCATTTTGTCTTTGTGCCGTGACACACTTTGCTTTGGAAACTGTCACAAAATGGTTCTCCTTCCCACAGCCTTTACATACATGTCCAAGAGTGGGTCATTTACATGTGTGTGCAAATGAAAATCCACATCTAAAACACAATATTTTACATGTAGACATCACTCTGTGTCCTTCAGTCTTTTGTTTTGGCTTACTTTTCACAAGCATGACAGATTAATTCTGGGTAACTCCGGCCTCCATGTCAGCAGCTTGTCTATCAGCATGATCTTCAGCTCTGGCAGCCATTAACACTCACTAAAGACTAGGGGGCATATTAGGATGGCAGTAGCATTGCTGGGACCATCCGCCAGTGGTGCGTCGGTCCCGCACTGGCAATTAGGATGCCACCGTGGTGGTGGCATCCTCTATTCCCTGCATTGTGACAGGTGGTGCTCACAGCTTCGCCCACCACAATGCTGGGAATGCACGTCGCGCATTGGCATGCACAAGGTGACAGGCACTGCGTGGTGCCTGTCACTTTGTCCGTGCCAATGCAGGGGGGTACCATAGGTACCTCCATGTGCCGCCCCCAACCCCCAACATCCTGGGGGCCCGCAACGAGCCCCCAACTGCAAAATCCACATGCCTTTCCCACCATGGAAAGGCTGTTCCCCGCATGCATTGTAATATGGATGGCGGTGTCTAACAGACACCGCCACCATATTCAAACCTTTTCCGCCCGGTCAAATCATCGACCGGGTGGAAAAGCGGCGGATGGTCTTCCCGTCTGCCGCAGTACCCCCGCCAACATAATCAGGCGGGGGGTAAATTGCATGCGAACGGAGAATAATTGCGGGCGGATCGCCACCGCCATAATGGCGGTGACGATCCGCCCGCCATTATAATAGACCCCTTGGAGTTTCTCTCTGCAGTTGTCTTCTGAATGAATCTGACAAGTATTGATTAATAACTCTCAGAGACATAGCTTTGTGTTCCTGGTTGAAGATGTATTGTTCATAATCATTTGGTATTGGATTAAATAACTGGTGACGAGTTGGGGGATAAGTAACACAAAGATCGACAGTGCTCTCCCAGAGAGTTTGTCGTGGTACAAGCAAACTGCTTGTGTGTGCCTTGTTGTATTACAGTTTTTTTTTTTAGAGTTTTATATAGCGCTAACTAGACCCGAGACATCGGGTATCAGAGCACTTTACATGAGTACCAGTTTCCTTACAGATGAACACATTCGATTTTTTATTTTTTTTTGTTAGGCACCAGGAGATTAAGTGTTTTGCCCAGAATCACAGGATGTGTAGCGTCGTTGCCGAGGCTCGAACCCGGTTAACCAGCTTCGAGGTCGACCGCTCTAACCCTAAGGCTACATCCTCTTCCTTACAGTTGAAGTATGGAAGAGATGCCTAACGCATGTGGAGTCAAAGGTCAACTCCAGCCGATGTAAAGAAGTTGAAAACAACAAAAGCATTGCAAAGATCCCTCCTTTTCACCAGTTGTAACATCCTCCCCAGCCTAAGTACCCACCAATAACTAGGACACGCTCAGAGCTTAGTATTACATATCTTTAGTTGTCTGCATGTAAGTGCGAACTCAACATTCTAAATCAGCTGTGATTGCATTCTACTCTAACACTTACAATTCTATAGAGTCCATCTGGAGCCAAAATGGTTCCATCATTTCTAACTCACAAGACACTACACTAAGGACTGTGTAGGGCAAGCCATTTGGTTTCACTATCTGAAGAAAAATTAAGTCTGAGAATTGTTAATCAAAAATATCTTGTTCAAGAACAACCAGTTGAGCATGGTAAAGAACAATAAAGTTAATTGGCTATCCTCTCAAGATAGCCAGAACTAAAGTGATATTAGTATCAAGAAAATAACCTCACAGTAAAGGGAAATAGATTAATTTAATTATTGATAATCCTTCTTGCTTCTCTGGCAGCTTTGTCTTGATTTTTATTCAATGTTATTGACCAGAAGCATCTGTCTAGCTCAATCGTGACCATGAAATTTGCTCTGATCGCTGCTTATATCAACTGTATAATCCAGGTGTGGGTATCAGGTTCCTACCAATAACCACCTTGCTTTCCACATAATGACCCAGGTTCAAGTCGATACTCAGTACCTTTCTTGCCTCATGGTGAAGCAACTTATTGGCAGGACCAAGTATTAAAACTCTCTATTATATGACATAAGATCAACCTAAAAAATATTGTGATGCAAAAATATTCTTATATATGTATCGAAAACCATAATAGCAACTTTCATACAGTCGAATGCAAAATTAAAAAATATCAGCAAGAAAAATATTTTGGATACAAATATATTAAAATGAACAATAAATAAAATTTAATCATAAAAACAATCATGAATAAAAAAAATGAAACCAAGAATATCAATAGCACAATAAAAAAATGGAACACAAGCTAAACAACCAATATAAAAATTATCGACAACTAAAATATTGCAAAATAAATCAACAAAAAATAATTAACTAGAATACACAAAATAAAGCATATGTCAAAAATACATATAATTAAACATGGAAGAAAATTATTAGCATCTTACCAAAAAGGTAAAAAAAGTAAACTAGTAACAAAAACTTTACCCAATTAACTGTACAAGAAAAATAGTTCACAAATGGGAATAAAGACCTAATTAAAAATATGTATCTAAATAAAGAACGAGAAAACAAACCAACCTTCTGCTCTTCATGCCACCCTACAAGGAGATTGGTACTCAACTGAGTCAAAAAACTACCAGGATTGACTTTTACAGCAAAAAGGAAGAAAATTCTTCAAAGGTAGAAAAATGAAACCAACATCTAAACAATGTTATAAAAAACTAAACACATAAGCTAATTTTATTTTTAAACTATGCAAGCAAAATGGCAGAAAATGAAATACCAAAACTTAAGGGAATACATAGAGCCTCAACACAAAATAAAACCAATAGAAAAGCCACAAAGAAAATGTAAGTATTAAAATTGTAAATGAAAAAAAAAGAATAACTCTAAATATTTAATTATTAATAGAAAAGTAAACTATCAAATCACGAAGTCAAAAATGAAATGTGAAATATAACTAAAAACAAATTTATAAAACAACATTTTTTTCATTATATATCCAAAAAAGGGAATAAAGAAAAAACTCAAAACAACTTCCCAAAAAATAAATAATTTTAAAAACTTTACAATAAACAGAATCATAGCAAAGAAGAAAAGAAAAAATGTGAGTGTCAAATGTGAACTATAATAAGGTATAGAACAATATGGCTAACTATAAATATATAGGGGCCTAATATGATGGTGGTCGGGGAGCCTCAAACCTTCGGTTAGAGGCTTTCCGACTGCCATCATCAGTTTTAATTCTGACCGGCTGATTATGTATCAGCCAGTAGGAATTCAAACTGGCAGGTCATTCTGGCTGGCTTCCGACGGGCTCAAGGAGCCCATCGGCCAGTTGGAAACAGCTCGTAATACTAAAGGGTGGGCCTTTCCACCCTTGGGATTATGATGCATGGTTTCCGGCATAGTTTCCATGCTGCCCTGCGCAACATGGAAACCATGTCAGAAAGCGTGTTTGTGGGCCACCAGCAGGGCCCTCTTGTGTGTCCAGCCTCGGTTGGAGGTCAAGGGGGCACTAATGGTGCCCCCTGTTGATCCCTGAACCCCATGGCAGGGATGAACCACAACTCCCATTTCACTATGGGAGCATGTATTATGGTCGATCTACGGCCGTAATGCATGCTTCCATTGGGAAATGTTTGAATGCGACCCAACAGTGTTCAGTCGCATCCTAATGAGGAGGCCTGAACCGCTGACCGGGTGTCGCTCGGTCCCGTTTATGAGACGGTGTCGGGCGGGAGCAACTCCGCCTGACATCGAAATCGGCCACATAATATTTAAATTAATGTAAGATATATTTTCTATGTTGTTATAGTCCACAGATATCAATATGTCAGAACCTGCAACATTTATCCCATCTCATAAAAGAAAGCCTCTTTTAACCTACATGGTTTACAATACAGCAGGGAATGTTGCAACTATGTAAGAACCCATTGATAATGCACACAATACTAATCCAATGGCTACTATGAGGGAGCAACCAAAGTAAATGAAAGTGTAGAAAATGTTAGAGAACATAACCGCTTATGATGTCAGTATCCATTTTTGTCCTTCTTGTAGAATGTTTCCACGACTCCCTCCTTCAACATGCTGGCTTCAGGCCAATACATCATAAGCCTTTGCCATGACAGAAACACCAGTGCCTTATACAGAAGCCTAATGTGTCACTAGACAGCCAGAAACTCTGCTCCTCAAGTGCACCACCTTGAAGCTAACAAACCCTTAGATGAGTCAAAATTAGAGTGACAGGTGTCAATCAACCATTACCACCTCCTTTTACCTTGTACAGTGACAAGCAGTGCATTGAATCAGAAGACAGAATGGTACCTGTCAGAAGTAGCGTTGCTACAGGTATGTGTAACTGAGGAAATCTACTAGGGGAAACCCACCACACGAGTACAACAGCCATACATCCCACTTATAACGCCCCAGCGATTAATCCTTCAAAATGATGCGGTCAATTATTATCATGTTTCCGCTTATAATTCCATCCTGAATCTAAATTTACCTAACTCCTTTTCAGCTTGTTTATATTTAGTTTTTTCTTTAACTCCTGACTGTTTTGGAATGTGCTTGTTGTTTTTTGCATAACACAGACCTCCTGACCAGCTTAAACCTTGAGCTTGGGTAGGCTCAGTAGTGGCTGGTGAACCTTCATGCAGGTGACATGTAAATACACTGCCCAAACTGAACAACATGTTAAGTGAGCTAACCTGCCAGGCAATTGGTCCTTAACCTGCAACTGATTCCCTGAGTCAGGGGTGATAAGGCTGGAGGAAATAGGGGCTACAAGCGCAGAGGCCCAACTACTATGCCACGACAATCCATCTCCATCACAGTAGACCAAGTGAGAATTGGGCAGCATAAATCTCTTCCTGATTCTTGCATCTGAAGGTATTTTTCGGTCTGCTAGTGGTGATGGTAATGGGGTTTTGGCATCTGGTTGGTAATACCTGCCTTCATCCTTGCATTGCGCTCATGTGAAGCGCTCTGATACCCGATACCTTCGGGTCAAGTTTGCGCTATATAAAATTCTGGAGAAAAATAAAATCGTAATCGGTGATTGTCTGATAGGTGGGAAGTAGTACATAGGTGAAGGTATGGTTTAAATGGAGGCCCTAGGGGTCCCAAATATCAGCTTAGATTCCAGAAAAAAGAGCCAATTGTATACTGAAACTTCTACTCCTCATTTTCATAAAATACACGGATTTTGTCTCCAAATAATAATTTGTTTTAGCAACATTTGTTTGTTTACAAACATCATTTTGTCATTTTCTGAACATTTATTTACTATTCCCAAAAATCAATAAATCCACACACTGGCACCTCAAAAAATATTTCACCATTTTTGTACATAAATAGATAACATTCATCACCAACATATTTCTATATTTCTCCATCATTGTGTGCCCACGTATCCTTAATATGCTGGTCAATGTGACCCTATGGCCAGGTTTGCCCCAGACAGCCAGTAATTGTCGGGTGCCTTTGTAGATCCAGAAGTTACACATTGATGTTCCCGTACACCCCCAAAAAAACAGTCATTTCTAAGTGTCTGCTAATTCAAAATATATAACTCAGTACTCTCTCATGCTTAGTTATTTCTTATCATACGCCCACCAAGGCCACAAATCCAGGTATTATCCACAATAAGGCATCACTGATATGTGCCCAGTTGCCCTCTCAGTATCAATGAGTGCCATACGACAGTCATGCCAAATCACAGTGCACTATAACCCGTGGACTCATGTATTATCTGCCACTCAATGCCAGCTCATGTTCGGGCATGTCCTATGGTGTAGCGGTCAGCTCCATGGGTCCTGTCATGCACCATCAGACACCAGTCAATGCCAAATGCAAAGCTATCCCATACATTCCAATGAGTCAAGTGCCAGTAGATGCCAGCATGTGCCCAGATATACCCCACTGGCCAAGTGTAGATACTCAGGGGCACACATTCATACACCGCAAGGATAACCACGAAAAATTACCCACATCCCCTCCTTTCACTCACCGTATGGGCAAACAGCTTAATTATGGGTAGTGACAACTAATCACTCACCTTAAAAAAATTCTAACTTCTATTAGGCAAGACAATTTGAGATTGCTGTGAATACCATGTAAAATCAAAGCAACCATACGGCAGTATTATTATTATTATTATTGTTATTATTATTATTAATATTATTATTGTTATTATTATTATTATTATTATTATTATTATTATTAATATTATTAACATTGATAATAATAATATAATCATTAATTATAGTAATTATATGAAAATGATAGTCATTTAAAAAAAACTATTAATGATAATAGGAATAATAATAATGATACTTATAATCTAGTTGCATTGTTATTATTATTATTAATATTATTTCCAGTGTTATTAGTATTGCAGTTAACATTAATATGAATAGTAACGATTAAATAATAACACGATTAATAATAATAATAAAAATAATAATAATAAAATAATAATAATAAAATAATAAAACTAATACTGTCATATTATTATTAGCACTTTTATCTTCGTCCTCCTCATCATCATCGTCATTATTGTTGCAGCCATGCAGTGGGGCTGTACTTGAAAGGCTGATGCCAAATCTACCTAAACTGGATTCAGAGCTCTGTTTTCATCTCTCATTTTAGTTGGAAACATTTAGGGAAACGCACTTGTAGATAATGTAAAAATACTGGAGCTAGGAATTATTTAAAATGTAAAGTAAGTTTGTCTCTGTCAAACGTCTGTCACCCCTGGAGATAGTCAGAAGGTAAGAATGTGCTGGCGAGCACGCGCTGCGCGAAGCCAACACGCGGGAAAACAATATCAGCGTCTGGCCTGGATGCCAGCCTCAAAAACAGACAGCGCCTTTGTGCATTCCTACAAGGACAAAAAGCTCACAGAGAGTTGAGCTAACATTGGCATCGACTATCCTTGAAATCTTTCACAGACAGCAAAGTAAGTCATTCGGTGATTGAATACGCGATTACTGTACTCCGAATGACAAAGCCAATAGGTTAGACTTCTGTAGATGTTTGGAAAAGTGTAAATGTGTGCAACGAGGCATTGTTTTAGTGCCTGTTATGACAGGCTTTTTGTGACATGCTCAGATTGCAATCTCTGTTAGTGAACGTTCACAGACCATAGCAGGTTGGCAGCAGGCCCGTACGACTTGCTAGATTAGAGATGTTCTCACAAAAGACTGTCCTAATAGATTGTCCATATTGCAAGCCCTGCAAGTGAAATGTTTTTGCAGGTTTTGATCTAGGTATGTTCTTCTGGCAGGCTCTCTTAGTTGAATGTTCTTTTGGCAGTGTATGCTACTGGAATGCGTTTTTGACACACTCTTTTAGTGGAATGTGTTTACAATAGTCTCTACTAGTTCATTATTCTTCTAGAAAAGCTCCTTTAAGTGACTTTTCTTCAGACTCTGTGGATGAAATATTCTTATAACATGCTTCGAGTTTGTGTCCCTAGCAGACAGTGTAAAGTGGCGTGCTTGTGTAGGTTAATGTGTTAGTGCGGTGGGATGTATTTCACTGTGGTTAATTGGGGTCAACTGATGGAAGTGCAGTAGGTTATTGTCGCTGTGATGTGCCATGGTCGGTTATTAGCCATAAAATGTAGTACAGTACAGTAGGTTAGTGGCCATGGGTTGCTGGGTGGTGCTGTGGGTTTTTGTGTCCAGATGAAGCATGGAGTGGTGGGTTAGTATCCATAGGTGCAGTGCAGGAAGCGGTTAGTGCCCTTACCATGCACTGCTTGGGGGCAGCTTGGCTTCTCTAGTCTGAAATATGAGTAGTGTGAGCCCCATCATGCAGCTCTAGTATTAGTTCCTCTTGGCTGCAGTGTGCTCTGGTGGGTGTATGCCCACAGAACGCAAACAAGTGTTACGGATGTACTTCTTATTGGTGGGTTCGTGTCTGGCACTCAGTTCTGTGTGGTGTATTAGAGAGCACCGCTTTGTGTTAATATTTCTGGGACAGTGTCACATCATGGTTTAGCCCCCAAGGGATGCATTGAGAGTGGTGGAATGGTGTATCTTGGATGCAGTGCGATGTCTCGGGTAGGCATCCCTAGGACTCCTAGCAACGAGATCCTATACTGCTCTTAGAATGCCGCACATCAATGGGTAATTGCCTCTGACTCTAAGGGCCTCATTACGATGGAGGTCGAACGACTGCCATCATAGCAGGGTTGGGACTGCCTGACAAGTAGTCGGCGGTCTCACACACCAGGTTATGATGCGACAGCCGTGTAGGTGGTCAGAAACATTCCTTTTTCTATTGCTTCTTGTGCTTCAGCCCAGAAAAGGGCCGCAGCAATAGAACTTCAATGCACAGTGTGCTAGGCACCCTGTGGTAGGGAGTACAGCCAACCAACGCCCCAACGGGCTTCTTGAGCCTGTTGGAGGCAGCGGTCTTTCCCCCCTGCCCTCTGTACTCCGACCGCTGGCATTGTACCCTATTATTAATCCGGCGGTCGGACCGCTGCCCTTGATGTCAGGCGGACTGCCATCGACGGCCTGTCGGTGGCGGTCCTCTGACATCGTAATGAGGGCCAAAGGGTGGTGTTGTAGATTAGTGTCCCCAGGTGGAAGTGGATGAATGTCTGTGAAGTGAAGTGCAGTATACTGGGTTAGTGTTTCTAGGGTACAGTCCATGGTAAGAACATATGGGGGGGGATCTGCAGAAATTCAAATTTTTACATTCCATAATGTCAGCAATATGGTCTGAATATCTTAGATTTTCACCACAGTGGCAAAGAAATGTATTATTAATGCACGAATTAAAACTTCATTTTCCGGGAAAATGTGTGCAAACTTTAAGTAAATATTGGTCTGCAACAGTGTCATTAATAGATATTAGGCCGGCACCTCAACAGTTTGCGTGTCTGCCCCTACGTTTAGAGCAATTAAACTATTCATGGGGTCCCCAGCAGTAGGCATGCCCAAAATACAACAGTAAGAGGCCATCTCGCTCTCCTGCCTGGAGTCATCTATGTTTGTTCTCACAACATCCTACTCTGTAATTTGGCATCTCTTTAATCCTCACATCTAGAACTGCAGTCCTTCTGTATTTGTAAATATGCCGTGGAGCCACTGTAATAAGAAAGAGCGTAATTGTATCAAGTAAATCATCTTAAGTGGAGTGTTTAAGGGCTGTCAAAAAGCGCCTTGTCAAGATCTTCCATTGTATTATTTCTGACATGGGAAAGTATTTAAGTACTGACAAACTTTAACTGCTTTACTAAGATTGTTTTTTTCTGAAGCAACATAATTTGCAAAAGCACAGTTGAGAGGAACGATCCCACACTGTCCTTAAACGTCTTTTTCTATAATAATGTGGCTATTATTTATTTGTTATTTTCTGTCTGCTGTGAGAAGAACAAACCTCGTTTTGCCCAACAGGTGTTAAGCACATCTTGCAGAGGACAGTAGGTTGTATAATTATATGTGACTTTTTTGGATGGCTCATAGACGAATAGGTTTCTCGTGCCATTGCATTAGAACATGAACAAGAAATAATAGATCATTTACAGGCACATGCATCAAAGGAAAAACCAGTCGCAAACGGGCAGATTCTCAGAATCTGCCCCTTTGCGACAGGTATTTTTGCATTTGGGATGCATCATCCCAAATGCAAAAATCGCAATTTAAGGAATCTCTAAATTGCGATTACTTAAATTGCGATTGCATTTAAGGAATCCCAAATTGAGATTCCTTAAATGCAATGCATTAAAGTAAAAAAATTAGCGATTTCGCTAATAGGGGGAGCAAATTACCATGAGGTTGAACTTCATGGTAATTAGCAAAAACTCGAAAAATGCACTTTTGTGCATTTTTCAAAATTCCATGTTGCGCACACACATGCCCTTAGGGCATGTGTCTGTGCAACATATGTGCACAGATCAATTTCAAGGGTGCAATAGGGTGTAATTTTGATACCCTTGCACCCTTGAAATTGCATGAGCAATTTGCGAGTACCTACTGGTACTCGCAAATTGCTCATGCAATCTCCAGTTCGTTCCTATGGGCCTGGAGGCCCATAGGAATGAATGGGACAGCATTCCTTAATTGCGACCCGCAATTTGCGAGTCGCAATTAAGGAATGTGTAGGAATCGCTATTTTTATAGCGATTCCTACATGCATAGGCTTTTGCAATTCCTTAATTGCGATTCCTTAATAATCGCAATTAAGGAATCGCAAAAGCCTACGTTGATGCATGTGCCAGATAATTTGGCCGTTTTTCGGTGAGAACCAAAATACAATGAAGCTTTAGAATGTTTGTGCAGCATAAAAAGTGTAATATCAATTTCAGGCGCATGTGGCAATATAACATTCATTTATAAGGTCATGGTGGCTTGTAATATCCTTAAAATGTATAATGTGGGTACTTTACTCCTTACAGAACAAGGTCACACCATCACCCTTCCTACAAACCACTCAAAGCCTTAGTGTCTTGCCTTTTCATATGAAAAGGATCATTTAGTTGCAGACATGAAGAATGAAAGTGGAATGTAGAGCGAAAATTAACAGATCCAAAAGTAGTTGGCAATTTTTGAAAACAGATATTTGAATCAGGTTAATGTAAGTCAGATTTCAAAAGTGATGAGGTTCATAATGTGTTGGGAAAGGCAGGGAGTTTCTATTACCCTGTAATGACCATTAGCGTTAAAAAAATAAACATGTTGCTATACATTTCGTTTTCATTTAAATTGTTATATCTGCAGCTGTAGTTATGCCCTGTGACCATTATGCCATTATGACTTCACAAAGTATATGGTACTTAAATATGACCATAAGCAAATGACATGCAAGGAATGTGACACTCAAGGAATCTTCTGTAAAAAAAAGCCATCTGCCCCAACTTCTCCAGGTATTCCCCCACTGCATTATATCAACAAATGTCTGCTAGATGTAGATGGTCTTCTCAATGCTGACACATCAGGACACCAAGAGGATCTCATATGATACAGCAAGGGCTGTGGAAGGCTCAAGTAGAAGTCACAGCAGCCTACGGTTGGAGGTCTGAGGGGCACCTATGGTGCCACCCTGTTAATCCCTGCACCATGTGGTAGGCACCATCAGGTGTAGTATTGGAATGGCGGTGTCGGGACCACCTGGTCCCGAGATCACGGCGATGTCAGGCGGACGTGAATCCGACCAACATTGTAATCAGGCCCAGTATGTTTAAGCTTGTTGCTGTGACACATGTGAGGTCATTAATTTAATAAAAGCCTGAGAGACATAGGCTTTTGCACTCACATACTCAGCTACCAAAGAGTGTGCTCCATTCCTGGCAGCAGCAATGGTCTTCTGAGTAACTCTCATGAATTATACCACAAGGACAAAAGAACAACTCAACAGTGGCACCAAGAGGGTGCTCCATACGCCCTTAGTCTTGACATTTACTGTTGCTAATGCTATCTGCCCCTTGTTCTCTCCTTTCGGTCTCTGGCACTGACCTGATCTCTGACTGGTGGCATCCCATTGCCAGTATGACATTAGGCCTACCCAATGGTGGACATGCTGTTGGGTGTTGAAGTTCAAACCACCCTACTTGAAAACACCGGCCTGCTTCCTTGGTGGTCCTGAGTATACTGTTGTCAGTAGTCATGCCACGCGTTTGTTGTTTCAGGGTGTGAGTTGGCCAGTTTCTGGTGGGCTTCAGCTTTTTGGGCCCTCTGATGTTGAAGCTATGATTTTCTGTTTGGTGCCATTGGGATCATCTAGGCTGTTCCCTGATGCTGAGTCTGTAACTGTTGTGCACTGAGGATGTGTCTGCCCTAGTTACTTCACCCTGGTGGTCGCAAGCTGCTCCTATTAACCATCAATGCCACTGGGGGGTTGTAGCCGCTGTGCTCTCATCCAATGTGCCCTGAGTGGGTCTTACTTCTCTATGCATCATTGCCCACTGAGACTTCCTTCATCGCCTTGCAAGATGCTGTTAATTCCCAGCTTCCGCAGTCCTGCCCTTTGACTTGCTTGTCTGTGGCCTCGAGATGGAACTTATAAATGGTTCATCCACCTGTATTCCTACCTATACATAAGTATCAGCCGCAGAAGAGACTCAGCTTGCCACAACAACATACATAGCTGGCAGATGAGAATATCACAAACGTTTCTTGGCTCACCCTATAATTGGTCAGAGAGATGATTACAATGCAGCCCTTCCTGTTCTAAATGCATGTTTGGGATGCAGTATAACCATGTTTATGAAAGATTCATCATATGGTAAACTGAACAGGGTCCTAGGGAATAAACTAACTTCCCTACACAGATACATAAGTAATCAAGTGTGAATAGGCAGATCAAGATATAAAGGCCGGTGCCAACAGAACAGTAACTCTGCAAAGCTAAGAAGACTGATAGGCAAAGAACCTCAAATAGCACGAGCAGCTATGCTCACCCTGAACCACTTGCACAAGCTTTTTGAGGTGCACGCTTATTCAGTGATTATATTGGCACTTGGTCAAAACAATTCTTCTGAACCAAAAGCATCCAACTGGTGTGGCTAATGTTGTGGTACACTATGTCATGAATTTGTATGCTCAGCCAGAGGACAGGGTCGGACACACCTATAGGGCAATCAGGCAGTGCCCGTCAGGCTGGCCTGAAATAAAAGTGTCTCGACTCATTTTTTGTCTGTTTCTGGGCCTGTTTTATGGTCTGCCAGGTCTGTTTTACCCCTGATTTTCCTGATATGAAATCAAGCATTGCCTGCAACAAACTCAAATCCATGCAGTCTTCCATACCTTGCAAAACACTTACACAGTGTGTCTTTTCAAGTTCAAAACTCTCCCGTGGGGCAAACATAGGCCACCTTTTTAGAAAATTGAGTCACTAATGGGGGCCACTGTTATTTTGGTGATTGGGCCTATTTTCTGTCCCAGTCCGACCCTGCCAACGGGAAAACATGCTCTTCCTGCAGAAAGAGCAATGACTTTGTGATGACATACAACCACTTCTCGAAAGACAGTAAGACATGTCAGCAGTACAAGACCCTAGACTGGAAAGAAAAATTAGGCTTGGGTAACGAGGACGAAGAGGAAAACAAACATATTATATATTTTCTGGGTAATGAAGGTAGAAAATGTGAGTCTCCTTGTGATTGCATGTAAGCCCAATCAGCCATGCAAAGTTCAAATTTGTGGCAAGATGCTCATGCCCAACTTCTAAAAAGAAAGATACACATATACAGGCACATGCATCAAATGAAAAACCGGTCGCAAACGGGCAGATTCTCAGAATCTGCCCCTTTGCGACCGGTATTTTTGCATTTGGGATGCATCATCCCAAATGCAAAAATCGCAATTTAAGGAATCTCTAAATTGCGATTACTTAAATTGAGATTGCATTTAAGGAATCCCAAATTGAGATTCCTTAAATGCAATGCATTAAAGTATAAAAATTAGCGATTTCGCTATTAGGGGGAGCAAATTACCATGAAGTTGAACTTCATGGTAATTTGCAAAAACTTTGAAAAATGCACTTTTGTGCATTTTTCAAAGTTTTATGTTGCGCATACACATGCCCTTAGGGCATGTGTGTGTGCAACATATGTGCACAGATCAATTTCAGGGGTGCAATAGGGTGTCATTTTGACACCCTTGCACCCTTGAAATTGCATGAGCAATTTGCGAGTACCTACTGGTACTCGCAAATTGCTCATGCAATCTCCAATTCATTCCTATGGGCCTGGAGGCCCTTAGGAATGAATGGGACGGCATTCCTTAATTGTGACTCGCAATTTGCGAGTCGCAATTAAGGAATGTGTAGGAATCGCTATTTGTATAGCGATTTCTACATGCATAGGCTTTTGCAATTCCTTAATTGCGATTCCTTAATAATCGCAATTAAGGAATCGCAAAAGCCTTCGTTGATGCATGTGCCTGATAACCCTTCATATCTAATATCATTGACGCCAGTGGCGAAGATGAATGCAACTAAGTGGCAATTAAAAACCGATGCAAAGGAAGAATGCTACAAGGTGCTTTTTGAGGAGTCATCTAGACACATAACTACTTTACCCACATCGGCCTCATGCAATAGAAACCTCTCAGCGTTGGCTGCTGAGGTTTTGCAGAACTACATAAGAGAAGGACATATACAAGGATCAAAAGTGTCAGTGATGGCATCCCAGTAGAAGCTGTTTTCAAAAACAATTCCACTCTCTCTATTCCAAGCTGCTGTAAAATGGCCTCATTCTACTTTGCAGAAAGTACTTTTTAAAATAAGACATAACATTTTTTGAAGTTCAATTTTAAGCTTCCGAAGTTTCGCCTGATTCAAAACAGGTCCTTATTTCCAGAAATCAACAGTTTTTTAGGATGATGTCCCATTGTCACTACTTCATACAGAACCAGACATCTCTTTCAAAACAGATAAAGAAACTGCTAAAGGCAGATTCCAAGAGCATTTGATCAGAAGAGCATGTGACCACTTTTCAGAACTCGAAAGACGTTCTTTCAGTGGATATCACTAAGCAGTGGTATGATCCAAAGAACTGACAGTATTTTCTAGCCCCACTGATTTAGGTCCAATCCTCCTTCTACAGTGGCACAATTAGCAGTAGACACATGTCGCGTATACCAGCAGAATGCTACTGAAATAGAACAACATTCATGCATCTGAAAAAAGAAATCTTATGGGAATGCTGTCACTTTCGCATCTAGTTCTAGGGATATCAGTTCCAAGAATGCCCTGATCATAATCCATTAGCACTGCTATTTCAAGGGTCTGCATCCAAACCCCCTTCTCACATTGAAAAATGATTTCTTTCAGCTGCAAGAATATTTATTTCAAGAATTCTACATGTCTGGATCAGGGATCTTTGCTAATTACTTATCCCGTCATCCACATGAAGTGACTGCTGAAGAGGCTGCTCAAGGGGCTGAATCAGAGGAATGAGTAAGAACTGAACTGTTCAATGTCTCAAGACTATGAAGATGGCAACAGAAACAAAGTTGCTGATTAGTTCTTCAAACACCATCATAATGCACAACTGAAGCTAAAAGGATGTTACAGGTATTGGACTATGTCTGCAACAAATTATCTGTTATAAAGACAAGACTACTTTTGACGGATGGTCGAATTGTAAACCCATCTACCCTTGTGAAATGATTGATTTGTTGGTTCCTGGAGGGCCTCAGGAGATTGTAAAACCAAAAATATATCTATGACAGAAAGTCTTGTTCCATTAAATTGATCAAACAGGGGGGGATCTAGCAGCTTGTTGTGTGCCCTGTCAGGCCACCATGCAATGAACTGACCACTCTTGATGACACTGAGGACATTCCTCTGATCCCCTGGTCTTGCACCAGTGCTGATTTTGCTTTTCTCTCAGGTGATAGCTGTGAAGGCATGAACATTGTGTTCGGTACTGGTCGATAGGGAATGGTATTTGAAGAGCATGGGGACTGTTGTCAATCTGTACGTTCCCAATATCAACACAGCACATAGCTTCACAAAATGTACAAGGGCCACCACCAATGAAGCTTATGCGCTGTTTGTATCTTCTCTGAGGTCGCAAAAAGACACTGTAGCACTTGTTGGCTCCCATGAGCAGGGCAACAGCTAAAATACGTGGTGTAAGGAACCAACCTCCAAACTATTCTCAGACAACTCTTACAGGGAGTCCAACCAGAAGAAAGGTGTTAAATTCAAGAAGCAGGAAACAGGAGAATATTTAAAGGTGGTTTATTCAGGATGTCCAACACAGCACCAGTTATAGGCTCTGTAGTGACTAGTAGTATGACCAACTTAGAATTCTACATATAATCACAATTCTAAGATCTCCAAGGGTTCCAATAGAATTATGAGAATGAGGGGACATTTAAAGAGAAAGCAAACTAATTGAAGAATACAACAAAAGGCTTACACATACGTGCATCCACCTCACTCCTTGGACTGCGACCAACTGGCAGAAACAGGGAACTCTGAGAGAAAGGCACACCGATGTAAAAGGGATGTGGCTAAAACCTTATGAATTGCCATCCCACAGAGGCGGAAAAAGGCCAGCGAGATTCCTCAAGACTTGTGTCTGATCAATGAGAACAGGGAAGGGGTCAAAGGCAAGGACACAGTTATTCTTATTGCCTATGTCAGACTTATTGCCTATGTCAGACAAAGGACAGCCGGTGAGGGGGCAAAAACCTGGTATTCCAAGGGTGTCTGAGGCTTTCTCCCTATCTCTTTTCCCAGGCAAGGGCTGTTATGAGCTGTGAGGCTGCTATGATGAATAGAAAAAGGGTCTAAGAGACAGAGAACATTGTATCCCAAGGAACCCCTTGACCTGTTCCTTTTCTAGTTGCTCACAGCAAGAATACTTTACTTCGGACTCAGAAAAGAGTCTGGAAAGTTTAAAGAAGAACAGTCTGTATTGATAAAAGAAATACTATGGACACATTTTTAGATTCTGAGGATGAATAGTTTATGAAGAAATAATTCAAGCCTGACAAAAGACTGTGCACTGTACTATTTGATACCTTTTCTTACTAAAATACCTCACAGCAATTTGTGGAATTGAATGGCATCACACCTGTCACCTCTTTGCTGTGATTGATGATCATAGCACATTCACAAAATTAGAAATTGTGCACTGAACATCTGCAAACAATGTGATTCAAAAATTGGATAAAATAATGTTGACCCGTGGCATACTGCAGATGTCCAAATTGTCAAAGGGTTGCCCTTCCATAGAGAGTGAATTTCTGTTGAATCTGTTGCTTCTTCACATGCTTATAGGAAAATAACACTAAGGTGGCTGCAGGCTAAAGACAAAAGGCTCGATTATGATGGTGTTCGGACGTTCGTCCAACTTCATCGCAGCGGGATTGGAACCTACCGACAAGTAGTCGCGGTCCCACCCAGCAAATTATGATGTGACCACCGTGTAGGCAGTTACAAACATGTTTTTTTCCATTGTGGCTTGTGTTGTGGCCCAAAAAGGGCAGCTGCAAGGGAATAAGGAATGTTTTGAAACATCCATGCCCTGTGTGCCAGGCACACGGGCATGGATGTTTGGGGGGCACCTCATAGCGGAGGCCCATGGGGAACAGGGGCCCTACTAGAGGCCCCTAAAATCCCTTTCTGACAGCCTTTTTATGGCCATAGAAAGGCTGTTGGAAAGGGACATCGTAATTTCTATGGCGGTGCCTGAGCTGGCACCACCCCTATTGTAAGGAATACAATGAGGCCAACGGGCTCCTTGAGCCCGTCGGAAGCGTCGGTCTGTCCATTCGACCAATTTGGTCCGACCAACCACATCATAATGTGGCGGTCGGACCACTCTTCTGGATGGCGGTTGGACCGCCACCGACGACCTGTCGGTGGTGATCCGACCAACATCCTAATATGGCCCAAAGTTGAACATTGGGATCCTATTCTCAAAGGGAAATTTACACACGTATAGTTACTCACCTGTAAATTTACTCTTACACTTAGGTGTAAGTCTACACTATTTGTCTTTCTGAGTATACAGAAGTGAAGATTCACATGTATTCACTTCCTCAGTTAAATGGGTGGAGACTTCTAATACTGAATTTATGAGTGTAAAGTTTCTATCAGTCACTTTTCATACACAAGCGGAGATCCCTATGGAAAAGTATAGGGGAAAAAATTAAGTTTATAGGTTCGTAAAAATAATGTACTATTTTAATGGAAAGGAACATTTTTACTTAATTGAAAATAGTTAAAATATAAACTACATTTAAATGAAATTAACATAGTTCAAATTAACCTAGAACCTACAGTACATTAACATCTCAAATTAAATGTTTATGGATGTATTAATCAATTCCAATATATTTTAATGTAAACATATAATTTTATTCAACAATAAAAACACCCTTACAAGCATTTAATATGTAATTAAATGAATTGAGTTCAATTAAAAGTATTGTGTTCTTGTATTATTAATTTATTATAATTTTAATATTTTTTCTTGTTTAAAAGTTTAATAAAATTATTTTTAAAAGATATGTTAATTATTATTTTCAAAATGATTCAATATTTTAGTTTTATTTTGTGGACAACAGGAGGGTGCCAGCTCTGTAATACGCAGACGACTCTGTACTTATAGATCGCACTACCAATAGTTAAGTGCGGCAGCCACCATGAACAAAGGGTGGTGGAGTGGGTGAAGTCGCAAAGAAGACGTTGTCTCTCCTCTTTTTGCATGTTGGTCCCAGCAGCCCCTGGGACAGACTCCCTGTCTAATCCCTGCGCTGCAGCAAGCTGATTTGTCTGAGAAGGCCGGAAAGATGCCCTGCTCAAACCAGATAGTCTGTGGGGTTTCTCCAACCTGGCTGAAAATCTAAGTGCGCATGTGTGTTTTGGTCGGCCTGAGACGGCCGGCCAAACACACATGATAACTGAGGGAGTGAAGTGCACTAGCTACTGGCTAAGAGCCAGCAAATGTAAATTAAAACGATGCAAGAACATCGTTTTATTTTACATTTGCTGGCTAAAAGGCAGGTAGTGGGGCGACTCTCCTTTGCAATTGCGAACGAGCCGCCACTGATAGTTTACGCTTTTATGCAAGCGTTTTTATGTTTATATGGGAGGCCTACGGATGAAGATAAATTCTTCCAAATCCTACACTATGTTAGTAGGGCCAAAGAATGTGAACCCCTGAACCTACATGATCAGAGGCCAGCAGATTAGTAGTACGGATGATTTTTGCTATTTAGGTATCAGGATAGAGGAAAAATTAAAATGGAACACATTAATAATGCCTCGAGTGAAATCTTTTACCAGTGTGAAACATGGAATTCTCGCTTTTACAAGAAGGCTGGGACATCTACATATCAAATCTATATTGGCTTTATATAAAGCCAAGTGCATTCCCACAGTTCCTTTGGCTCAGAGATCTGAGGGTATGAGCCTTGTCTTCCTGTGCAGGTGGCAGAGAACACATTTCTCAGGAGGTTAATGATGTGACCGCATTCGCTACCCACTAAAGTTATCCATGAAGAACAGAGTGTGGGCTTTAGTTCAGAGTTTATTCAAATGAGCCCTGTTCTATTATGGTTGTCTGTTTGGTTAAAAAAAGATCTGTAATTTAATAGAACTATCCTGAAAGACTATTTGGGGTTGGAACACAGCCATTTAATTCCATGGATTCAGCACATCATAGATATTTTAAGGGTCCTAGGCAGGCCAGAGCTCTTCTCTTGCCCAGAGACAATTCTGAAATCTATTGTGAGCTGGGTTAAAGAGACATATCAGCAGTCTCAGTTTGAAAGGTGGTTATCAAGGTCCCTCTCTAGGACAGCCTGTCTGGATTTTGCTACGGTCAAACTTTCATGAGCGTGTGCATGGTATCTTACACTTGATATGCCAGTTTTCCACAGGCGCCTTTTATCATATTTTCATCTAAATGTGTTTCCCCAGCTGCTAGCCAGATGGCGCAGAACCCCAAACCTGTTACTTGTATTTGTGATTATGTTTCTGTAATTGACACTTCGCTTATCATTTTGTTTGCCCCATTTAAAAAAACCTCCACTTGAATTGCATTAGTCTTTTACTAATGTCAATCTAACTCAGTGAGCTCTGTTGTGGCATAACACGTTTTGTGAAGATCCTTAATTGTAAAAAAAAAAGTTAAAGAGTGGGTGAAAAAGTATATTATTCCCCATTTTAGCTACCATAGAAAATTTAGCTGACAGGGCTAAATCCACTGAATGAATTCATACCAAACTTGCCATGAATATAAAACTTCACTCAGAAAAAAATGTTTGTTTTTTTATTATTGGGAACAAATCCATTCAGTAAGTTTTGACTTATTCCTGATTAAAAAATGTGCCGGGTAGGATTGAAAGGATTAACACTTTTGTATATCTTGTCAGCTGAAAAACAAAATTCTTAATTGTTTTTTAACTTCGCACACTTTGATAAATAGGTCTGAAATTTACCAGACACTTAGGGCCCCATTAGGATGGTGGGCGGACTCCTGTCCTCCCGCCACCCTAGCGGTGCTGGGACCGGCCGCCAGTGGTGCACAGTCCCGCACCGTCAATTAGGATGCCACCGCCACTGTGGCGGTGGCATCCCGCATTCACAACATTGTGGCTGGCGGTGCACACAGCACCACCTGCCACAATGTTGTGAATCGACATTGTACATTGGCATGCACAACGTGACAGGCACCGCACGGTGCCTGCCACCTTGTCCATGCCAATGTTGGGGGGTACCATGGGGACCCCCCAAGGGCATCCCCCCACCCCTTCCAGGGCCAGATATGGGCCCCCATTGCAAACACTGCATTCCTTTCCATGGCAGAGTCACCGCCATAAAAAGGCATGGAATATGCCACATCCTAATATGGATGGCGGTGGTTGCAAAGAACCGCCACCATATTCAGGCCCTTTTCCGCCCGATCAGAAATCCGACTAGTGGTCTTACCGTCTGCCGCAGAGCCCCTCGCCATAGTAATATGGCGGAGGGTAATAAGGGACCATCTGGTGGGGGGATTGCCACTGCCGGGCTGGCGGTGGAGATCCACCCGCAATCCTAATGCGGCCCTTAGTACATTGAGATTACTATTGGTATCTTCGAATTTGTACACGTCCATAAAGGAAGGGCTCTGTTAACAAGCATTTGTATGGCAATCGATCTCGCCTTTGGGACTTTATATGTATTTAGCTATGCAGCACATTAGCCTGGGTACAGAAACATCTACTGTTCTTTAACATGGAGGAAAAGTGAGCACCGAACTGCGTGACAGGCCAGGTATGGGAACAAATGGAGAGAAATATTGCCTTTCAGCGGGAAATGGTATGGACCAAAGCTCTGTTTTCAATTTAAAATCAGGGCCTATTGTGGTCATATCACTGAAAATACAAGATTCGAAACAAATATTATTGTCTAGTGGTGCTCATGGTAGACAATTTCTATGGACTGAAATCAAGAGAATGCTAAAGTAGTTCTGGTATTTTACTGACCTCTGCTGGTCGTTTTCTATCAAGAAAGTTAAATAGAGGCTAAAAACAACTATTATTATTCCTACAAGTTGGTATCCATCTTCCACATCTCCAAAAGTGAGAATATTATATCCTACCTTCTCAATTACAATGATGATGCTCTATGGTTTTATCAAGTGGATCGACTCATTCAATTAAAACGTGATATACAACAGGCATGGATTGTGGTCAATCACCTGTAACATAATGGATGCGATTAAGTTCTAATTGAGCAAAGAGCACGGAATACTTATTGTTCATACCAGTGATTCTTAACCTTTTGACTTCTATCGACCTCTTCTTAATCATTACTGGAACCCGGAGACCCCCACTGAATCATTATTGGAATCCATAGACCCCCAATGAGTCATTACTAGATGCTGGGGACCCCGACCTGAGCATTTTCCATGATTTGAACTGCCAAATAATGCACAAAAAATACGGAAACAAGCATTCATCAAACAAATACACAAATGAGTCAATATTTTATTAAATTCTATGTAAAAAAATCAAACATTTAATATTAATTGCAAGACTGAAGCTTTTCCAAATTCAACTGAGACCCTTCATTGTCCATTATATATTCTCTTTGATGCACTCGCACTGCTCCCACAAATTAATTTGAGGATTCTAATTTAGGGGCTCATTACGATGGCGGCAAGACTGGAGTCCGTCCGCCATTGTGTTGGAGACCGCGACTGTCCACAATACATGCGGCGGTCCCGCACACCAAATCAAGATGCATCCGCCACCATGGCGATCGCATCTTGCATTTTAACATTGCGGGGGGTGTTGCCGACAGTAGCACCCGCCACAAGGCCAAAATGGTATATAGCGCATTTCACTGCACTACGTGGCAGGCACCACACGGTGCCTGCCACTTGGTACAGTGAAATGTTGGGGGTACCATGGGTACCCCAAGTGCACCCACACCTACCCCCAACACAAGGGGGGCCCGCAACAGGCCCCTGAAACCATTCTCCACCAGCCTTTTTTATGGTGTTTATCTGCCATGGAAAGGCTGGCTGGAGACAGTATCGTGATCTGTCAGATGGTGCCTGCTAAGCACCGCTGCCGTTTCATTGCTGCCAACCGCTCCGCCAGGCAATCGCAATGATTGCCTGTGGCGGTTCCGTGGCCAACGGACTTCGCGTCCGCCGTAATTGCAGTATGGATCCCACCGCCATCGTAATCTGGCGGTGGGAAAATCGCAGTCAGACGTGGGAAGGACCGCCACCGCCGGGCTGGGGATGGCGGTCCTCCCGCCATCCTAATGAGCCCCTTAATTTTTGTTAACCTCCAATTTCAAATTCTTTCACATTTACAGACATTTGTAAAATTTTCAGTTCTATATTTGCTTTTTTATTTATATACACTTTATCAATTTTTTAATATTACTTAATTTTCTAAGCAGTTACCGACGCCCTAAGTAGGCTTTGTGGACCCTCATAGGTCCCCAGACCATAGGTTAATAACCACTGGTTTATACCATTTTGTCATCTTGTTTAACCTACTGTGTGCCTATGTAGACCCTCAGTTGCATCATGCTTTACAAACACCTATATAAAATACTGTTATTTTTTTCTTGGAGCTTTTTATTCAATTACAGCGTTTTAGAGCAAATGCATACATAACAAACAGAGCGATTAACTATGCGCACATGTCACACCAAGTCATAAGACTTGGTGTGACATGTGCGCATAGCTGGATCCGTTTTTCGCTGTTGCGTCCCACAGCTCATTCTTTCACTCTCCACCTATATCATTTCTGTCTATATATTCATAGCTTATCTATCATGACATATCCGGCTGTGCAATCAAATAAGCAGTTACAGGCGCCCACATATCCTTAGGTCGGGAGGCTGCAGGCAGTTCCTCCACATGCAATTATCAACATCGTTTAACCATTGATTTACCTTAGGAGCTGTGCCTTGTCACTAGTCTTTTGGCCAGCTGTGTGGAAACCGCCACTAGCCTGCGGTTGCACAGCTGTAGTGTTGCACCTAATCCCAGCAGACACAGGTGCGGGGAGCACCCTATCCACTCCAGTGCCATCTCTGACAGGATATCGACCACCTTGGACCAAAAATTATATGCAGGAGCGCAGTGCCAGGACAGGTGTATAAAGTCAGCATCCGCTCTACCGCATTGGATCTAGCGAGAACTGTCCCAAAGTCCATATCTACACAGTTGGCTGTGGGCGTAGTATGTTTGTTGCAAGTATTTAAACTTTATGATTCTGAGGTTGCAGTTGGCAGTGAGTTGTCCTGTTAATGCACAGAATGCTTCCCAAGTATGTGGGGTCAATGTTGTGTTGAGTACTGCGTTCCATTTGTCTAAGGTGCCCCCTGACCTTCTTGTTTATCTTTAATTGACGCCTTGTATAGTCCGGGTATGAGGCTTTTCCATGAACTGCACATCAGCCACCCCTGTAACTCCGTTAGTGGTGTTGGTCCAATTCGTATTGGGTATACAATGTCTGTACACCGCTCGGAGTCTGGCATATATGAATATCAATAGCGCAGTTGAAGGCTGCTGAGCAATAAATGCATCTAGTGATAAGAATTGGCCATCTGGGTAAAGGTCCCCGAATGTAGCTAGTCCCACCTTAGCCAAAATAGCTATTGTCAGGGGTTCATGAGTGACCGAGATTTTTGGGTGGTCCATAAGAGGTAGTGCTGGCGCATAGATAGTTTTTTGCCTTGCTCTCTCACTCAGTCTATGCCATGCACTCGAGGGGCAGCGTATAGTATTTATCTCAGATCGTGCGATCTCTGGCCGCTTATGTAACAGGACAGCTGAGAGGGGCACTGAATGAACGTTGTCGCTCTCGACCACTAGGTGCAGCAGGGATTGGACCGGGTGGTATCAGAAGTGTGCAAACTGCGTCAGGGCGCATAGGTAGTGTCATTTCGTATTTGGAGTTCCGAATCTCCAGCTCATATGGTTTTGTCAGTACGTTCCATCTACATCTTGTTTGTTTACCAGCCTAAGCCAGTTTTATCGTGCATGACTTAGCGTTTAAAAAAATACATCAGGCAGCTGTATCGGTATATTGATAACCATATATAAAAATTTGAGGAAAATGGCCATCTTCATAATGGCGATGCGGTCTGCCAGCATTAGGGGCAATCTGATCCATCTGGACACTTGTTCCGTTAATTTTGTGATCTCTTGGCCATAGTTCACACAAACTACGAGCTCTGGGTCTCTGTGTACCCACACCCCTAGATACCTTACCGGGTCCACACACCATACAAGAGGGAATTGCATGTCATGTGGGTTAGTGTTCAATGTGAGTGGAATAATAGCAGACTTATCCCAGTTTATACTAAGCCTAGAATAGCGCTCATATTTATTATATTTGCGTATTAGAGGTGCCAAATTTAGTTCTGGGTGCCGCATGTACAGTACCATGTCATCTGTGTATAGCGAGATGGCAAGCTGACGTAATCTAAACTACAGATCTGCCATTGCATGTCTCCGGTGCAGCACACATGCCAATGGTTCTAAAGTAAAAGAGAATAGTATCAGTGACTTTGGGCAACCTTGCCTGGTGCCCCTACAAATTTCAACAGGATCTGAGATATGTTTATTTATCCGGATTCTAGCTATTGGGCTGTTATACAGAAGTCTGATCCACTGCAGAAAGGCATGCGGCATACACATGCAGTGATATATCGCAAACATGTATCCCCATTGTATGGAGTCAAAAGCCTTAGCAGCGTCAAGTAACAGTGCCGCAACCTTAATCTCCGCATCCAGCTGATGTAAAATAGCAAACATTGTATGCAGATTATGTGAGGTCGATCACTCAGGGACAAACCCAGACTGGTCCGCTAGTACAAGATGGCAGAAGCTGCTGCATTCTAGCACCAATAATTTGTGCTAGTATTTTAGTGTTTATGTTTATGAGGGAGAGCAGTCTAGAATACTCACATCGATTTGAGGACTTTTCAGGATTCAATTTTGTGACTGTGAGGGCCTCGCGGAGTGTTAGAGGCAGCCTATTCTTTTTATACGCTTCAAGGTACAATGCATGCAGGTGTGGGGCTAGCTGCACCATATATGTTTTGTAGAACTCACTGGGGAGTCAATCCCCGCCCACCGCCCTCCCATTGGGTAGTGTTTGAATGGCCTCCTTCACAACCTTGAGTGTTGTTGGCTGTACTAGGTACTCTCTTTGTCCTGGGGATAGTCAGGCCATGGCTACATCATCCTAGTACGCTGCAATCTCAGCGTCAGATGCATCCTCCCGTGGACCATATAGATTTGCGTAAAAGTCAGCAAATGCGGAGATAATTTTGGGTTTGTTGTTGCGTGGCATCTGGTTCCCATCTAATATCTCTACCATGTGTGATTGCGACATGGGCTACACTATTTTGGAAGCTAAGGTGTGACCTGGTCTGCCATCTCCTCATATGCCCGTCCCTTCCATCATCTAGACATATGGGCACACTTCCTGCTCAGCCACTTCATTGTATTCGTTTATCAACTCCCTTATTTGTGCCAGTGTGGCACCTGGATGACAGTGCATGTAGCTGTGCTCCATTCCCTTTCAGGTGTCTTCAATATATTTCAGCCTGTTGCGGAGCGCTTTGAGAATCCCGACCTGGACTCCCATACATTTGCCTCGAATGGTGATCTTGAATCATCCCATAACATCCCCATCTCATCCACTGATCCCACATTTTCCTGGAAAAAATGTGTTATTGCCCTGCTTATAGTATCTTTAAACACTGGGTCAAGCAGCGAGGAGGGCTTCAGTCTCCACTGATGTGGTGGTTTATTTTGAGTGGGTAACGCCATCTCCAGCAAGTCCGAAGCGTTGCCAGATAGTGTCCTAGCCAAATGAGTTACTGTGATAGTCCAGGTGCTAGCCTCCTTCGACACAAGCCAATAGTCTATTCTAGACCTTGTGCTATGCACTGACGATGTGTATGTTCCCTCCTTCGTGCCTGGGTGTCATGTCCTCCACAGATCTACTGATCCAAGGGTATCTATAAAAGCATGAATAGAGCGGGCCACCTGTTTCCCATGCCAGTCTCTGGCCGCTTCATGATCCATTTGGGGATCTAAGTATGTGTTCAGGTCTCCTCCCTATATCACCACTGAGGGCTCTAGGGCTTCCAGGTATTACCAGATCTTGCTATAGAAGTCAGGGTCCTCCACATTGTGGCCATATGTATTGACCATCCTCACCATAATGCCCTCCAGGTTACCCTGTACTAATACAAACCTCACCTGGTCATCTGTTTCAGAGTGTGTAAGTGTGAATAGGGTCCCTTTTTTCATAAGAGGATCACCTTCCTTGGTGCCTATATTTCCTTTGGTAGCTTTCAGAAGGTGTGTTTCCTGTAGCAGGGCAATTTGTATGTGATGGCGATCAAGGTATGTGAGCACCTGCCTTGTTTTTTGTGATTGTTAATCCCTCTTCTATTCCATGTCAGGAATTTAATCGTTCCCACTTGGTTTTTCATTTAATACTAGTATTTAGCTGTGGGGTATGATTTAGGATGCACATCCACTTAAGTGGTAGTAGAATACATACTTGATCCAACATGCACTGCCGCTCCAGCTCCTCGATAGGAAAAAGAAAAACACGGCCCACCCATTAATCATGCTAAGCTTTCCCAACTAAACTCAAGAAACAGATTTACATTACCAGTCATTCGGGAAATACCCTCCAGGGTTCACCAGAGGCTGAAGTGAGTCACTTAGGGCCATTTTTCAGTTGTAATCTTAGGTTCCCATCATGGAAGGAGATTCATGCCAGTAGGAAATTCACCCAAAAGTACCTGGCAGTAATGCTGCTCTTACCAGCTGATTCTGACCTTTTCCAACTATGGCCACAAATGACCGCCTCACTGGGCCTAACCTGTTTCCTGGCAGGTGCCATCTTGCACACAAGTTACTACTCAATCATCACAGTCGCCCGCAGTGCTCTCCACAGCAACTGTCTACCTCAGTTGTCCAGGGTCCCGTCATTATCTTCCACATTTTGCTTTTTTGGACCGCCCTTGAGCAGCGTTTTAGCATCAGCTATAGCATCCTTAGACGAGATGAAGATCTTGCTCCTCCCCTCTATCTCTATGCGCAGTCATGCAGCGTACAGCATGGCATGCTGGATGTGTTCCGATTGCAGTAACTTTTTCACGTGTTGAAACTCTTTGCGCGCTGCTTGGACTGCCAGTGTGAATTCTGTGTAGAATGCCACACAGTTCCCCTGATATGTTATGGGATGTTTCTCGCACGCCAGTCTTAGTACTGTATTGCGGTCTCTGTAGTTTATTAGTTTGGCAATGACTGGGCGCAGTGGCATCCCAGGTGCGGGCCTTACCATCAACGATCTATGTGTCCTCTCTGCTAGGAGGACATAGGACAGATGTTCTGCACCGAAGACCTCCCGCAGCATGTTTTCGACAAAGTGTTCCATCTTGCCTGTGTTAGTGATCCCTGGAATTCTGGTGATTTTTGGCCTGTATCACGGCCAGGATTCTCTCCGTGCTGGAGCATCTTGTAGGAACTGTCTGTAAGCCGTCTTCCACAGTGGAAATGCGCTGCTCCGCCTCTCCCAATCTAGCCTCCTGCTTATCCAGTTTGGCCGACATGTGATCTATGCACAGGTTAAGAGCATCGATTATACCGTCTATGGTATGCAGGCTCTGTTGCATTGCTGGTAGGGTGGATTCCAGTATTGTGGATCTCTGCCTCGAGGACGACTCTTGCTCCGAATCCGAGAGTGCGTGCCGTTGTGTTTTGGCGGGTTTCCGCGTTTCAAATGTGAGCTTCGCCTGCTGCTTATCTGTCTGCCCAAAGGCCTCTCAGTCCCAACACACACGGAGGCAGTGCCCTGCACTGAGATAGTATCATTCAAGCTTATGAAGAGTAGATTTCCTCCACTCCTTTCAGCAAGAGCATGCAGCCTCACCATGTGGCGCACAGTACCTGCTCTCTGGGCGCACTGTATAGTCCACAAATACAGGGCTTTCATCACCCAGTGCGATCCACCCGATCTCGGCTCCCTCCACTGTATAATTCACATAGTGCCCACTGATGCCGTCTAAAGTTATTCTATGTGATATCTGTATGTTATGCCCTTCACTTACGTCCGGCATCTGCAAAAGCTTGTAATATAATTCCTTTTGTCCCTGGAATTCACTTATGGCCTTCCCCCTTGGCCTACTGTGCTCTCTTCATCCACAGTGTTTCCTGCATCCCCCAGCTTGTCCGTCAGCTCGCCGCTCTCCTCTCCTCCACAGGGGCCGGGGTCGGCTCCTACCGGGCTCGCGGATGCCCCTATCCGAGCTCCCAGTGTCCTCTCGTCACGTTAGTGTCACGCAGAGCAGGCGGGCCCACGGACAGCCCTGCAGATCTCCTTTGATGATTCAAGCCGGGCAGACGCCCAGTCAGTTCTGCGGAGGCGAACTCACCTGCCGCTCGTCCTCTGAAGATCTCAGCTAAGGCTCCAGGGTAGCAGCGCGTTTCACCAATGTAGGTGCCTCGGGCGTTCGAGCCCCTCACTCCGCTGCTGGATGCACAGCCTCGACAGATTCAATACGTCTTCCAGGGGTGGATCAGCAGAACAGCCACTCGCTCCTAGACTACTCTTCGAGCGGCCACCATTTTCCCCGACCTGCGGTGCACCTCGCCGTATTTGTGTTTGTAGTGGCCGCATCGATTCACAGACAGGCTCAAACGGGTTCCAATGTCCTCATTAATTCATGGCTCCGTCAAGTAGTCATGGATGGCAGTTTTCTCATAGGATATTTGGCGGATAGTTATATTCAGCTGGCAGAGCAGCACTAGTGTGTGGCCATCTTGCCGTGGGCTCTCTGGCGCCCCCACAAAATACTGTTATTAAGACCTTCTGATGAAAAACTAAGGGTGTCCTAGTTTTGTAAGAGTCCGCAATTGATCCATGGTCTTTGAATAGGATAATTAATTTTGAACTGAATATATATTTATATGTATTTATGGATTTTTTAATGAGATGAATTTATATTCTTTATATGTTCAATGTGCCTAACAAAGAAAATTGTTTTAAAATAAAATTCAGTACACAAATAAATTTGCAAGCTTTATGAGAAATTCATGGACCATTGTGCCTATTTTAAAAAACGATGGATTTGAGTGCTCCTCGTACTTTGAAACGTCTGTTTTTTTGCGTTTGTAGAAGGAGCATCCATAACAGCTGGCTGCTGCTTGGCGAGAGCATCAATAGAGACTCAGAGCTGCCTGTGGTTTATGGTTTTCATTAGTCATAGCTGTTTTCTGTAAATATTTTGATACTGAGGATGATATATTGTATAGCTTTTTATTTAATACACATTATTTGAGATGAATTCACAGTGGGAACTTCGTAGTCACACTAATGCCACTGGTGACTTCTCTGCTCGGAATTTCATGCTGTGATATTTGTTTAATTTTAGCTTGCATGAGGATTGTCCTTATGTCAGTGTTGATCATGTGTGGTTGCCCCTGTTTGCTCCTACCCTCAGTCAATCAGCCAATTGTTGATGCCAAGGGATTCTTGGACAAGACAACAGTCAGGTCCTCAACAGACAATCCTGTGAGCGATAATGTAGAATGGGCTAGTTTGAAGAATGCAGCAACCATCTTAGACCTGAGAAGTCACTTAAAAGACAATGTGTGTTTTATATATATTTATTTTTCACTAATCTAGCACATAATAAATGTGTAATAATTATAGTAAAGGCTATTTTAGCACTAGAAAAGGAGAACAAAAAAGTAAACAACAAAAAGTAGTTCTAACAACATGGAAAATCAGTCACATAATTCTTACACCACATTATGTCATACTGAGATATGTGGCCCAAGTAACCATGTATCTTTTTCTCTAACCTGTTTAGCTCCCTGTCCGAACATTCTCAGCAGTCCTTTTGTCCTATGCAGAGAGCGCCAGCAAAATAATCTCCTGTCTCTGTATCTGTCTGTTTCTTAGCTGGCTAAACACAGTATTTTTGTAGTGGTAACATCAGGTATAAGTGTGGAATGGCAGCCCTTGGTTCCCAACATGTGTTTGATGAATTGGTAATGAAAACTTAAATGAGAAAGTTATACATGAAAACAAAATGGTGCTGATGCTGTAAATAATTCTTTATTTCGGTTTAACAAACCATAAAAGAAGCAACTATACAAATCGTGAGTGTGCCATTTTGGGTTGAGAGGGCATTTCAGAAAGCAAATGTACAAATTGGAATAAAAACGCTCAAGTTGACACGATAAAATGACATTGGCATCAAATGAGTAGAACAATTCCACACAATTCATGTCTTTGCCCTCTCTAACATGATAATGGAACTAAAGTGCAAGTAAAGTGCAAGTGCATCATCGAGATTTGTGCAAATCAGTTTCCAGTTGATAGCCCGCATATTAAGCAGAAGAAGAAGGGGGGCATTGCCCCTAGTTTAAGAACAAAGCTCTGGCACTGGTCACAAACCAGAATAAAATACATAAAATACAGTCATAAAAATAATTATTAAGAGTTATAAAAATAGCAGCGTTAACTAGTCAGTGCAATCTAGATTGATCAGCACAATCTATTTTAGCTGTTCATACCGATCGGCCCGTGTATCTGTGCCCTCCTTCTAATCGCCCAAAAATGGCCCAGGAATTTCACAGTGGCACAAGCGAAAAGGGGTCTAGCATCTGATTTTATTTTCCGTAGGGCATTTTTAGAGCTTTGAGTCCCTAATTGCCTGCACACAGGAGCTAGCCATTTGCTTCTTGGCTTAGATTAGGCTTTACAGGCAAAGAGTACATTCTCAATAGATTCATGTGGACATGGGAAAGAAGGATAGCCCTTGGGTTGAAGTTTGTTGTTCTGCCAGGAATTGGTAAAGGTATTAAAAGGTAGGTCGCCATGTCTAAACTGTGTATACAGCTTCCTATCGGCTGGCACCTTAATCATGTCGAAGTAGCTTTCTAGATGACAATTCAATTTCAGATTGGTGAAAGCATCAGCTAGGCTGCCAAGTTGACTTTTCTGATGGTTGTTCTCTTCGACCCAAGCCCAATACAGATGCTTTACTTGACTTCATGTATATGAAGGTGGATGGCTGATAGGCTGGGTTGGCAAGCCAATACTAGACCGAAGGGCATTTACTTGTTTAATCCAGCCGATTTTATTAGTGGTGTCCAAGTAGGAGATCTCACAGAAAGCAGCTACATAGTGTGCCAGGTCAGGAGTGGATGCCAATCTATGCCAAAACAACAGTGGGCGGAGCTTGCTAGATCGTGGATGGACTTAACACCCAAATCAAGCTTAAGAGGGAGGAGGGGTGCGCTTGGGGGAGGAATAGAAGGATCCTGAGAAACTTGTTTTCCACAGCTTCGAGCTCATTGGAGGGTGCTATGCCCCACAGCTCTGCTCCATAAAGGGTACTAGGCACGGCCTTGCAGTTGTACAGTTTAAGGTCAGGGGCTTCTCTAAGTGTCTCATCCAAGCCATTCCCTCCCATAATTTAATACCCAAGTAATCGAAGGAGCTAACCCTTTCAAGCGGTACATTGTCCAGAAGTATGTTTCCCTTGAAAGATTTGTGCGGGTTGAACATCATTAGCTTGGTTTTAGTGGTGTTTATGACCAAGCCCCTCTCATCACAAAATGCCTTAAAATCGTTTAAAAGCCTTTGGAAACCCATGGAAGTTTTGGAAATTAGTAGGGTATCGTCAGCAAATAACAGTGTAGCAATTGTTTGGTTCACTAGAGATGGTGCGTCGGCAGATTGGGAGCACACAAAGTCTGCTACCTGGTTGACGTACAGGGAGAAAAGGGTTAGGGCCAATAGTCACATCCCTGGAGGACCCCCCTTTGGATCGTGATTGGCTCAGTAAGTTGTTCCTGGTTTCCCCACCTCACCCGGACATAGTTGCCATCATGCAGCCTAACTAATATTTCCAGGATCTCCAAAGACATTCCCAAATCCCTAAGTACCCACCATAGTAGGTCCCTGGGCACAAGTTCGAATGCGTTTTTTAAATCAATGAAGGCGAGGTATAGGCTTCCCTTGCCCAGGACAACAACCTTCCAATATAGCATGACTAAACGAAATACTTGATCCATTGTGCCGGTCTTCGGCCGGAATCCTGCTTGGAGTGGAGAGAGGATGTCATTCTCATCCATCCAGTCCTGGATTTTGGCCAGGACGGAGCGGCAGAAGACCTTTTAGGCTCAATCGATCAAGCTGATTGGGAAATAGTTGGAGGGCATCGACCTGTCCTGTCTCTGTATCTGTCTGTTTCTTAGCTGGCTAAACACAGTGTTTTTATAGTGGTAACATCTGGTAAAAGTGTGGAATGGCGGCTCTTGGTTCCCAACATGTGTTTGATGAATTGGTCATGAAAACGTAAATGAGAAAGTTATACATAAAAACAAAATGGTGCTGATGCAAAATCCGTTTCCCAGTATTCCCAAAAGCATTAGTACATGAGCACCAGCATATGTGCATATGTGGAGGTCTACTAAATCTTCCAAAATCCAGGTGCCTAATTTACAGTTTGGTGGACGGGTTACGCAATCACAATCATGATGGGTATCTTGTCAGCCTTATTACAAGTGTATTATATCCTAAGGGCTTTGTAATAAGGCAGACAGGATATCTGTCATGTTTGTAACAGAGTAACCCATCTGGCAATCTCTAGATCAGGCTTTCAGAATGAAAATAGCAAGAGTATAATGCAAAGCATGATACAGAATTACTGTGTTAGAGCCTTCTTATTCTTGTGTAGAGGCTAGCATGATATAAAATATATTGGAATGTTGAGGAGTTGGAAGGGGATGTGGATATTCAGTTGGTAGTAGGTACTCGAGGAGGATTTTAATAGTGTGTGCTGGTGATTGCTGAATAAAGATTTGAATGCAGCAAATGCCTGTCACCCACATTATATTTGCGACGAGTGAACTTCACCGCGTAGATCTCCGCCTTGACATCGTTGACTACAGTTAGTTGAAAATGCAAATTCGCGTGCCATCATAAAAGAAGAATGAAACAAGGAGTATTGTGATGGCAACATATGGAACAAAATTAAGGAATACGCACAAAGTAGGTGGCCAAATAATTATGTACCGGATGACGATTGTAAACAATTTGGAGAAGTAAGAAGTGAACTTTCCTTTAATAAATGTGGGTTCCAGTTAAGAGGTGAAAGGTTAGTTCCACCAAATGCCTTGATGACTGGAATTCTGAATTTTATGCATGAAGGTCATCTTGGAATCATTAAGTCTAAATTAAGAGTGAAAGCTTCTTATTGGTGGCCTGCTCTTGATCTAGAATTTGAAAGATTTGTTCGTAATTGTGTGCAATGTGCCAATACTGACAAGAATCAAAGGACCTTGAGACCGCCACTTTATCCGATTGAGTGTCCGGAGGGCTTGAGGAATTTCTGGCTATTGATGTATTGAGACCCATTTTAGATCTCTGTGGTACACCATAATTTGTAGTAGTGTTGGTTGACTTGCTTGGCCAGAAGTGGAAGTTTTGACTAAAGTGGATTCTAAAGCTAATGTTCCTTTGAAGAGTAGGTATTCCTTAGAGAAGGGATTCCTAAGGTGTTATTGCTTGACAATGGTCCTCAGTTTGTGTCAAGTTAATCAAAAGTTTTTTTAGGTAAGAACGGGGTGAGAAGCAAACACACCTCATTATATTATCCAGCCAGCAATGGGGCAGTGGAACTCTTCAACAGGGTTATCAAAGGAAGTGTACAAATTGTTATAGGTGCTGGTGTGAATTGGGAGGTGGAACTCAGCAAATTGGTGTGGGCATACAGGATTACTCCTGCACTTACAGGTTACAGTTCCTTCAAAGTACTTAGGGGAAAGAAGCTGTTTACCAAGAATAATATTGCTTGGCATTCAGGAGATAGGAAAAAAGAGTGGTAATGCAAAGTGGTTAGGGAAAAGATTAAGAAAGTACAAGGTATTTACAAGAAACATTATGACCGTGAACATGAAGTGAGGGGTGTTGAGAAATTGGGATTGTGTTAAGAATTGTGTTGGAACTAAGAAAGGTATGAGCAAGTACAGTGAACCACTTCATGTGTTCAAGTTTTTCTCAAATGCGACTGAGTTGAGTGATAAGAAAGTGTAGCACTTTAGCAATTTAACAAAGTGCAGCTAAATTATTTTATGGAAGGAGGAGAATAGTGCTGTTCCAGTTAATTCTGGATCGTGGTATGATGTTGAATGATTGGATAAAATGGCTGTGAACAGTGGGGAAGATGGCTTTGAGGTAGTAGATGCGTTAGGAGTATCTGACCTGGGCGCTGAAGCTAATCAGCCTGATTTGGATGAAGTTGCAGGAGTTTGTGACGGTCACCCTGCAAACAATAAGCCATCTCCTGGAGTTACTAGGGGTGGAAGGGTGGTGGTGCAACAAGGAAAATTCAAGGATTTTGTTACAGGGTAATGTTTAGATGTGCAAGTAGATACTTATTTATACACTTAAAATTATATACTGTAAATTATATATTGGAAGTGCTGTTTTATTGTTGAATATAACAAAATTTAAAACATTTTTGTTGACCACAGCCTAAAGGGAAGCATTAAGAACCAGAAATGCTAGTGATAAATTGCAAATCTCACAAACACTTGATAATACTCATGGATTCAATTGAATGACACCAAATGATCTCCTTGAGAGGTCAGGGGAATACTGTTCAGATGAGTTGTAGTAGTGAATTGAACGGCCTGCATCTATTTTGAATTGTACTGCCTAATCACATCTTTTAGGACTCTTTCGATACAAAATCAAGTTATAGACACCAAATATCTTTTGTGTTAGGAAAATAATTAAATATGCTCCTTTTCTTCTCTACTCCTATGGAACTGTAACCAATGCTCATTTGGGTCAAAGCACCATTCATCAAGGGCATCATATTCTAACACAATATTTTGTTACAAAGTGGAATCTTGCCTGGGTCTAGTGGAGTGCAAGTAAACTTGATTCTGCAACTGCCTTCTACATCTTCTAGCAACAATAGTTCTGAGTAGAGGCCCATAGGTTCTCACTGAAGAATTGGATTTGCCCCAACTGATCACTTGGCCTGCTTCTGCCAAACTTTTTATATACAGAGTGGGAATTAAGCCCAAATCTCGTAGAGTGGAACCAAAGTTGATTATGTAAATACTTTCTACCTTCTCCAGCACCCATATGTCTGAGGAAGATGCTCATAGGATCTCAAAGAACTGGATTTGCTGCCAGCAGTTAACCCTGTGTTACTACTGGTAGTATGAGAAATGCTAATTGTTCCTCAGTTATGTGGGAGACTGGTTCTTTGCAGCTCTCACAGATAGGGGACAAACTTCTGTCCAGTGGTAACTGGCATCTACCCAGAGGGGGGGGGGGGGGGGGGGGAGGCCTGCGCACGCAAATATTAATATTTTAAAAACGTATCTAAACTGACGTCCACTGCTCCTGAACCATTCCCAGGAACTGTATGCGGTGCAGGAACCAATCCTGGCACTGCTCTCATGCTGTAAGAGGTGGGAGCGGCCTCACTCGCTGCTCCCGACGACACAGGAGCCCTGCACCTACTCTAATACAGCTGTCTTAAGACAGCTGGGTTAAAAGTTTTAAAGTGTGCATGTGTGACTGGCCGTCGCAAGCTGGTCGGCCAAAGGGACATGCGCACTTTGAAAAAAGCACATTTAGCCCACTTTCCTACCTGCTTCTGTCATTTAGCAGCAGATCATCCCCATCCTGATGCTATGTTCAGGACGAGAGGATTAAAAATAAAATGGTAATGAATTACCATTTTATTTTTCATCTTTGGTGTAATTTAGGTGGGGTGAAGGTCCTCCAAGGGAGAAGCCGCCCCTGCTTCTGTCTGTTCTGGTGTGGCTTTGAGGAAAACATGTGTGGGAGGATAACTTGGAAGCTAACACTGAGAAACCATGTTTCCTCTCCTCTTATAATTCTTTTCAGCTTTTCTTTCCCTGGCGACAATGAAAGTTCAAAAGGTAAGAGGTGATAGGTTGATACCATTAAAGACAGATATGCCAAAATCTCTGTTTACTTCTCCATTTAGTAATGCTGAACTTTGTGAGCCCCAACCTACGGGCAGAAAGAGTGTTTGGAAATGTGGAAGAAGAGGTTGAGATGCATGAGATGCGGCAGATCATTCTCCCACCTCGCCGCCAAGACATGGAACACCCTCCCCATCCTCCTGCGGCAGACCGAAGACCTCCTAACCTTCAGAAGACTTCTCACGACCTGGCTCTTCAAACAGTAGCAGCTCCAACCCCCCAGCACCTTGACAGGTATGTAGTGCGCTCTATACATGCTATGATTGATTGATTGTTTGTATACATAATTTCTTGCAATGCCAGGTATGATCTTGTGTATGATTTATTGAGCCCTGAATCTTCCCAACCTTCTCTTTAAAAGATATCTTTAAACTCTGGTAGGATAGGGAATCCAGCCTGCTTGAGATGATTGAAATGACGTAATATAATTCTAGGAGAAATGCTTGGTTCTTCATGATCATAAATGGCAATAATCTCAGGGGTACTGGTTAATATTGTGGCATGGGCTCAATTTAGATATATTTGCACGCAGGTTCCCCAACCACAATATCTGTCTTACCCGTCTCCTTCAGAGAGGAACACCTGGTTTCAGGTAAGCAATGTGAAGAAGCTGAATCCACCTAGGCAGTGTGCTTCTCCTGGACTGTCATCTGTGACACTGCAGAATGTTCCTTTATTGGCTGCCTTGCTCTCTCTTCAGATAAGGAGTAGTCAGCTTTAGACTTCAGACCTATTGTTGTCTTTTAAGTGGGTAGAGATGTATACTTAGTGACATCACAGTGTCTTCTCTTGACCAAATGTTTCCTATATGGGCACCCGAATGTGCCTACGGACCCTGCTAGAGTAGTTCTATGTGTCCCCAGCTATCACCAAAATTTAGGAGAAGAACAAACCAAGCCTCAGGCAGGAAGAAAGGTTGTCAATCCTGGTATGTCCCACTGAGGACCACCATCATCAACCGTTAGAGCATATTCAACATTCATATGCATACTACTCCACTGATACAGCAGTGCCCTGCCAGTCCTGTGTGCACACTCAGATTCTAGTTGCTGTTTCTCTGTAAAAAATGGAGCAAGCAGCCTTCAGACAGGAAAAATCCCCCAAAACGAGGTTCACTGGACTTTTTTTTGCAAGATCCTGCTGATCCTCTCCCCTTTCTTCAAGATGACTAACTTCTTCACACTGAGAACGCCTGACCCCTCTGACAGGTAGACTACACTCTGTTAGCGCTCCCTAGATCTCTACCCTACCCCACAAGGAGTGGCCTCAAAGAGACAGATATCGGGCCTCAAGCAAAGCAGGGACTCCTGCAATAGCAGCAATCTCTGTCTGGAGAAAGTAAAACACGTGGGTGCTATAACAGATATCATTCTTCAAAAGGATTTTGAAAGGCTAAATATTTGAAGAATCAGTGGTACTCTTGTCCAGAAAATAGTTAAACCTCTTTACTGGAAACTGGGATGAGAAGGACGTTGAGGTAATTGTTTTATAAAGCAGGCAAAGGGGCCGATTCACAGAACTAATCTGAGATAAAATCCTAAACTTACTACTTTTGGTATTCACAGAAAGTATTTAGTAGTAGTAAAGTTAGGAGTCCTAACTTTACTACTACTAAATGCCTTCTGTAAATACTAAAAGTAGTAAGTTTAGGATTTTATCTCAGTTTAGTAGTAGTAAAGTTAGGAGTCCGAACTTTAATAGTACTAAATGCCTTCTGTGAATACCGAAAGTAGTAAGTTTAGGATTTTATCTCAGATTAGTTCTGTGAATCGGACCCAAAGAGTTTAAAAGACATATGATCCCAATAAGGCATTAAACACGCTATTTTAAGTTGATTATAAAGACCATGAGTAGTTGTTCATTCATATCCATTACTTAGTTCACCGTGAATGAACTCAGATTTAATTTAGATTGGAGCTAAAGGAGCACTAAGGGGATAACGAGGGAGCATTTTGATGCATAATTCTCTTTGAAAATGATGAATGAATACATATTAATGACCTTACAATGCCAACAATAGAACAGCCTTCACTCTTCAGGCAATAATTGAGCAGTAAGAAAAGTTCTGTAGGAGAGGAATTTAAAAGTCAAATGCCACAGACTCCACCTAATTGGAATTACGAGGCTGAGGGTCCTAGGAGTAGCAGGGCTGGAACATTTTTACATAATTTAACTGAACTAAATGCCTTTGTTTATAATTATAAGCAGATTGTCAGTGTTCTTGAGACTATGTCTGCGTCGTACAAGTGCCAAGTATAAAATAATAATTCTTCAGAGATTCAATCTAAACATGTGGAGCTGTCTTGTTAGGACATTATCTTGGCCCTCATAGTTAATACATTATATTCATGTCTTGGGATGTCAAAGAAGACGCCCTGATAAAGTAGCAGCTCACAGGAGAAGGGTGTGATATAGAAAGTGAACCTAACAACATTCCTTTAGGGTCACACCTCACCAACACTGATACAGCAACCCTTCTGGGCAATCACTTTGCACTGCGACCTTTTCACCTGGGGATGACCACACTTCCTTTACATATTTTAATAGCAGTGAAACGTGTCGACCTTGTCATTAAATAGCGTGGTTAACGCGAAGTAATATAAGACACACAAATCACAAGTAACAACGTGGGACAGATAGTACGTACACAAACATTTTGTATGAGGACGAGTATAGGCAACCACTTCCGGCCATGTGTGAGTTACACATGCACATACATACCACATTGGACTGCACCGATAATAAGAAGCCCGGATCCGGCTTCTGCGACCTTCTGTTGTTCCCTTGCAGGGCCGGCTTTAGCACTGGTGGCACCCTGTGCGACAATGTTTGTTGGCGCCCCCCACAGACTCCCTCACTTCCACCCTTTCACAGTGCCCCCTCAAGTCTCCATAATCACTCTCTCTCACATGTATTTAATTAGTTGTATAGCACCTGCTACACCAGTGTAGGGTGTCAGAGCACTTTCCATCACACACACTACACAGAGACAATCAATCATAGGTGTGTAAATCAGTGTATAGGAATTGTTACAGAAGCCAGAAGACTACAAGGTGTAGGCGTCACATGACATACATACTGGTAGACATTTTAGTTTAAGAGTGCTTGGCCTGAAGAAGCACAGAATCAGAATTGAAAACATAACCCCATGGTTTGGGGTTACATTTAATAATAGTGATTTTTTATTCTTATCAAAATGAACCCTTTTTGAAACAATAGAATAATGGAAGACAGAGGAAACATTATAATGCTCTGCTCTATATCTTGCAGTTTGCATGCAGCTCTTTGACAGTTATTAGCTCACTGTTCCATGTTAGGATTTTAACATCTACACTGCCAGTAACAAAAGGATCTCTCGGTCAAAGGCACTGACTGATTTAAAATATATGCACTTTCTGATCTGCATGGTACACATTCTTGGCAGCAGGCATATAAACCCTCTGTGCTACCATACAATGAGTTAAAACTTCCACTAGAAAAAACTCCTCTCTCCAGGAAGAACATTAGTCACCATAGTTATCTTGACATTTTTATTGCTGTATGAGAATTGCCGGAGGCGAGCAATCCAGCAGCAGGTGCTTTTAAAGCTATAAAATACTTCCAAGGACGGTGCCCCCTTGGAGAGTCAGCACCCGGTGCGGTGGCACCGGTTGCACCGCCCTAGAGCCGGCCCTGTTCCTTTGATGTGTGTCATGAACAGCTATTTGCTGCCCAGATGGTCCAGGAGTTATTCTTCAAGAAACAATTTTCACATGCAGTGACGCTTCCGCTAATGTCAGGTATATGACTACTCCTACCACCCAGCCAGGGCCTTTTTTAATTTAAGTTGGGCAAGGGTGGCCCGGGGCATTTCCCTGGTACTCATTTTTTGACAACCCGGTATTCATGTACCTGCCTAGGACAGCAGTGATTTCTTTAGATTGGATACGAATATTCTCATTCGTATTTGTGCGTGTTTGCTAAGTTACATAATTACATATCTGATTCTAAACGTTACTTGACTTGTTTACTTTTTAACCACACATAACACCCATGAGCTGACACGTGTAGTCAAGCTTGTGGTATTTCCACCTTCTGAATTGTTCTTTATGTAAAAGATGTATGGGACTCACAACATCAATAAAGACCCCCTTAGTTTTTATAAATAGGCTACTTATCGGCACAGTAGAAAAAGAAGTCCTCATTACGAGAGGCCCATAATTCCTGATGGGACCAATAACTCAGGGGATGATCCACAAAGGGCCCCCCCGCACTCGTGGTGGGGGCCCGCACTCGTGATGGGACCCTCGCAATGAGAAACTGCAATGCTGCAGTCCTGCCACAAGCAGGGAGCCTCTGCAATGATTGTGGGGCCTCCACCACAAGTACGGTTGCCCTTTGTGAATCAGGCCCTTAGTTACCAGCCCCATTGGAAATTATGTGGTCCACAGAGTTATCTCTCATATTTTCCCTAGAGAGTCAAAGATTTTGGCTGCTGAAAGTAGAGGAAGAGAGGGAGAGGATGTGGTGTAACAGCCAGAGCTGCCGACTTTGGAACTGGAGAACTAGGTTTGAGTCTCAACATCGGCTCAACATCCTGTGATGCAGGGCAAATCACAACGGGCCCGATCCACTAAGGGACTTATGACTCGTAAAGTTACGAGTGCAGAGTCGCCGCACTCAGGGCGTACTCCCCGCATTGAGCACTGCAGTGAGGAGATTCTGCCCCAAGTGCAGAGAATCCACCATGAGACTGTGCACTAGTAATTTTATGAGTAGTAAGTCCCTTTGTGAATAGGGTCCTTAATCTTCCCATGCCTACAAAAACTACTTGTGTAATGTAGCTGGTGCTCGTGTAAAGTGCCCCAATACTTTCGGGTCGATCGTGCGCTATATAAAAACTAAAAAAAATGAGCGGAAGTGGTAGGGTTCTCCATAGGCCTGGGCTAAAATTTTGTTTCCGTTCGCGGAAATTGCGATAATTTGACATTTTCGCGTTCCGCGGAAAGCGCGAAAATGTCAAAATTTCCGCATTCCACAGCTTAGCGATAATTTGGTTCTTGCTCGCGCTGTAAAATAATACATTCTCGCACGCGCGCGATCGCCTTACCTGAATCCCTACGTTCGCCGACAAGTTTTCTTGATCCGGTCGCGTTCTCCATGAGATGTTGTATTGTTTTTAGCCATTTGCGCTGTCTCGCGACAGTTCGCACCCGCAGTGACGTCATGCGTCGCGCGATCACGTCTTTCTTCTCGCGATCATGCACCGCGAGACAACTGAAAACAAGATGGCCGCGCCCGCGAGCAACCACATGGGTAAGTTGGCGAGCCGCAACCATGCAGAAAATCTCTCGAACATGCGGGAAAAAAATTTCCGCATCTTCGCGATATTTCCGCGTGTTTGCGATAATTTTTTACATTTTTGCGATAATTTGCGAAAGTGGATTTCGCAAATTCCGTCCACCCCTAGTTCTCCAGGAGAAACTGCACGGAGAATAAGTATTTACTGGGGAATATTGCACTAGAAATACAAGCCCATGGGAAGTCCTCATTATTTAGGAGAGTCTTAGGGTTCATTTTAGAATACCTATTCAATTCACACACCCAGCAGTTAATTCCTCTGCATTGTTAATTAATTCAAGGGGGTGGGATGCAATGAACAACTCTGCCTTTGCGGACCTTATAACCAGGGGCAACTGCTGTTAATGGGCACAAAAGGCGTTGCCCTGTCACCCTAAGGGTAGAGACAATAACAAGGTAAAAAAACGGAGCAGTTGAAAATAAATGATTGCTCCGAGACAGTGTCCCTTTTCTCTAGGGTGAACTGTAATGAACTTTGCAGATGACCTACTTCGCAAGTGCAGCCTGGCGAGGGTTTGGCCCAAGATACAGCAGTTACATGTATGAGAGAGAGTGTTGAATTAGAATGCAATTGATCCAGTTGCTTTTGAGGCACATAAACAGTGGCCCTGGGAGGAGTTACAAAGCTCCATTCACTTCAATGGTAGGAGTAGAGCAGGCCAATGAGGACAAGGAGGTAGTGTATGGCAACAATGCAGTGGCGTGACGATAATTGAGGGGGCCCCCTGCAAGATACGTGGAGGGGCCCCCTCTGGACTTTATCAGGAGCTCCCCGGCCGAAGTGCAGTGCTGAGGGGCCCCATGGAGCTTGGAGGCCCCTCCGCACTGCGGGGGAATCGGGGGCCTGTGTTACGCCCCTCCAACAATGTTTGTCATCACAGAGGGTTAGGCTGCCGGAGGGGTGCAGGGGGCTGCTCTCCTTGCAATAGCACGTGTTTAGGACTGCATTTGGCTTCACTTTGAAAATAGAACATCATGGAGCTGAGCCCGAGCCTATTCCTTCAGGGTGCTTCTTATCTCCACTCATTTACAGCAGCAGAGGCCCCAAAGACAGAAGGCACCAGCTGCGGACAACAACAGTTACACTGGTGCACTAAGAAGTAAGTATTCAGTTCAGCTTCTGCATTTTGCTGATAAAAGAGACATTCTTGGAGAGGAAACGTGGTAAAGCATTTAGGGGCATATCAACAAGGGCTTTATCTCTGCTTTTTTGGCTTTAAAAGCCAAAAAAGCAGAGATAAAACTAGCACCCTATCAACAACAGGGTGCTAACACGCAAATGTGCATGTTAGCACCCTTTTACTCTATGCTTCCCCTTGCATCTCTAATGAGATGCAAAGGGGGCGTTCCAGAGTAAAATAATAGGAGAAATGTCGCTAAGCGACATTTCTCCTATTATCAAGAATGTCGCTAACCCTGTTAGAGACAAAAAAAGCAGCGCTAACCGCGGTTAACACTGCTTTTTTACGTCTGGTATTTTTCTGACTTAGCCATGATATCCTATGGAAGGAGGATATCATGGCTAAGTTTGTCTGTCCCTATCAACAAGGTAACGTGAGATTATCGCTGGGTTTCCAGCGATAATCTCACGTTAGCCTGTTAGCGTGTAGATTTTTATCGCTATTGAGATAAGCGTTGCTAATAGCACGCTATCTCAGCGATAAAAATTCACGCTAGCCGGCGATAATTATCCTCACGCTAAGAGCGCTGAGCGATAATTATCGCCGGTTGTTGTTGATATGCCCCTTAATGCCTCTGCTAAACGTTATTATAAGCCCTGCCCTGTGCAGATGGGGCTGCACGAGGCAGGATGATAAAGAAGCCCTTTCTTCACAAGCACACCAATTCCTCTCCCTGCAGGGTGATAGAGGTATGGAAAATATTTTGAAAGTGGCTGACTGGCTGGCCTTTTACTCTAGAACTGGAACTGAGTAAATGTATTCAGAGATCTGGCAGCACACCACAAATCAAGTTAAAGGCAATGCCCGCTCTCAGGCACTGCCATGGGTGTGCATTGAGATTCTCTCAGCCAATATCCTCATCTGCACCCTTGTGCTATGTTGCCTACACTGACGCTCTTTCCTCTTTCTTTGACTCCAAGCACCCCTGCAGCCTACTTTTAATTATTCAATAGTCTTTTCCTAACAAGCACTCCCATTTCTCCATCTCGTTCTTCCATCTGCTGGCTTCTTTTACGTTCATTTGTCTCTTTTTGTTTTCTATGTATTACTTTACAAAAAATGTTGGAGGGCCAGGCAAAATCCCATTTTATCATCTGGGCACTCCCCACTCATTCTCCCTTCACTCACTTTTAATTTCTGTACTTCTCAGTGCTTAACCATAAGCACCCCACTCCTCTCTGTCTTCTTTGCTTCTTCTTTACATTCCTTTTACTCCTCCTAGCAAACTCGAGCATTACTATCATTGGTGCAGCAGTTGCAGTGACACCAGGTCCCTGAGGGCCTCCTTGAACCCTGAACATCGCTGTATTTTACTAATACAAAAGCAGTCAATTGGGCCATTTCCTGCTTCTACCAGGATCTATTGCATTGTTGCTCCACTACTGCTAACAATCACCTACTCACTTCTGATTCACATCCATAATAGCCCTGAGGCAGTTTGCCTTTGCTACTTCTTTTTGTATCATATTGCACACTATGCAGTGCTTTCACACCAGCGCTCTAGAAAGTTGATGGAGTAAAACACAATTTTGTGGTGCGCCACTTTTTAAAGATGTTCTACTATTCTGACACAATCACTCAAGAATGTCGTTCGTGCGATGGAAGAAAAAGAAGCAAACTAATCACTGGTCTCATTCACCAGATACAAAAGAACAAGGAAGTTGGTAATACAACCAGTGTCAGTATCCAAGATATAAAACAGTGCCCAAAAAAACTTAGGGGCATATCAACAAGGGCTTTATCTCTGCTTTTTTGGCTTTAAAAGCCAAAAAAGCAGAGATAAAACTAGCACCCTATCAACAACAGGGTGCTAACACGCAAATGTGCATGTTAGCACCCTTTTACTCTATGCTTCCCCTTGCATCTCTAATGAGATGCAAAGGGGGCGTTCCAGAGTAAAATAATAGGAGAAATGTCGCTAAGCGACATTTCTCCTATTATCAAGAATGTCGCTAACCCTGTTAGAGACAAAAAAAGCAGCGCTAACCGCGGTTAACGCTGCTTTTTTACGTCTGGTATTTTTCTGACTTAGCCATGATATCCTATGGAAGGAGGATATCATGGCTAAGTTTGTCTGTCCCTATCAACAAGGTAACGTGAGATTATCGCTGGGTTTCCAGCGATAATCTCACGTTAGCCTGTTAGCGTGTAGATTTTTATCGCTATTGAGATAAGCGTTGCTAATAGCACGCTATCTCAGCGATAAAAATTCACGCTAGCCGGCGATAATTATCCTCACGCTAAGAGCGCTGAGCGATAATTATCGCCGGTTGTTGTTGATATGCCCCTAAGTAACAAACATGCAAAAGAATTAAGGTGAGCTAGGTGTGGTAAAGAGCCTTCACACGTGTGAATCACAAATGTGAATTTTAGCCTTATTTATAATTGAAAACTGCACAATCCTCCATTCACTGCAACTCCTCAGGCTCTGTAGCTTGCAGACAAGGCTCAGCAGAAGATGCCAGGTCCAGGGTGGCTCTGTCAAACGCAGAAAATGGATGAGTACTAGTATATTTATAGGCTGTTTGCTGAGGACAGTCTATTGGCAATAAGGCATCCTCTGGGTTCCCTATCAGGCAGTCGAATTTCTTCAGGGTGATGAGACACAATATCAAGTTGTAAATATCGACTGGCAGAAATATCGAGTCACAAATATGGTGAGTGAGAAATATCAACAGACAGAATATTGTGGTCAAGAATATCGACTTAAGGTAAGTAATATTAATTTTCAAAATATATAAGTGTTTAATACTGTTTGCAGAAATTTTGGAGTCGATTCCGATCCTTTAAAAAAATTCCCCGTACGAATCGTATCCGGATTTTTTTACGTACGAATCGTACAAGTCCCGTACAAACTGGCAAGTACAATTCGTATGTGAAAAAATCCATCCGAATCGCATTGGGAAAATTCCCCGACACGTCCACGGGTCGGAAAAAGTGTCCGACACGTCCCCGGACAGTTTTACGTACGAATCGGGAAAATGAAGTCCGAGCGCGCAAGTACGATCCGTCCCGTCTGTCCGAATGCACAACCGTATGGAAAAAACACCGTACGGAGCGAACTCCCATAGCAACCATGGAGACGTCCAAACATGTGCCCGCATATGCACCGAACACCCCCCAGCCCACCCCCCCAAGTATGCGCCGTACCCCCAGCCCCCCCATGTACGTGCTGTACCCCCACCACAACCCCCGTAGGCACGGAGCGTACCCCCACCGCGTAGGTACGGAGCGTACCCCCACCCCGTGTAGGTACAGAGCGTACCCCCACCCCACCCCGTAGGTACGGAGCATACCCCCACCCCCGTACGTACTGTGCGGACCCCCAGCGTGTAGCGCTGGGGGTCCGCACCGTACCTACGGGGGTGGGGGTATGCTCCATACCTACGGGGTGGGGGTACGCACCATCCATACGGGGGCTGGGGGTACAGCACATACATACGGGGGTGCTGGGGGTATGCTCCATACCTACGGGGGTGGGGGTCTGCACCGTACCTACGGGGGTGGGGGTACGCACCATACCTACGGGGTGGGGGTACGCACCATCCATAGGGGGGGCTGGGGGTATGGCACGTACATACGGGGGGCTGGGATTATGGCACATACATACGGGGGGCGCTGGGGGTACTCCGCGTACATACGGGGGGCTGGGGGTATGTGCTAGGGGATGGTGCTTACATACGGGGCTGGGGGTATGCACCATCCATACAGAGGTGGGGGTACGCACTGTCCATACGGGGGTGGGGGTACACACCGTACCCCCAGCACCCCGTATGTATGCACCAAACCCCCAGCCCCCCCCGTATGTACGCGCCGTACCCTCGGTTCCCGTATGTACGGCATATACCCCCAGGCCCCTACACCCTGCCCGTGCCTGTACGCACCCTACCCCAGGCCCCTACACCAGCACCCTCACCCAGCATTGCGCATGTACGAGTCGTATCAAGCCATAGCAAATGTGAGCACTGTACAACAACATGGCCGATGTACGCACCGTACAGACGCGAAAAACACACGTACAGAACCAGGACACTGCAAAACACCACAAGGAGAGTCAATTCGAATCGCACAACACCACAAAACACGTCCAACAAGCCCAAATACATCCAATATACTGACCTGCAACAGCCAAACCGGTAAACAGAGGCCCAAAACACAACCACTCCTTATAACACACCCACCCAAAGTTCAAACACAGCCACACCCACAAATGGACCAATAAAAAGGGCCCACACACACAAATCATGAGCCTTTGCAACAGACCCACTGCTGCCAGACCCCCACAGACAACCCACAGCACCATACTTGAACCTTGAGTACACCTTACACTTGCACACCTTCACACAACCACCTTCACAAACACCCCCTCATCACATTCACATACACACCTTCACAACCACACACACACACCCACAACCATCCACACCCACACCCCACACCATGCCCACAGACAAGAATCCAAAGTTCACAACAGCGGAGCTGGAGATCCTTGTCAACGAAATCATCAGAGTCGAGCCACAGCTCTTTGGAACATTGGTCAGACAGACCAGCATAGCCGAATAATCAGCCATGTGGCAGAGGATCGTCGACAGGGTGAATGCTGTTGCGTCCATCAGAAGGACCAGGCATGAATGCCAAGCCAGGTGGTACGATCTGCGGAGGACGGTCCGCCGCAAAATGCCTGACGAATACAACCAGGGGAACATCACTGGAGGTGGCCCGCCCCGCAGACCGGTACACTACCATCCCTGGGAGGAGAAGGTGATGCGCACGCTGCCGCCGGTGGGAGTACACGGAGTAGAAGGAGTCGCCGAGCCTGGTGAGTACACAAACAACTCACCTCATATGGGGGGAACCGTATCAACAACCCAACTCCCAATAATGCACGCAACTACCCCAAAGCCATCACCGGACACAACCACACTCCAAAAACACGCACATGCCACTAGCGGCTCCATGCCCCATGCACCAAGCAAGGCCATGCCAAATCACAGGCCACACAAAACACCAACTCAAGACAGGATGTCCGTGATGCCGGGATGGTGGGCCTCCAAAAAAACATTGTGCAACTCAGAAGCAGACACCAACGCCCTCAGCCCATATGGCCTAGGGCAGAGCTATACAAACAGTGTGCCCCGACACTGTACTGTGTCACCTGCAAATGGTGGCCGCGTCGTAGGATGACATGGGTATGAAGGCCCAATTTGCAAATAACAGCAGCTAATGAAGAGGCTTCACTGTGAAAGAGTGTCAGCACACACCGCCGCAGCAGCGCAGACTCAGAGACACTCTGCCCAATGGGGGCCGGGAGATTCTAAACAAAGCCACATGAACAAACCAATGGCCTTTGAAAGACCTGCAAAGTGTGTGTGCCCAGGAAGCTGGGCTGAGGTGACAGAGGGTGACAGACAGACGGAGGGAGAGGGAGAGAGAGGGAGGGAGACAGAGGGCGACAGAGGCCGACAGAGGGAGACAGACAGAGGGAGGAGGGTGACAGAGGGAGGGAGAGAGGGAGACAGAGGGAGACAAAATCACCCTTGGGTGGTGTGGACATGTCCGCTCGTCAGCAGGTGGACTGTGTGCATGTTGACAAGGTCTGGCAGTGCGTGAAACATCCCATTTTCGTTAGGAAATCACTGGGCCATGTGTCAAACTGTGCACGAGTCGATCCTTGCTGCAGGCACAAACCTAACCTCACACCCAGTATACCCACTCACTGTGTTTGTTAGAACCCAGTCACAAATGCATAAGTTACCTACCTGCATTCTCCAATAGATATGAAAAAGCACCATTTGCCCACGTACAGTGCAACACGTAAGCCGGTGCTGCATCGCTCGCTACGCACGCTCGCTACACTGCTCACTGCGTTAAAAAATGATGCAACAACAAAGAGTGTGTGACACATAGGAAAAGTGTTGAAAGCTGTGGCCAAGGGACATACCCATGCACAATGCACAGGGACTTGCCAAGTACAGACAAGGTAGATGACACTTGGCCCCGCTGTAGACAGCACAAGGCGATCCTGTGACCACTGTACACTCAAACACCAACTCCACATGCCAACTACCTACCACAGGAACTCACATTCACTGTCATGCCAGCATGCACCATGAGGGGATAGACACATCACCTGGTAGACCCAATGACAAATCACACCACACCCAACAGCATGCCCGGTCACACCCCCCCTTACACAAGCACACACCCCCGGGGCAGCCAACGCAAATTGGCACTCCCACAATGGATATGTGACACAACAAGACCAATCCATAGCCAAATAAGCATCCCAACACTCATTAGACAGGCCAAATAACCAGGAGTACATGCCAATCTGTCCCCCGCAACATACCCATCCACAAGTGCACTGTGAGAGGAATGCTAGACACATCCAACTACCCAGAGGAACTGTGCCAACTTGAGTATGTATGAAACATGGATGTCGCATGAAACACCATTAACATTGTCTCTCTCACACACAGGGCAACGTCGTCGATCTCCCCCCAACACTGGGGGGGAAGAATCACAGGACCAGGCTCGGCATGACGATGATCCCACCGGCAGCGGCGACTCTCACCACACCGTGGATGACCCCGACCAACCTGGCCCCTCTGGTGCCCAAGCACCTGCAGCACCTGCGTCAGGTACAACTGTGCCAGCCACCACCCCCATTCCTGCCGCATCCCAGGATACACACAGGAGCCCTGCTCGCACACAACAATGCAGCCAGTCTGACCAGGAGGGACAAGGTACTCCGGGCACCCAGGATGAGGCAGGCGACCCCGCAAATGCCATCCCTCAGGGGTCCCGGAGACCCGATGTGCCCACAACGGCAGGCCAGGCTCAAGTGGGCAGGGGTGGTGGGAGTGGAGGACGGCGGAGGCGCGAACCTGACCAGACAGCTGAGGAACCGGTTATGTCACACGTCCACAACATCCTGGACACATACCGGCGTGACACCAGGGGCATCAGCCAGGCCGTGGAGACCCTCAATGAGATTAAGAACCTGCAGGCCGAGCAATATGCCAGTCAACAGCAACACCAAGGACGGATGGAGGCAAGACTGGCTGAGCTCGTGGCGGTGCAAACGGACATGACCCGTGTACTCCGCCGGATTGCCGAAAACATGGGCAACCCTCCCTGTGCCACCAGGCGAAGATCACCACCAGCCACAGGGAGGGATCAGGAGGAGGAGGATTTGTCCGACGGAGCATCACAGACATCGTCACGGCCTGCTTCTGAGGGTCCCCGGAGGAAGGTGGGTCGTCCACGCAAAAGACCGTGAGAGTCAGCGGACCATCACCATCTCCCAGGTCACCTGGCCTGGCACCTGGCCCTCTGGCGCAACAGCAGCACCTCATCCAATGACATTCTCTGCCACATGGACTTGCTGGTCACTGTTTGACAAATGTTGACAAAGACTGTGGCATGGACTCTGATGACTTCCAATGGCCAGGATCCCAACTCCCCCCTGTGAACTTTGGATTACAGACACCCGGCGAGCACCACTTCACATCCCCCCAAACACGTACCCCACCACTAATAAAAATCATAGAAATCACGAGATGATGCCGTCATTTTGCATTATTCCATAACATGTGTGTGTTGGAAAGTCAAACCATGCCTGAGTTTTGAAGTAACTCCAACCATGCATACCCTGGGGTCTGAGTCTGGCACAGGACACACATGGGTCACAATGTATCATCCAATACAGACATGGAGCACCATACTCACCCGTGATGGGCACAACCAGCTGAGGGGGTGCCTGCACAACTGTGCGGACAGACCTATTTCGAAGAGCAAGAGTCATGCGCAGAGGTCAGGGATCATGTGGAGTGTCCTGGGGTGGGAGTCCCAGGTATGTGTAGCCAGGTGGGAGAACTATGTCCTGCATGCTGGAGTCAGGTGGATGTGGAGAATGGTGGCCAGGCCAAGGTTGGATGCATGGAGATGGCACAATGGGGTCTTGGATGACAGTGCCACAAGGTTGTGTTGGGGTCGTGGTCGTGGGCTGCATCCTGAGTGTGGGCGTGGATTGTGAAGGTCATCCTGCAGCTGACAGTGATCCATTGCAGCTATCTCTGTTGGACGGTGATGGGGCTGGGTCGCCGGATGTTGAAGCAGAGCTGTGCAGATGCACCCTGGATGTGGACAAGTGTCATGGGAGTTGTAACGTACTTCTCCGTAGAGTGCAGGGTAGGATTAGACACAGATTATGTAGTTGACCTGGGGGATGGTCTGTCTTGCCTTGAGGTGGATCGAACTGTGGATCTTGTGCATAATGCAGAGTGTGCTGAAGCCTGAGGTACAGTTGCTGGTGATCAGCATAGCACATGTGAGCAAGCAATCCATGATGCACACCCGCTCGTGTGCGTGGACACTGTGTGTCTGTGCAGGGCCCTTGCGGGTGGGACACAAGCAGTTGACCCAGCTGTAAGGGGACAATCCGCAGATGAACACCTCAGTCGTGTACAAGTCCAGCATCAGGTGGCCGACGTTCAGCCATCTGCCAATGGATACCATGCATTATTCAATATGAGAACTGGCAAGGACTGCGTCTTTGGGGAGGGTGAGGAGCACCTGGCTGTCAATGGGACACCAGATGATGATGAGATGCAGTGCGCATGACATGGTGTAGAGGGGGATCCTGGACACATTGTAGACTGACACGCTGAGACATGATACCTGTGCCATGTGTCCCACAACGACACCATAATACATGCAGAGGCCTGGAGTACCACTCCCTTGGCCATGTTGGGGTACAGAGCTGGTGGGGAGTAGGAGGGACATGACCTGGTTGGTGTGACAGGGCCTGGAAGGCGTGCCAGCGCTGTGTAGGCAGTCGGAGTTGCACACTCATTATGCAAAGGTGTTGTGTGGGCGATGAGTGCATGCCTGAGTGCATGCAACAGATGTATTGGATGGACATTGCTTGGTGGGTGGCCTCAACATCATGGTGTAGCGTGATGTGGCACATGCAAGGACATGAGGCACGTGCAATGTGCACGTAGCATGTGCAGACGGTCCAGCCTTTGCCACCGCAACTGTGTCACACACAAGCAGATTGCACCAAAATGAATGGGTGGAGGGAGGAAGGGGGGTGTGTCTTAGAGGCGTGTGTGTGAGGCCAAATATAGAAACTCTGTGTGCCCTTGCTGCAGGGCCTCCAGCAGCATGCGCCATGTCCTGAAAACCATGCCACAAGTTGCACACAAACACAAGCATGTCAGAAAGGACTACTGCAAAAGGTGTATGATAAGGAAGGAGTGTCTGGTTCAACATGGCACACACACAGACAATGGATGCACATGCAGCAAAGTGGCCGTTGTGGGGACTGAGATGCCAAAATACCTACACAGCCATGTACATCATGCACAATACATATCATAATCCCTGACAAACAGCTTGCATCTTGCTACTCTACACATAGACTCATATGCACAATCTGTGATAAGTATGCCAGACATGCCGCATGCACAGTGGCAAGTGACCTGCATTGACAGAGATGAGGCACCTTGGAGGCTGAGGGACACCTTTATTAGTCATGTTTGCCGGAAGGCAAATGCATCTATATTAACAGATGCACAGGTCATGTGGATGAACATGTGGGACCTACACTGGCACCCCCCTTTGCACCACAGATGCAGGAAATCCATAGAACAGCACACAAGTGAGGGGTTTGAGGCAAACACCCCGTGCTGCTCACGGAGAGGCTGCTATTCACCATTGAGCCTCTAATGGGGATGTCCCACACTATGTCAACCGGGTGCATCCCGTATGTTTCCGAGGGAAGTGTTACACACATTGATGCCTTCATCACAATCCACAATCACATTACAGATGACTGTCACCAAGTGTGACTATCAATTCAGGTGAATCCAGCTCCATGTCATGTGCCCCATGGTGATTCTACATGTATGCAAAGTAACCAAACATGAACAGGAGCAGTGCACACACATTCAAAACAAATAGCACACCCAAAAAGCTGTGCTGCATCCCTTACCCTAGGGTGAATTTTCGACATGTCCGTGCATGTTACGCTGATTCAGCACACGTTGCTGTATTCATGAGGAATAGCAGGAGCACAACAATGCCACCAGCAGACAGCATGCGCAAATACCTGGGGATGAGAGTCACACAAGAAGTGAGCCAAAAGAAGCACATCTGCATGCATGGGCATGTACTCGACACGTATAAGGTTGTCAACATGCTAGGTGAAAATAGTGTCTCAGGAAAGACATTCTTTTATTACACCATCACTCGAATGATACATCCAAACACCTCTGACTCACTTGCCATACGTGCAGATGGACCCACACATTCCAACACATGCCACACAAGGCTCAATGCGTGCACACTCAGACACTGCAACTCACCACTAAGCAAAGAAGTTGCGTATGAGACGACTCCGGATGTCCTCTTCCTCCTCCTCCTCAACATCACTTGCCTCGTCACCAAGCCCCTCATCCTCCACGGGTGGATGTTCCTGCTCATCCGGATCCAGGATGAGTGGCACAGCTTTCTCCACTGCCATGTTGTGCAGCATGCAGCACACAATGAAGATTTTGCAGACCTTCACCGGTGCATATGGGAGTGCGCCGCCGGTCTTGTGGAGGCACCGGAATTGGCTCTTCAGGAGGCCAAAGGTCCTCTCTATCACTCGCCTGGTCTGCCCATGGGCGTTGTTGTACCGGTGATCGGCAGCCGTTCTGGGGTTGCGGAGAGGCGTGATCAGCCATGGCATGTTGGATAGCCAGAGTCCCCTACATGGAAACATCATGGACAGAAGTGGGTCAGGAGAAGCAGTAAGACAGAAAGATGACGCTAAATACAGGACTAACAGAGTATACCCACCAACAAGACATGCTCGTTCGTTGCGCAGCTGCAGCATCATTTCAGGCACCCTGCTACGCCTCATGATGTAGGCATCGTGTGCTGATCCTGGAAAACGAGCACAGACATGGGAAATCACCATGTTAGCAAGACACACCACAAGGGCATTAATGGAGTGGTAATGTTTGCGATTATGAAAGGCTACCTCCTGTGCCTGTGGTGGTACCAAAGCCACATGTGTCCCATCAATAGACCCAATGACATGGGGCATCCCTCCCAGGGCATAGAAGTCACCCTTGACACCTGTCAACTGCTCAGGAGTTGAGAAATGAATAAACTCATCCAGGTGAACCAACATGGCCTCTAAAAAACCACGGCTGAACATGGTCTGGGACATGCCACCAACATGAGCTATGGTATATTGAAATGAACCCGTGGCAAAGAAATGTAGGGCTGCCATCACCTTCATCATGGGTGTCAGTGCAGTTGGAGGTGTGGTGCCAGCCTTGCGATCAAGTTCGCAATCAACCGTTGGGTGAAGCGGTAGCGGCGTATACAGTCACGTTCCCTCAGGGCAGCCAAGTCTGGCATTGGTCGGGGGAAAGGCGGAGCCCTGCAGTAATTTGGAAGGGACAACGAAGAGTGAGTACACTACAACAACGATGTCAATGTACTGAGCACATGTTAAACAGCCAATACACATATGCTACATACAGAGTCAGGTCTGTGCAATATATCCTGGACACGTATGCCAGGCAGGTGACACTCCTACCAAGAGCCAGCTACAAACGTAGATTCTCAAGCTCAACATGACATGGCATGAAACTAGCTGTGGGCCAGTGTAAGTGAACAGGCAGACGCATTACAGGAGTGACAGACATCCACATATGTGCAGAAGAAGGATGTTTATCATACAGACAGGTTGCGGAACACTAGAGGCACAGGTCACATGTCCCTGATAAAAGGACAGACCACACACCTTGCCATGAAGGGGTCCATGTCAAGACTGATCACACATACATTGATACTACGCAGATATGTCCTTGTCGGGGAGGAGCCTAGCGCGCAACCAAGATGGCCGCGTAGGTGCGAGGCTCCCGAGGACCTCCGCGACCTCCTATGACTATCCTGACCATATCCTGTCCCAGATGAGGGGACTGTGTTGGTGAGCCCGAGCTGAGGTGGCGCCCGTTTTCCGCTTTCAAATCGGACCTCGGACACCGACTTTAGCACCGATTGAGGTTTGCGGCCTTCTCCTAGCCGAACCCCGGATTTGCGTTGTGGGGCGATCCAGTGACGAAGTGAATAACAGCGGCGGACAGGGCTTGGTGGCTCGCGTAGCCCGCCCTTTCACTTTCGCTTTCGCACCCTCCTTGCTGTCTATGCGAGGTTGGGTCGCGGGGCTTCGTGTGTTGGTGTGGCCTCGCTGGGGGACCCTGCCTGCCCGCCGGCTGTGATCCGCCCCGCAGATCTGGGGTGGCACCCCCCCGGAGCCCGTGGACCGGCTTGCCCGCCCTTCACGACGTGGCTGGTGCGATCGGGAGACTGGGACCATGGCCACGAAACAAGATGGCGATCGGGCAAAGGTAAAATCGACCCGGCATGGCGCAGCCCATCAGTCCAACAGCATGGATCGCTATACCCTCCAGAAGGGATCTCCTGAGGTGCCACGCAGGTCCCCTGAGGGCCCTACTGATGCCCCCGATCTGCCCACGGATCTGACTCTGCGGGATGTCATGGGCGCCATCGCCGAGATGAAGGCCTCTGTGGGCCAGCGTTTTGACACACTGGCGCAGAAGATCGACTCGGTCCTCGTAGATGTTGGCCTGATAAGGGCCGATCTCTCCAAGACCAACGACCGAGTCGATTCTTTGGCCCACACCGCATCGGGCCTTACGACAGATGTGGCGGCCCTGCAAACGGAGGTGCGCCGGCTTGCTCGGGCGAGTGCGCTGATGGATCGTCGCCTGGAGGACTCCGAGAGTCGGGCCCGGAGGAACAACATCCGTATCATCGGGGTGCCTGAGGGACGTGAGGAAGCGGCGGCAGACCTTTTCGTGGAAGACCTGATTGTTACCCATCTCCAGCCACGGGGGCTGAGTAAATTCTTTGCTGTGGAGAGGGCCCACAGGGTTCCCGGGGGAAGGCCTAAGGTCGGAGCCGCTCCGAGACCTCTCATCGCCCGGATTTTAAATTTTCGGGACAGAGACGCTATCCTGCAATCCTCCAGACTACAGGGACCGATTAGACTTGACAATATGGACATTCATTTCTATCCTGATTTCACCCCTGCGGTCCAGAAGCAGAGACTGAACTTCCTTGGTGTCAAGCGCCGTCTTCGGGACCTAAATCTCAAATACGCCATGCTTTTCCCAGCTAAGCTGCGAGTGGAGGTGGAAGGTCGCACACACTTTTTTGATCGTCCCGAAGCGGCCGGAGACTGGCTGGATACTCTGTCTGGAGATCGGGGTGGCGGGGGGGGAGCGGCCGGGGGAGAGGGCTCGCCGGATCAAGACTGAGGGACTAATATTGGGCCTCGCTCGGGACAAAAATGATGCCACTTTTGACTATACGTCGGATTGCTTAAGTTCCCCTCCTATGGAGGTTGTGTGGGGTCTCTTGGGGGTTCTCCCTCCTCCTCTGGGGGTCTAGTTAGTTTAACTATCTATGGGGCGACAGGCACACTGCACGTTGGGGGGGCTGTCTGGGCTCATGCAGGGGTGCAGGGAGGGGGGAGTTTTGTTGGGGTGGGTGGGCAGGGATGGGGTGTTGTTCGTTATTATCACAAGGCAACCCTTTTTTTGTGTTGGTTCTACTGTGCTCTCGGGGGGACGAATGATGGTTTCTGTGTATGATGGGGGGTAGGGAATTAACCTTGTTGTCTTGGAACGTCAATTGACTGGGGGACAGGATCAAACGAGGTGTGGTCCTACAGTATCTGAAGCGACTCTCGCCTGATGTGGTCTTCCTGCAGGAGACGCACCTTATTGGCAATTCCTTCTGCGCCATGAATCGGCGTGGCTACCGCCTCGTGGCCCACTCGGGCTTCACGTCAGGCTCGAGGGGTGTGGGTATCATGGTAAAGAATTCGCTCCCGTTAGAAATTGATGAGGTGCTCCACGATGACAGGGGACGTTACACTGTCTTGGTGGGGAGAATGGAGGGCAAAGTGGTTGTCTTTGTGTCAGTGTACGTCCCACCGGGGTTGCAGTCGACCACCTTTGCAGATCTGGGGCGCCTCCTCCTTGGCCTTCCGGGGGGGCTTCTGGTGGTGGGGGGTATTTCAACGCGGTGGTTTCTGGGACTGTGGATCGTCACCCCCCTAGGGACCTCCCCCGGGCACAGGCGTGGCTATCCGGCCTCTTGGATACACTGGGATTGGTGGACTGCTGGCGCTTAAAACATCCCACGCAGCTGCAAAACACTTTCCACTCGGGGGCCCATGGTAGTCTCTCACGGCTTGATTATGTCCTTGTCCCGGCGGCCCATGTCGGGAGGGTGGGGGAGGTGCGCCATTTGGCACGGGGTATCTCGGACCACTCCCCGCTATTGTTGCATTTTGATGTCTTTCCGAGGGCTGAGAGCAGGGTGGTCCCAATCAATTCCTGGTACCTGCGCGACCCCACCATTCGCGCTGACTTGATTAAATCCCTCCAGCGCTATTTTGAGGAGAATGTGGGGTCAGTGCCTTCAGCTATCTCCCTGTGGGAGGCCTTCAAAACAGTACTTAGAGGGGAGGCCCTATCCCTTATTTCCCCCGCCCGGAGGCGCGAGCGGGAGGAGGTGACCCGGGTGGAGGCTGAAATAGCTGAGCTGGAGGGTAATCTAGAAGATGGGGTGACGGATGCTGCACTACATGTCCTCCAGCTCAAACAGGCGGCTTATAGGGCCCTCGTTACGGAGGCGGCCAGGGGCCTTAGTAGAGAGCAACAGGGGCGACTGTATGATGTGGGTGATAAGGCTGGTAAACTGATAGCGTGGTTGGATAAAAAGGAGAGAGCGAATCGTGTGGTCCCGCTGATTGAGAAAACGAATGGTGTGTGTGTAACTGAGCCAGAAGAAATTGTCTCCTGTTTCGCGGAGTATTTCCGCGAGGTGTATTCCCCGGTCTCTTCTTGCTCGGAAGAGGATTCCCGTGCCCTGCTCGGGGATATCGCGCTGCCTTCCCTGTCCGGGGAGGACAGGGTGTCGCTGGACGCTGCTCCCACCTCTGACGAAATCGCCCTCGCCATACGCTCGGTCGCTTCTGGCAAGGCCATGGGCCCGAACGGTATCCCTATCGAGCTGTATAAGCTGCGACCGGATACATTGGCGCCTCACCTCCGCGCAATGTTCCTCGCGGCCCACTCGCTGGGCTCCCTCCCGCTTGACCAGCGTCTGGCTACAATCGTGGTGATCCACAAGGAGGGGAGACCTCGGGATCGGGTTACTTCTTATCGGCCTATCTCATTACTGAATGCGGAGCCTAAAATTCTCGCTAAGGTACTCGCCAATCGGCTGGTCGGTGTGGTGGGAGATCTGGTTCATCAGGACCAGTCTGGCTTTATTCCCCATCGCAATACAGCCCTTAATCTGCGGCGTTTGCATGGGGTGCTTGCGCGCGTCCCATTTATACGGGAACCGGCCATTTTGGCGTCCTTAGACGCCACCATGGCGTTTGACACGCTTGAGTGGCCATACATTTGGGCGATGCTTGCGAAGTTCGGATTTGGCCCAGGATTCATCAGTTGGGTCAAATTGTTGTATGCGGGCCCATTGGCGCAGGTGGTCATGAACGGAAGAGTATCGGCCCCGTTTGAGCTGGGCCGGGGCACGCGACAGGGCTGTCCCTTGTCGCCGCTCCGTTTTGCGCTTGCCCTGGAGCCCCTGGCGGAGTGGCTGCGGTGGGAGCCTTCCATCCGTGGTCTCCGTTGGACCCCCGAGTATGAGGACCGCGTATCCCTATACGCTGATGACATCCTTCTGTACCTAGCCTCCCCACGTAAATCACTTATAGTGCTAGTTGATGTTTTACGCTCGTTTGGTCGTAACTCCGGTCTCGTCATCAACTGGGCTAAATCGTGTGTGTATGTTCTCTCTGGGGAGGCTCCTATTCTCCCGCGGGGCTGTCCGATCCAGATCGCCCCGCAGGGATTTCGGTACCTGGGTGTCTTCATTACTCTGGACCCGGAGGCCCGGTATGAACGGAATCTGCTTCCCCCCCTCCAGCGTCTGCGGGTAGATGTCGCACGCTGGCGGCGCCTGCCGCTTTCGCCGCTCGGCCGGGCGGCATTGTTCAAGATGATGTCTCTGCCGCGTTTTCTGTACGCTTTGCAGAACACTATGGACTTGGTCCCGGCGCGCTACTTCCGTGAGGTGGAGAGTCTGCAACGCCGCCTGTTCTGGGACGGGAGGCCGCGCATTGCTCTGGCTAAGCTGACGCTCCCATGGTTTGACGGGGGGATTGCCCTCCCGGATATTAAACGGTACTATTGGGCCTCCCAGCTCGCTGCCATTAACCATGGCCTCTACGGGCCCGCCTTAAACCCGGCATTTGAAATGGACAAGATGCTCCTGCCAGGTGGCGACTACAATCGAGCGCTCTACTCTGGCGCGCCCGACGCTCGTCTGACGGGCCCCACGCGTGTCATGGTGCAAGTCTGGCACGCGGCCAATGCAGCTATGGGGTGGAAGGACCGTTTGACCCGGGCATCACCACTATACGCGTCTGAGCGGTTAGGTTCCCTGTGGACCTCTAAGGGCTTCGAGAAGTGGGACATAATAGGTATCAGTAAAGTGGGGGATCTTTGGACGAGGGGAGGATTTAAAACGTTCGATATGCTGCAGACGGAATTTCAGTTGCAGGGCAGTGAATACTTTCGGTATTTGCAGGTCCGTCATGCGCTGGGCTCCGTCTTTTCGGACGTTGCCTCCATCCCGGAATATTCCCCCCTGGAGGATAGAATGCTGGATGGGCACGTCCCGGACAGCACGATCTCACTTATATACAAAAAGCTCATAAACGACCGCTCGGGCCTGTTGACTGCCCTTCGTGCGGCTTGGGTTGCCGACGGGCTGGAGTTGGACGACGAGGACTGGACCTCCGCGGTGGCCTCCCCGAAGGAGGTGGCCATACCGGCTCGCCTTCGCTTCGTCCAGCTCAAGATACTCCACCGGGTCTACATGACGGGGCCAAAGCTTCTGCGTATGGGCTATGCTGGAGATGGGTTGTGTAAGCGTGGGTGTGGTGCTTTGGGGACCTTTCTGCATATCTTGTGGGAGTGCCCGGAGGTGGAAGGGTTCTGGCGTGGTGTACATCAGGTGCTGCGACTGGTTACGCATGTGGCGCTGTTGCCTGAAGCGAGAAGATGCCTGTTGAATGTGTGGGAACCGACTGATTACTCGGCGCCGCAGACGTGGTGGGTGACTCTGGGATACATGATAGCCAAGCGTGATATTGCTCAACTGTGGGGGTCCCAGAGGCCCCCGACGGTCTCGTCCTGGAAAGAACACATGGACTGGTGCATGTTTCGAGAAAAGGTGGTGTATGTGGTGAGGGGTAAGCCTGGGACGTGGGTGAAAGTATGGGGCCCCTGGAACGCCTACCGAGGGGGTATCTGTGCACCTCCGCTGCTGCCTGATGCCTCGCCAGCCCCGTCCCCTTAGCCGACTCATTCCCCCGCTGCCGGGCATTGGGTTCCCCCAGTCCTCGCTCTGTTCTCTTCCCCCTCTTTATACTTCTGTGTATAGTTGGGATCCCCCCTCTAGAGGAGCACGTGCTGCTATTTTTGATTGTGGGTTGCCTTGTGGGTGTGGTTTTTATTTTTGTTGTTCTTAATTTAAAATGAAACCGCATAATGGGGCCTGGATGATGTGGCTTTTGACATTGTTACCTACTGAGAAATGCTCCTCCTGTAATACCACGTGTCCAATAAATGTATATCGTATGTTCCTACCATTGCTAGCGGCCGGCCGGAAGGTTGTGGGCCCATACTTGTATACTTTTAAGACTTGTAATAAACGGTTTCAAAAAAAAAAAAAAAAAGATATGTCCTTGTCTCGCAAGTCCATGTTCGATGCATACATACACATGTTACGTCTGATTCCACATGTGTCCTGGTGTGCACAATAGTGTGCCATGCCCATCTACACACAGGCACATGTTGGATGCAGCAACTGCAGATGCATTTGACGGCACACCAACAGGAAGCTTATGGGAACACATGACACACACATGACATACTCACATCGTGCGACGCCGGTAGCCACATGTCAGGTGCAATAATCCGTGTACCTGGCATCAGGGGACAGTTGCGGGTGTTGGCGACTGTGCCATGACAGTGACGCATTGCTCAACAAGTCTGTACTACATGCACACATGTCAAAGGTGTGAAGGGGATGTGTGGCACATAGTGCACCATCACACATGACATGTGTACACAGCTCATCACACATCTATTGGGTTCAAACATGAGGAGATATGTGCCACATCACAGCCTGACACACCTAGGCCCGAGACATGTAGGACTGCACTGACAATGACTTGATGTCCAGCCTTGGCCAAGTATGAAAGCTCAATTCCTTTCTGTGTGCCGCCTGTCACCAGTGTAAGGTGTGAAACGCACCGTACACACGCTCTGAGGGCATGTGTAGGGTCCGTATCACTATGGTAGTGTAGCCGTAGGCGTACGCCATGGTGATACGGTCCGTACATGCGTGTGTAGGGTCCGTATCACTATGGTAGTGTTGCCGTAGGCGTACGCCATGGTGATGCGGTCCGTACACGCGTGTGTAGGGTCCGTATCACTATGGTAGTGTAGCCGTAGGCGTACGCCATGGTGATACGGTCCGTACACGCATGTGTAGGGTCCGTATCACTATGGTAGTGTTGCCGTAGGAGTACGCCATAGGGATACGTCCGTACACGCGTGTGTAGGGTCCGTATCACTATGGTAGTGTTGCCGTAGGCGTACGCCATAGGGATATGGTCCGTACACGCGTGTGTAGGGTCCGTATCACTATGGTAGTGTAGCCGTACGCGTACGCCATGGTGATATGGTCCGCACACGCGTGTGTAGGGTCCGTATCCCTATGGCGTACGCCTACGGCAACACTACCATAGTGATACGGACCCTACACACGCGTGTACGGACCGTATCACCAAGGCGTACGGCAACACTACCATAGTGATACGGACCCTACACACGCGTGTACGGACCGTATTACTGGAGTAGTGGTGCCCTAGGGGCGTGGAACGCACCGTACCTGTGTGTGTATAGTGAAATTACATAGGGGACACATGAGGGACAAGTATAAGGGCCTAAATGCATGCTGGTTGTCATGGAGACCGAGTTTCCAGTTCAAATTATTCATAAGGTGGGCTGCAAAAGTCGGTTGGAGACAATATACAATGTTGCCAAGTGGTTGTTGACTTGACATCATGCTCAATTTTTGAATCATGCAAAGGCCCTCACTGGGGAAGGTTTAAAGGGATTGTAGGAAACGTAGGATGCAAATGAGACTGACCAATCACTCTGTACTCCTGTATGTGAAACAGGCCAGGAAGGCCAATATAAGGCAGCCAGGTCCCATGAGAGAGCACTTGCCTGCACAACCTTTCATTCCACACCACTGCTGCTGCTTGTGATTCCTCTGGCACCATGTCCAGGTCTGTGGAGAGGGCCCAGCCATTCACCCTGGAGGAGAATGTGGCATTGCTGGATGTCATCCTCCCACAGTACCCCAGCCTGTATGGGAGACCAGGGGAGCAGGTGAGTGCTGACTCCACTAGCTTAGACTGTGCCCCTTTTTTGTGACAGTCACTTCTGGCATTGTGTCCAGGTGTGACAGACATGCAATGTTCTTTAGAGTGGGTCCCGGGGGGGAATGGCTCATGTCTCCCATGCAGAGCATGCTGTAGTGCATGTCTGCACTCCTCACTTGCATAGTGCTTACTGTGACAATCACTGCATGGTGCATGCCACATTCAGCCTGGCTAATCCTCTTGGGAATGTTGTTTCTCCAGTCCTGATGTGATTCTGTGTTCCCCCCAGTGTGACAGGTGACTGTACCCACAGATGTGTGTGAGTTGAGTGTACCTGTGGTGAGAGTGTCCAAATGATGTGTGCGTCCCCTGGACATTGGTGTGTGTAAGTTCCCTGTCATGTGGGTGAGTGTCTATGTGGACCCTTCTGATGTGAGCAGGGAGCAGTGCTGTGTGTCTGACGTGCTGGGCTAGCCCAACACCTGTGACACCCCCCAGTCAAGTGGCACATGTGCAGAGTGAGGTTTGTACCCGCAGTTGCCAATGGCAGGTGATTGTCCTGTGCCTGTGTGTGTCTGTGTACTCTGCTGAGGTTGTGTCAGTGGCCTGGGGCATGTGACTGCTTTGAGGTGCTGCACATAATCCTGGTGTAGCTTGTGATGCACAGTGTGAGCCCGGATCATTGATTGTGTGGCACCCCTCATTCCACCTGTGTACTTTCAATGCCACGTAGTGCATTTGGCCTTCCCCAGAGGATAATGTCCCTATGACAAAGGTGCAATGAGTTGGCTGCATACTATGCCCTGTTCACACCAGCCAAATTGTTCAAATGTGTGTCTCTGTGATATGTAGCAGGTGTATTGATGTTGTCTCACTTTGTCATCCTCACAGGTAGGCGCCTATGCCAAGGGGGAGATCTGGAAGGAGGCCGTCAGGGCCGTGAGGTCGGTGGAGGGATGAAAGCGGCGCCTGGCCCAGGTGAGGAAACGCTGGCAGGATATCCGGTGCTGGACCAGGAGGATCGCCCGGGTCCTGCTGGGGGACTCACTAGAAGGTCATAAGAACCGTGGGCGCCGCCGCCTCACCCACATAATGAAGCGTATCCTGGTGGTGGTCTTCCCAGAGATGGATAGGCGCTTACAGGAGAAGCAGCAGCAGGAAGGGGGTAGGTACATGTGTGTTTGTTGTGTGTCACCAGCTGTTGGAAGTGCCAAGTGGCATGGATACACAGCCAGGGTTTATATGTGCAGTGCATATCCTGTTCCCCCAAGTCAACCCGTGCTGTTCTTCCTCCCTTCCCCTCCTTGACATGTGTACCCTGGTCTGTGTGTAGTCACTCTTGCACAAGGTTATCTAGGCTGCCAGTTAATCCAAGTGCCCAATGCTTGCAGCGTCATGTGTGGGGGTGGTGTGTGACATGTGTTGGGACCTTGCCTGTGCCCTGGCCAGTTCAGTCATTGTGGGGTCCATGTTAGTTGCCACTGATGCTGAGTCCCGACATAGGAGTGTGTCTTACAAGTGTACTGCCTTACAGCATGCATGACCAATGTTGTGCCCTCAGACATGATGTGCATGAGTGGCAGATGTGCATAGTGCAGGGACGGTCGCTTCTGTTGCTGTCATATCCATACAGGACCATGGAGGAGTCTGGCCACTACAGTCCCCTGGGGCACCTTTTCCTAGGTATCATGTGTGTCATCCAACAATGTGGTCATTCTCAGTGTCTTCAGCATAGGTTGGTCTCTGTGGCATTGTACCCTGGCCTAATTTGTCTTTCCGTAAAGTGTGCTACATGTGTCCACTGTACAGAGTGACACAATTTGGCTTGTGCATACTCACAGTGGCCAGTGCGTCTTGGTACAACTATCTGATGATGGTTGTTTGTCAATTATATGTGTGGACAGGCTCACGAGGAGTACTTTGTGTACACTCAGGATTTATTGAAGGGCATGTTTGTAATCCCCGAGTAGGAGGTATAAGTACTTCCTCTGTCTCAATCACATTGTCTCAGGTAGGGGGGGGGGGTTTGTGCGGAAAAAGGCCTACATGTCCAAACCTTATGTCTCCTTGCCAGGTCTGGCCTGTGTGTGATGCTTGTCTGAACATACACTCAACATGCAGTGACCCAGTCATGTTGGGTATGGTTTAATGTATTTGCTAAGCAGCATGTGCCACAAGTTAGGAGACGTGGTTCCTGCTCATCCCCTTTTTGGCAATTGTGTGTGGTCCAGATGCTGTGCTCGACTGTCCCCAGAGACTGGCTCTATCTAATTTGATATCAAGTTATTTGCTGTTGTGTCATGCTCTCCATTGTTTCCCAGTGGCATGGTGGGTCAACCAACTGTGTGGTGCAGGGCCTACATATGTGCGTAGTATTGTAGATGTTACTCATGTTGTTTTTCATGCTATGCACTGTGACCTATGTAGTTTTGAATCATGTGCCATATGTATACAGGTGTCTGATTTTTCCTGTCTCTTCACCTTGCCCACAGCATCGTCGGGGGAAACCGAGGGAGACACTGGCACGGACCTTGAGGAGGGATCGAGCACCGGTGCCACCAGTGCTGGGGAGTCTGGTGCAGCGAGTGGCACGGAGGCCGAGGGGAGTGAGGCGGAGGACCTGTCCAGTCCCACCACCGACTATGACGCTGACGGGTCCGAGGCTGAGCTCCCAGAGGGGGCGGAGGCTGCTCCCAGAGCTGAAAGCAGCACTCCATCTGTCGCCGCCCCCTCCATTCCCATCACCGGCCTCCCACTTGCTCGGGTCCCTTCCCTCCGTGCTAGGCGACAACATGTCTCCTTCGTGCCAGGCACTGCACCCCCTGCCCCTGTCTCTCCTGCTGCCGTCAATGCCGAGTCTGTGGACATTCTGCGGCAGTTGCAGGTTGGTCAGACATCACTGCTTAATGTCCTCCATGGCCACACCAGACTGCTGACACAGATCGTGTCGTACATGGAGGGCATGTCAGCAGCGTTGTCTGATCAACAGATGTTGCTGAAGTCCATAGACTCGTCACTGACTGCAGCAGTGGATCTCCAGCAGCGCTCCGTCCCCCCTACCCCTGCACCATCCACACTTCCCACTCCCATGCCTGTCCCACGCACACCCAGATGTCCCCATGCACACACCCCACCAGACACAGGCAGCACACCACCAGGGAAGGCCAAGCGAACTCCTCCAGTCACGCACACACAGGGGAAAGTAGGCACACCCACTGGGTCGGGGGGCAAACGGCAGCCACGCAGCCACAGTGGGAGTCCGCAGTCCTCAAGACCCACTTCCTCCAAAACCACTCCCCTTAGCTCTCCTGGCCAACTGTCAGATAAAGAGTCCTTTGTGGCCAGTGTGTCCCTCAGCCCCAGTGTGGCACCACCCCGCAAGCGGTGGAGGCAGTGCCCGGCCAGGGTAGTTGAGTCCCCCCCTGTCCACACCCTCCCCCAGTAGCGCTGCAACCCATCCCTCCGACCCCCCCCCCCCTCCATGGGGCCTGTGGTTCATTCGGGTGCAGGGGAGACACTGGAAGAGCTTGCAACTGTGTGCAGCGCCCTGCTAACCACCACCTTTGGCGCTGCCCCACCCCCTGTGGTGGAGATGTCCGTCCCTGCACCCACAACACCTACCCTTGCCCCTCCTGTCCCTGCGGTGCCTGGTCCTTCCCCCCCACATGATGCCCCCCCTTCTGTGGATGATATGGTAGAGTGAACTGTGCAGGCAAGCTAGGGGAGACGCGTCCCAAAGTGTCCCCCACCAGGACTTCGCACATGGCCTGGCCTATGGGCCCTGTGTATAGTGGACATTTCTTTTGCTATTATTTTTTACGCCGAATAAAGCATTTTGTTTTTCATTTGCACACAAATGATCTTCTGGTCTTGCTGTTGGTGGTGCTGCTCCATGATTTGGGGTGGTGATGATGTGTTAGGTGTCTGGGAAATGTTGTAGTGTGCTGCTCATGGGGTGGACCCTGGTATCTGTGTGCCATCACAAGGTATCTGCAAATAATCTTTGGTCATGTAAGCTCTTACTGTATGGTGACATTGTCCCAAGGTGTGTTCCTTCCTCTGTGGACCCTCAAATCTTCTCTGCAGGGTGTTTCCCAATTGTTGTGCTGAGCTCTGTCTACATTTCCTGGGTGTGTGACGGATCCCTTCAACTTTGGCCATGCATGCTCAGCAATGTCTCCACCTGCATCATTTGTGGCATCCTTGGTGGTCACTGTACTTGTGTATGGAGTATATTGACATGACTTCATGTGGACATGTTCCCTTTTACGCACTATGCATGTGTTTACTCCCAGCCTCGCACACATGTGTTACGTGTTCTGCAGGGTCTTTGGGCACCTGTCTGACAATTGTGGGCATTGTATCTGTGGGTACTCCACCCTTTTCCTTCCATGGGAGGCAACAACTTGTTGGCTGCCCCAGCACCTGTACATTCCTATCAGTCCTGGAATGTGTGTGACAGTGTGTGTTCCCTTTGGGTCTCTTAGTTTAGTAGGGTGGCACATGAATATACAGTCTTGTTGCATGCTCTCAGTGTGTGTATTGTGCTGCCAGCGCCAGGGGTGGGTAAGCATGTGTCATTTGTCATGACACCCACATGTGGTGTGTCATGCAGTGGGGGATGGACATCCACCCTCATGGGAGTAGGACACTGCTGTCAGTGATGTGTTGGCATGCCACTCTCAATATAGTCGCACTTTGTGTATGCCTTCATGCACCCATGGAGTTTTGCTAATTTTAGGATGGTGTACACACCACCATGTCTCTGTCCACTGCTGGGAGGACTCTGCACCCACCCCTCCTGTGTCTGGGCACTGCTGGGAGGACTCTGCACCCACCCCTCCTGTGTCTGGGCACTGCTGGGAGTGATAGGCACCCACCCCTCCTATGTCTGGGCACTGCTGGGAGGACTCTGCACCCACCCCTCCTGTGTCTGGGCACTGCTGGGAGGACTCTGCATCCACCCCTCCTGTGTCTGGGCACTGCTGGGAGTGATAGGCACCCACCCCTCCTGTGTCTGGGCACTGCTGGGAGGACTCTGCACCCACCCCTCCTGTGTCTGGGCACTGCTGGGAGTGATAGGCACCCACCCCTCCTGTGTCTGGGCACTGCTGGGAGGACTCTGCACCCACCCCTCCTATGTCTGGGCACTGCTGGGAGGACTCTGCACCCACCCCTCCTGTGTCTGGGCACTGCTGGGAGTGATAGGCACCCACCCCTCCTGTGTCTGGGCACTGCTGGGAGGACTCTGCACCAACCCATCCTATGTCTGGGCACTGCTGGGAGGACTCTGCACCCACCCCTCCTGTGTCTGGGCACTGCTGGGAGGACTCTGCACCCAACCCTCCTATGTCTGGGCACTGCTGGGAGGACTCTGCACCCACCCCTCCTGTGTCTGGGCACTGCTGGGAGTGATAGGCACCCACCCCTACTGTGTCTGGGCACTGCTGGGAGGACTCTGCACCCACCCCTCCTGTGTCTGGGCACTGCTGGGAGGACTCTGCACCCACCCCTCCTGTGTCTGGGCACTGCTGGGAGGACTCTGCACCCACCCCTCCTGTGTCTGGGCACTGCTGGGAGTGATAGGCACCCACCCCTCCTGTGTCTGGGCACTGCTGGGAGTGATAGGCACCCACCCCTCCTATGTCTGGGCACTGCTGGGAGGACTCTGCACCCACCCCTCCTATGTCTGGGCACTGCTGGGAGGACTCTGCACCCACCCCTCCTTTGTCTGGGCACTGCTGGGGCTGATGGCCACACACCCCTATGTGTCTGTCCACTGGCGTGGTATGACCGTACCCACGCTCTTGAGGCGTGGGTATGGGCTGTACCCCTACGGCACCCCAACAATGGCAGTACGGCCCGTACCCACGTCCCATAGGCATGGGTACGGGCTGTACCGCCATTGTTGGGGTGACGTAGGGGTGGGCGTGGTACGACCCATACCCACGCTCTCAAGGCGTGGGTACGGGCCATACCCCTACGGCACCCCAAAAATGGTGGTACGGCCGTACCACGCCCACCCCTACGTCACCCCAACAATGGCGGTACGGCCCATACCCACATCCCATAGGCATGGGTACAGGCCGTCCCGCCATTGTTGGGGTGCCGTAGGGGTACAGCCCATACCCACGCCTCAAGAGCGTGGGTACGGTCATACCACGCCAGTGGACAGACACATAGGGGTGTGTGGCCATCAGCCCCAGCAGTGCCCAGACAAAGGAGGGGTGGGTACCCACGCCTTGAGAGCGTGGGTACGGGTCGTACCACGCCCACCCCTATGTCACCCCAACAATGGCGGGACGGCCCGTACCCATGCCTATGGGATGTGGGTACGGGCCGTACCGCCATTGTTGGGGTGACGTAAGGGTGGGCGTGGTACGACCCGTACCCATGCTCACAAGGCGTGGGTACGGGCCGTACCCCTACGGCACCCCAACAATGGCAGGACGGCCCGTACCCACGTCCCATAGGCATGGGTACGGGCCGTACCGCCATTGTTGGGGTGACGTAGGGGAGGGCGTGGTACGACCCGTACCCATGCTCTTAAGGCATGGGTACGGTGCGTACCACAATTGTTGTGTTGCCGGTTCTCGTCCATTTCGACTTCTGTTGTGGTGGACGCAGGCCTTGGTGGAGACGCCCCCGCCCCCCGAAGTGACCAGGCCCTGGGGGTCAGGTATGTACAGGGCATGTATGATTTTAAACTTGGGTGGGGGTTATGTTTCCTGCCCCTGCCCCCCCCCTTTGCCCCTGGGTGTTGTTCTGACCTTCTGCGGCGTCTGCGTCGGTTCCTGTACACCAGGTGGACTGCTATGAGGGCCGGGATGACACGTAGGTTGGGGTCCATGGCTGTCCGTCGCGTACAGGTGCTCCTTCTGCGCGTCGTCCTGATTTCCCGGCAGTTTTTGGCTGCCGTAAAATATAATCCGTGCGGAGTGACGTGGGCACGAATCGTACTTGCTGGTTCGTGAAACGCTGCCTGACTCCGTCCGGACGTCACGTCCGCGGTGTCCCGGATCCGATTTGTATGTATTTTTTTGCCGGTCGGTGTTTTTTACGATTCGTACGGAAATGGTGTTTCTGTACTAATCGTACTAGCGGGTTTGTAAGGTGTTTTTCCCGGGTACGAGTCGGACGGAGAAAACGCTCCGTCCGACGGTTCGTACCCGGGTTTTACAGGATCGGAATCGGCACCATAGTTGTTAAAAATATCGATTTTTTAATTAATGTTATGTATTTTAGTATATATTTTAAATGCATGTGATGTATTTTTTTGTATAAGAATTGTTTACATTTTTTAATACATGTGTTAAATTTTTAGTAGTTACTAATTCTTTTTTTATTTGAATTTTGGGTTTTTAGTTCCGTAGCGGGTTATGGGTTTATAGGGGAATAAGTTGGGAAGTAATTTAATCATATTCAAATAATGATAATTTTTTATTTATTAATACTTATTTAATTGAGATGTTATAGTATTAAATGTGTAAATTAATTTATTATTACTTAATTAATAATTGGCTGTTAAATAATATTGATTAATTAATTGATCATTAATTATGGAAATTGTGTAATTAACTTTAGGTGTGTGTTTTGGGGTTTATATGAGCAAAGGATGGCAAGTAATTTATTGATTTCTTAGTAACTATTTGTTAATTGTTAATAATTAATTTAATTAAAAAATTATTATGGTAATTGTGTAATTAATTTTAGGTGTGTGTTGTGGTGTTTATAGGGGTAAAGGGTGGGAAGTGATTTGTCTTTAATATACATTTGTTAATTATTTATTTTGGGTAATTGTTTATTTCTGTGTGTGTGTTGTTTTTACTGTTAAAGGGTTACAGAGTGGATATTAAATACATTTTACTTACTTTATAGTTAGTTTTTAATAGTAATAGTTTGTGATTTTAAAATAAGTTTTAATTGTGTAATTTATTATTTTACAATGTAATTTAGGTGTGTGTTATGGGGATTATAGGGTTAAAGTGTGGGTAGTTAATCAATTTGTACTATTTGTTTTATTTTTATAAATATTATTTTTTAATTGATGATTAATTATGTTAATTATGGAAGTATATTTGTTTTCAAAATGTAGAAGTGTGTTGTGATTTGTGTGGTGTTATAGGGTAGGAAATAAAATTAATTCATTAATCTAATTATTAATGTTTTTGGTTATAAATATTTTCTAGTTTAAAATATTGAGCTTTTGGAAATGTATTTATTTATTTTATTTTCTATAATATTTATAGGTATTTGTCATATATAAATAACATTTTAATATTTTTTCTTTTTAAATACTACATATATTAGTATTTACATTTTTAATATATGTCTACATTTATTTATGTATCAATTTTTATAATATTCTTTTTTGATTTTTAAATATTTATTTTGATTTAATTTTTGAACTGACGAGTGTGAACAGTAATTGTATCCCTTCGCTATCCAACACTTTCCCTACTGTTGCACTTATTGGAGTGGGAATAGTAATTGTTACCCCTCCACTATCCAACACTTTCCCTACTGTTGCACTCACTGGAGTGGAAATAGTCAATTTTTACTCCTCCGCTATCCAACAATTTCCCTACTGTTAAACTCACTGGAGTGGGAATAGTAAATGTTACCCCTCCACTATCCAACACTTTTCCTACTGTTGCACTGACTGGAGTTGGACTAGTAAATGTAATCCCTCTGCTATCCAACACTTACCCTACTGTTGCACTCATTGGAGTTGGAATAGTAATTTTTACCCTGTCACTATCCAACACTTTCCATACTGTTGTAGGTATTGTAGTGGGAGTAATAATTGTTAACTCTCTGCTATCCAACACTTGCTCTACTTTTGCACTGACTGTTTTGGGGAATGAACATTTAAATATTTTTTAATAGTTTAAGTTTTAATTTATTATAGAATGTTTTTCTCTTATATTTTAAATTATTTATATATATATTTTCTATTTTTATATAATTTTAAAGTTTTAAAATAAATTAAAAATAATAGTTACGTAATTTTTTTAAGTAAATATATATATAAATATATATATGTAAAAATTATTATGTTTGTGTGTTTATCTTTTTTTAGTTAAGTTTATTTGTTATATTTTGTTAAAATATATATTAATTGTATTTTATTTAAATAAATTTAAATTTAGCATAATTAATATATATTATTTTATTATACGCATATATATAACATATTTATATTTATATATATATATATATATTTTGCACATCTATATGTTTTTTAGTCAATGTTTTTGTACTTACCTGTTTAAGTATAGGGAGTCGATATTTTTGTAGTCTATATTTGTTCATCGATATTTTTTACATCGATGTTTGTGACATCGATGTTGTGTCAGTGAACCTTTCTTCAGTACCCGTGGGGTGTAGACAAAGACTGCCCTGTGCTGGCTGATCTCCTTAGTCGAACTCTTACAGAACCACTTCTGTTAATTGCGAGCAGTGTCATTTCGGTAGACCGTCTCTGATGGGCGGTTGCAGGTGGCAGTGCTTCAGTGCCCATCACCCCTCTCTTTGCTACGGACTAACAAGCTGTACCACCCGCAGCAGAGAATCCTAGGGCTGACCCTTTGGGCTGTACATGCCTCAGTCTAATGAAAAGTTCAGTAAACCCCTTAATCACCAGTAATATAGAGTCTGATTTTAGTTGGTCTATAAGTAAAGCTATTGTGGAAAAAAATTCGGGCGTGTCAACATTCGGGGCATATATATTAGCCAGAAGCAACTGTGTCCCTCCCAGGGATCCCTGCACTAAGAGAAATCTGCCCTCCGAGTCAGTCACAACTGATAGAACCTGGAAGGGAAGAGAGCGATGTATTAAAATGCACACCCTATGGGAGTAAGTGCTGTAGCTAGAAAAGAAACAATTTTGTCCAAATAACGCTGCAAAGTCATGGGCTGGCAGCGGTGCATAGTGTGTCTCCTGTGGAAAAGCAAGTTGAATGGAGTGCCTCGCTAAATAAGCTAGCACTTGTCTAACTTTCTTGGGGCAAGGTAATCCCCATACATTCCAGGATAAACATCTAAGGCACTGGTCCGCCGTATGTACCATTCTAACGCTCTTCTATACACTTATATTTCTGTGATGGGCATGTGGGGAAAGTGGATCGTACCGTGTGATGCTGCACAAGATAATATACTCCTGATAATTGTAAACTGCTAATAGAGACTAAAACAAAACAAACAACCCCATTCAGCCCCCCACCACCCCCATCGGATACACAAATAAGCGATACCCGGTGAATCCCAGCAAAGGCACAAAAAACAAAGGGAAAGGAAGAGGAGAGGGGAGGCAAGGGAAGGAGAGAATACAGGAACTTATCCTGGGGGGGTTAGCAACAATCCAGTGGCGCCATCCCTTGAACGGACAGTTACTGTTGGGAATGTGTCCACCCAGCCTGGCAACTAAGTTCGAGTTCAGCCCAACACTACCAGTTGAGGAGGTGACACGGTGGACCCAAATTGCAGTCTAACTATAGTTTCCCAGAAGTCTCAGCATGGTCCCGCCACACCACACTTCATCAGTTAGTCAGCGATCTTAATGCCTCCGAGTTGTGTTGCCTCATCCAATCCAGCCAACCCTTCCAGAGCTAGAGTGAAAACGTCATTCTTTTTCCTGCCGCTGCAGCGGCTGTTGATGGTTTTTCCATCCGGAGTATCAAAGATGTGCGATTTGTTCCCAATTTGTACCCTAAGTCATGCCGGATAAAGCATGGCATATTTAATGTTTGCTTTTTGAAGCATGCGCTTCACATCGGTATACTTGCGGCGGGCATCTTGAATTAAGGGTGTAAAGTCAGGGAATAAGGAAATGCTCGATCCCTGATGTGAGAGCAATCCCTTCTTTCTTGATAGCCGGAGTGCAGTGTCCCGATCATTGGTATTGAGGAGCTTAGCAATAATAATCCTAGGGGCCGCCCCCGGTGGAGAAGGGGGACCCAGCGATCAGTGCGCTAGCTCAATAGCGAAAGTAGCAGAAAAGGATTCCCTTCCAAACAGGTCCGTCAGGAGGGATTCAACAGATTTGAGCATAGGGCCAGTGCTGGTTGACTCTGCAATCCCAGAGACCCATAGGTTTTTCCTGCGCGACCGGGCCTCCAAATCTTCTGCTTTCATCACGATCTGCTTGAGAAGGCCCTCAGCCCTATCGAATCGCTTTTGGACAGAGGGCTGAATGTCCTCCAATTCCGAGATCCGGTTTTATGCTTTATCGATCCTAGTATCCTGTGCTTCCAAGCGCCCATTGAAATCATTGAGTCAGCTATTAAGGGTGTCTGAGCGAGCGTCGATTGATTGAAAGCCCGCTCTCAGTTCGGAGATAATGGCTGCGGCACCCTCCAGCTGGCCATGCTCTGGGTCGGTGGCTCCCTCGCTGTCCTCCCACCAAGGGGTCTTTCCCCCATCAAAATTCAGCTGCCGTTGTTTGGGTCTGAGCGGCCCATTGTTGCTGCCCATAAATGCAGAGTAGAGCTCCAGGGGGAGTAGTATACTGTATGAGGACACTTAACGTGCACAGCATGCAGACAGCTGGGTCGGAGCATGGATTAGGCGGCTAAGGCGTTTGAATGCTGTCCACATATTCCTGCCCACAAGTTATTGGCTGTAGTCGGTGTCTACAATGCGGTAGAGATTATACTGAAGCGGGTAGCGAGTATGCCGTAGGTAAATAGAGCAGTTCCGAGCAGATGTCGGAGGCGTGCATGCGCGCGCTTATTTAGAGCCAGTTCAGAAAGAAAAAACCTGGGGGATTCATTGTATATAATCTGATGTACATTCACCGTTGCTCTGGGCAGAGTAGCTGATCCTGAATTTGACCCGCTGTATGGAAGTGTTAGCACTGCGAGTCTGGCAGTATGAAATCACCCCCTCGCGGCATTCATTCTTATCTTGTTCGTGTTCTGGTGAGTTTTGCTGTCTTCATGTTGTCCTTGCAGACGTGTGGTCATGGAGTAGACTGAGCAGAAGCCCCGGAGTCAGTTATAATTCAGCCGGTAGCCCGCTGAAGCCCGCAGGACGGAGCAAAGGCGCCGCCAGGTTAAAGCGTTTCAGTGCGCGAATGCGCTCCGAGCACCGCCCTCAGGCTCATCCAGGTCTCCTGTTGACTCGGGGCCTCCGAGGGCTGCATCAGGCCCGGAAGCGCAGCGTGTATATCTCAGCTCCCCGGGCACATCCAGCCTTCGTTGTTGGAGTGAACGTTGTCTGTCAGCACCAAGGCTCTCACCATGTGTTTTAGCACTCTTCTCAGCGCATATTCAAGCAGTCGGGTGAATTTAATGCTGCGACGGATCCAGAGATCACGAGTTAGGCGGCCATCTTAGTCGCCTGTTCGGCCACGCCCCCGTTTAGATATGTGTTTGATGTGTGCAAGTTACATATTTGTTTATCCACACATGTAGGGTGTTAAATTGTCATACCTTGCTATACATTTTTATGGACATGTGTCTATTTTCGAGTGTGTACCTTACATCCATGTTATCTAAATGTGTGACAAATGCTGTTAATGATGTTTGCTTTTATGACTTGCACTTACACATTTCCCACATATGTATGGCACTTGGTTATTATAATGGTTGTCCCTGATATACTTCAATCCACAGGTCCTGTGCATACAGAGGTTGTGAGGCATGTGCATAAAAATATCTTCAATCCACCATTCCTTCCAATAGTTTCAACAAGAGGCAGTATTCACAAACCAGTGGGCAAGTACTAAGACCGTTATTTGCAACCTTCTGTAACTAAAATGAGAATATTCATCAAAGATACCACTGATTTATTGAACAAAATTAACCAATTTTCCATCATCAAAGACAAAACAATTGTATTGTGTACGGTGGATGTAAAATCTTTATATACATCTATTCCACATCAATTGGGCATAGAAGCCACAGAACAAGCTTTGCTGCAAACTGATTATAATGATGACTTGTACATCTTCCTAATGGAACTATTACAATTCACTCTACTACACAGTTATTTTAAATGGAAAACCGATTGGTTCTTACAGAAGACCGGAACTTCAATGGGCAATTGTGCCGCCCCCACATACGCTAATATCTTTATGGGGAACTTTGAAGAACAACATATCCTGTCAATACCAGAATGGAAAGCACATCTCAAATTTTTCGTGAGATTCATCGATGGCATCTTCATCTTATGGAATGGATAAGTTACAGAGCTTACTGAACAACTTGACAAACTCAATCAGATAGTCAAAAGGATTCAATTTGCTCACAAGATCCAAGAACAATCAATTAACTTTTTGGATGTAAGAATAACAAAGATCTCCACAGGTTTTGGAACAGATCTTTATAGAAAAGAAATGGACAGAAATAACACCCTTTTATATGGAAGTTTTCATCAACTATCATTGAAACACCACATGCCTTATACCCAGCTATGAAGGCTCAAAAGAATTGTATAGAATCCTGAAACTAGCATGGCACGCATCAACAATATGTTACAACGATTCAAGGAACGAGGTAACCCAGAACACATATTGACACAAGCTCGCACCCGGTGTGAATCCACAACCAGAAATGAACTACTAACATCAAAAGAGAAACCCACACAAAACCGCATGACTGTGGTTTCTAAATTTTCCACCATGAGCGGAGCTTTCAAAAGGATCATTAAAAAACACTGGTCGATACTACAGTTGGAGTCAGACTTCAATCACATCTTTGAACAGGAACCGATTTTCGCCTACACCAGGGGGAAAAATTTGGGGGAGATCATTAAAAATCCCTCCAGTCAACCGAGCCAAACCACATATAAGGGAACTGTAGCTTGTTGGAATTGTAACAACTGTCACAATATCATTACCGGCTCCTACGTAACACACCCCATGAAGGGGTACAAAATCAAACTAAAAGTGACAGCTACATGTGACACATCCAACCTGGTGTACCTATTAAAATACCCCTGTGGGAAAAGCTATGTGGGGCAAACTAAAAAAAAAATCAAAACACGCATAAACGAACATAAGAGCAACATCAGAACCAAATATATGAAATTGACAGTGGCTATTCATTTCATAGAAGCAGGACATAACGTCAGTCAACTCAAATTCTGCGCGTTGGAAACCATAGCTAGAAACAAAGGAAGAGACAATCACAATTATTTATTACACCAGGAAAATCATTGGACCAGCCTCTTGAACTCTATGAAACCTTATGGGATGAACGAACGTATGGAGTTTCAGTGTTATCTATGATTGATCTCGTATTGAAAGCACAACATTCTAGTTACTAAAAACTATAAGCTCTGTTTTGTTGTTTTACATTTGTTAACATTTTCATGTTTCATTTAACATCACAATGTTTCACATCGTATACGTATATTTATGTTCACTTTATCATTTACCGTCAACCATCATAATCACCACAGGGAATGTATGGACGTTTCCTTCCCTTTTTTGTTCAATCTGGGGACCCACATTAATCGCACCACCACAAGACGAGTTTCATGCTCATGGCATGTAAAAGCACGGAGCATTTTCCGTTTATTAAATGACCACGCCGCATGCGCCAGGACTTTCGCTTCTGCAAATCTAACTTCACTAGTAAGTAACTACGCTGCTAGGAGCACGCTTTGATTGATATTACCAGTGTTATTAACTCGTATATTCACAAACTCGTATTAAGTGACCTTTGGCGCACTCACTTGAGAATTGACTACATTAACCACACATCCACAAACAAACTCGTATTGGTTAAATTCCGGCATGCTCAGTCGAAAAAGCACTCATGTTAACCTCAGTTTGGGATAATCACTCTATTCCACACATATTATATCGCCCCTAAAAGTAACGCAACGCATTTGTTTCGCTTAAATCAAATTCGCTTATCCACAACATCTCACCCTGGACTGTTTAGGCACGCAATCACTAGTATGACCCCGTGGTCCTTGTATATTGAACTGTACCTTTTCTATTTGTTTTAGACCATCCCCAGATGAAGGCCGAAGAGGCCGAAGAGGCCGAAATGCATTGGGATATTTGAAGTTATGCAATTCATGGATTATAATTGATGTATTATGTGAGATGAAGTATAATTCCCCTTGTTTGAACAATACAAACTAATACAGATTTGGAAACCTTTGGAATATTGTTTTTTTATTGAACTTTGTCATTGAACTTTTGAGAGCCTCACACGAGAATCAGTGACCAATGCCTAGGGGACAATACCCCACGTTAATGGGGATGCTTTTTAGTTCACAGTAGCCCAGGGCCCCAGCGTTTTAGGGGTGCCCCTGATAGAGGCAGACCTATTCTGCAGAGCCTCTTTACATTTAGACCTTTGAATGCTTCTCATACTGATTATTTGGAATCCCATTTACCTAACAGTACCTTTAATGTGGGTGATTAGTGAGTATCCATTACAGAGATTTAGCAGAGAAGGTGTGTTTCAGTTTCATGACACATCCATACAGATGTATTTTTGATATCACAACAGGACCTAGTGTATGAGCAATGTGAGAGTGTCACAGAGATCAATAGGTGTGATATTAATGCACACATCACTATCCCCGATTATGAGATGTGAACACATGTCGGCTTTTGTAGAGTGTGCCTATGCAGTGTCAGTTACCTGGCCAAAGAGGGCATCATAAATCTGTAATTGGGTCATGCATTGAGAACAATTCCAAACAGGTGCCCACAACATATGTTTGACCGAGGGACGCCAACCCCGTTGCCAGGTCCATGGCGGGGCATCTGTTTGCTGAGAACTCAATGAAAATGGGTAAGAGTATAGCTTATCACTGGTTGCGTCCATGATGATGTCGGTTTTGGATGTCATCCAGCAGGATCAGCAGCAGCAGGACGTGTATAATCGGCTCCATGGCAGCACAGGATTTGTGAAGCTGAGTGCAGGTGAGTTTCAGCCTTAGATCACTCCCTTTCCAGCAGCTCATGTGTGGTGGTTGGACTGCCACAGTCAAGTCGGTGGGAAGGCACACCGTGATTGGGCCGGCAGTAAGACTGGCAGTCGGCCCTTCGACAAATGCATCGGCCTATCCCACCGTATTTGAAATTTCGTGGCAGCGGCGGCAGGGCTGTGACGGTCTTTAGTCTATGTAACTTCATGCATCGTAATTGGGTGGACAGACCGCCAACTGTGAGGCGGGGATTCTGATGCTGTTTCGACAGTGGTACTATGATCTCCAAACTTGTAATCAAGCCCATAATGATGGATGGAATGCTTGAATTATTCTCAGCCATTGGCAAACACTCAGGCCACATCAAAAATCCATCCTAGTTCACCCACCATGCCACCTCATTTTGGATCCAGCCATATACAAATTAGTCTTGACCCTGTTCCAATGGAAACAGTCCAGCCCAAACTGCCAGGCTAGGTCCTTCCTGACCCAGAACACATAGTGGCACGATGAGCACAGGAAGGAATAGGATGCGGCTCAAGTGATTACTGAGATTAATTCAAACATTCCATGCATCACTTTTTGGTACAAATTAGTGTGTCACCCTAAGTGGGACGGGTATGCACAGATGTGTATCCCGTTCACACTGCATCAAATGGGAACACAGTCGTTACCAAGTAGTCTTAACAATGCAATGCCATTACCATAAAGTCGTTACAACGCATGTGCTTTTACCACACATGTTTTTTCGGTGCATATACCTTTAGCGCGCATGCCTATATGACGCATAATAGTAAATATAGATAAGTAGTGGATAAGTATGTTAAGTGTTTAATAAAGAGGAATTAAACAATTTTTAAGTTTTTATAAGTTATCATTTTAAATAAAAATAGTATTATCGATGGATAGTACGCTTTATTCGGTTAAGATAAACCATAAAAAAAAATTACACATAAAACACAATATCATAGAATATTTAATACAGGGTCTCGAAATACAATCAATCAAACAGTCACAAAATCAGATCTTTATTGAGACAAATCCAAAGATCCTGGTCAGAATTCCTTTTAAAAATTCAGTTCTAAAATAGCAAGTTTAAAATGCAACAAGTATTTCATACATGCAAAGCAAGCAAATATGTGCCACACATGCAGTCACATAACTGCCCTCTTTCTGGCTTTCACCACAGCAGCAAGATAGTTATACAGCGCAAAACAAACTTGATCTGATGACAACAATTGAAGAAAAAACATAGCTAGTTTGCACTGTCTAATGTTAAGTGATCTTAAAAGGGGGATTAGAAACATGATTCTCTGGGCTCGTTACTAAGTGCAAAAAACACAGCATGTGAAGTTGCGATTGGGGAGTACTAGAATCGCAGGAGCAGGGTACCACATTTTTTGCATTGAGGTTTCTGTGGTGTCTAGGCACCCTTAACAGACACGGCTCAATATTAGGAGATGTGCACAGAGGAAGAAAACATGCCACCATTTCCTTATTTAATTCAGTCACCTCTCTTGATCACTAAATGAGTGTAGAGCTCATTTGTGATAACGGTCTTATTGCAGGAATTAATGCGTGCTGGATTTGTAAAAAGCTAATATCTGTCGATTTCTTGTAAGGTACTCTTAACATACATGAGCCATTTACTTCTGTACACCCCTGTTAACCCAGCCATCATGTAACAATGGCTGGGTAGGTGCAGCCTCTGACCTACTGAAAGCCAGAGTGTTATGGGAGCAGTTCTCACAATGTCGCTCATATACTGGAGGCCTACCTCTTCATGGGCTATGTATGCAGGGGCACTTCCTGGCAGTGAGAGCCGTTTCATGAATGGTACTAACCTACTTCCAGGGCGGCCGCAAACCATGGCATATGACTTAGATTTAAATAATTATTACAAAAAATATAAAGTATACGTTTTATGAGCGGGATGTATAGGGGTTATGGGTGGGAAGTATAATAATTTGCTAGTATTATTTAAGGTATAGAGTATTAATTTAAAAAATCATTTATATGTTGATTTTGTTTAAAGTGTAGCATAAAGACTATAGGCATGCAAAGCAATCTTTAGAAACAAGATGCTAGGGTTATAGGGGCTATGGGTGGTAAAGTGCATTAATACTCAGGTATTCATTTAATTATTTGAGTATTAGTTTAAAATAAGTATTTTAATGTATATTCTAGAAATTTAAATTAGATTAGCATATTTTAATTAAATTTGCAAAGTAATTCTTAGGAGCAGGATGTTAGAGATATAGGGGCTATGGGCAGGTAAGTGTAATAATACTCAGGTAATGTACATATTTGAGCATTAATTAAAAAAATGTAATTTATATTTCAAAATGTAAAATTTGATTAGCATATTTTAATTAAATTTGGCAAATTAATCATTAGGAGTGGGATGTTAGGGATACAGGGGCTATGAGTGGGGATATCTATTAATACTCAGCAGTGCTTAGTTTGTAAAAAAAAAAAGAAGTGCCAGGGCTCTCGGCAGGAGGCCACTGTAGCTTGTACCACATATTGTCCCTGCCATACTGCCACTGATAGTAACAACACAACTACTGACCATCACACACCTACAAGTGTGAAAATTCAGACTATGTCAGGCCCCCAAATCTATAAGAATGGCTTGGGCGGCAGGTAATAGTAATTTTTAATGTATATTGAATTAATAATTAACTGTTGTCGTGGTCGTCTCTAAATTAGCCAGACAGCGCCACCCTGTGGCAGACAGTCACAAGCGCCAGTGTGGACAGTTAAGTGCCGGTGCTGAGCACTGAAAACCACCAGCTCAAATTAAGCACTGATACTCAAGTGTTAATTTACTTATTTGAGTATTAATTTAAATAACTATTTTAATTTATGTTTAAAAAAATGTGCTGATAAATGTTTACGAGTGGGATGTTAGGGATAAACAAGGCTTTGGGTGCTGAAGTCTATTAATAATCAAGTATTAATTGATATAATTGAGTTTTAAATCTAATAAACACATTTTGATGTCATAAAAAAATAGAAATGTATTTATATAATATTTAAAAATATATACAAAATAAGTTATAGCTACGGGATGTAGAGATATAGGGGTATTGTTTGGGGAAGTGTTTTAAGAATCTGGTATTAAAATACATACTTAACACTTTACATTTTTAACTATATAATAAAAAATATAATAATTTATGTGTTTAGTAATTTAAACGTGCTGTGCTCAGGTAAAAACAAGTGTAAAGGTTAGCATCTTTATTGTAAGGAGAGATGGAGGAAGGTAGTTAATTGTAAACTTTAAAAAATATTATGTTTAATGTTTGTTTATTCAGTTTTACATCTCCATACAGGTTGTTTTCATATGGATTTTTTTTGGTTTTTACAATATATTTCAAGAAAAGATTGATTTGGGGGGAAAGTATAGGAGAAGAAATGGATGGTATTTGGATATGGTTTTATTTTTTTCAACCAGCTCTGGATTTCTTTAGTATGGTATTTTTATTTTCGGGCATTTTTTCAACTGGATTATGGTATTGTTTTTTAATACTAAAGAAGGAAAAGTGGTCAAAGGTAACCATTTTATTTTATTTAAATTCAGGTCTAGTTTTGGATTGTTTGCTGTTTATTGTATTACTAGTATTTTTTGGTGAGTGGATTTAATTAAGATCACCAAAAGCTGAAAAAAGAAGACACCTGCAGGTAGGATTTATATTTAAAAATTGTTTTTTTTAACTAATTTCAAAACTGCCATTTCAGTTAATTTAGTCTGCAAAAACAGGAGAATAGTCAAATCAAATCAGGTTAATCTTTATTCGGTTTCATATGTTAAAACTGTAAAAGCACACATAAAGTGTAAATAAAACAATCCTAAATAAACCATACCAGTTAAGATAATGACCTAGGCTAAATGTAAAGAACAAAGTACAAGTGAGACCAAGGTCACACAAACAAGGCCAGATAAGAGAGAATTGCTCAGATTTACAACAGATAATCACAACCAGTAAAAACAATTAATAGGCAAGAGAGGTATGCAAAGCATTACAAAGTTCACTGAGCCATACTGAGGTGCCAATTACGATCCGGTAGAAAAAATTCCCGTACGACTCGTATCCGGTCTTTTTACCGTACGAATCGTACAAGTGCCGTACGAACTGGCAATCACGATTCGCATGGTAAAAAGTCCATACGAACCGCCTTGGGAATTATTCCCCACACGTACTCGGGTCGGAAAATGTGTCCGACACGTCCTCGGACGATTTACCGTACAAATGTGAAAACTCAAGTCCGACCGAGGAATCACGATCCATCCCGGGCGTCCGAATGTACAACCGTATGGTTAAAAGACCGTCCGCACCGAACTCCTATAGCAAACAATGGAGACGTCCAAACAGGTGCCCTGTACGCGCCGTACCGCCCCCCAGCCCCCGCATGTACGCGCCGTACCCCCCCAGCCCCCGCATGTACGCGCCGTACCCCCCCAGCCCCCGCAAGTACGCGCCGTACCCCCCCAGCCCCCGCAAGTACGCGCCGTACCCCCCCAGCCCCCGCATGTACGCGCCGTACCCCCCCCAGCCCCCGCAAGTACGCGCCGTACCCCCCCAGCCCCCGCATGTACGCGCCGTACCCCCCGTGTATGTACACCCGAGTACGTGTCGAACCCCCCGTGTATGTACACCCGAGTACGTGTCAAACCCCCCCGTAAGCGCTGGGGGTACGCACCGTACATACACAGGTGGGGGTACGACTCGAACGTACACGGGTGTACATACACGGGGGGTTCGGCGCGTACTCGGGTGTACATACACGGGGGGGTTCGACACGTACTCGGGTGTACATACACGGGGGGTTCGACACGTACTCGGGTGTACATACACGGGGGGTTGGACACGTACTCGGGTGTACATACACGGGGGGTATGGCGCGTACATGCGGGGGCTGGGGGGGGTACGGCGCGTACATGCGGGGGCTGGGGGGGGTACGGTGCGTACATGCGGGGGCTGGGGGGGGTACGGCGCGTACATGCGGGGGCTGGGGGGGTACGGCGCGTACTTGCGGGGGCTGGGGGGGGTACGGCGCATACTTGCGGGGGCTGGGGGGGGTACGGCGCGTACTTGCGGGGGCTGGGGGGGGTACGGCGCGTACATGCGGGGGCTGGGGGGGGGGTACGGCGCTTACCGGGCCACCTACTCTGGTCGTTTCGCGGCGTACTTCGTTTTTCCGGCACTTTTTGGGTGCCGTAAAAATATTGCCGTCCGGACTGCTGTCGGTTCGAATCGTAATTCCTGGGTCGTGAAACGCGGCCTGAGAGCGTCCCGACGTCACGTCGGCGCATTCCCCGGATCCCATTTGTATGTATCTTTTCGTCGGTCGGTGTTTTGTACGACTCGTACGGAAATGGTGTTTCCGTGCGAATCGTACTTGATTGTTTGTAAAGTTTTACGACCGGGTACAAGTCGGACGGAAAAAAGCCTCCGTCCGACGGTTCGTACCCGGTTTTTGCCGGATCGTAATCGGCACCATAGTGTATTAAAAGCACACTCATTAATCACAACTGGACCTAAGCCAGAATACAGATTTTAAAAAACTAAGCACATAAAAAACTGTGCTACCCATAAGCATTTGTAAAGAAATATAAGCGGGACGCACGTGCATAAAATTAGCCCTATTCAAAATCTGGATAATAAAGGACTTTCTGGGTGAGTCGTAAAAACTACAAAACATCAAGAAGTGAAGCATGTCCTGTGGAGATTTCCGTCGCAGCCACAGGGCAACAGGCTCAGTCCCATGCAATGCCCCCTTGGTTGGGCGAGAAGAAGATAGAAGAGGTCAAACTGGAACCTAGTCAGTAAGAAACGATCATATGATTTCACAAATCCTAATAGGTATGGTTCAACCATCTGCGTGGTTCTTAACATGATAAAGTGACATATGCTGGGCTTTGAGATCTCCGTATCTTCCATGGCTATTGCCTGCTGTTTAAAGAAAGCCACCTTAATGTCAACCAGATCCTTCTTATTGCTCAACTCAGGGTTTCAGAGGTCTCCTTTCCCCAGACTCACAAGGCACTCCTTGATATATTTGTGCCACGGGACATGAGAGACATGGTTAAGGGGCATACAGTCCCTTAGGATGAGTTTAGCTAATGAGGTCCGGGTTTTTAACCATAATAACACCGGGCGGTAGTCTAACAAGTCGGTGAGGTAGGTCATTTCGAACTCTTCATGTACGATGAAGGTGGGGTTAGCCTGAGGAACGGCTAGAAGCCGTCTCAGAAAGTTATTTTTGGCAATTTAGAGGTCATCAAAGGTGGTGTAGCCCCAGATTTCACTGCCATTCAACGCTTTTGTAATGCACTTGGCCCTATAAATCTGTAACATAGCCTCAACAGGTCTTTTTCCCAGTCTAGAGGCAAAATTAAAGATAGCTGCAATCACCCGGGTAAGATTATTCTTCTTACGGATTTTTAGGGGCCCCCAGTTCATCTTGGCATCCAGCAGAACCCCCAGGTATGAAGAAAAACTCATCCTCGGAACCAAAGTGGACCCGACCTTGAAGGTGTAGGGTCTACTTGAGGGTGCACCACTTTGGACTTTGAATTGTTGACCAGCAGATCCAGATCTTACATAATTTGTGCGAAAGAGTTTAATAGCGTTTGCAGACCCCTCTACATCCTGGCCATCAAAACGGTATTGTCTGCGTACAGAAGAACAGGAAGACCACGCCTTCACTCCTGAGGATTGCCCACCTTGGTATCCAATAACACCTTCACTAGATTTATGTATACATTAAATAAACAAGGGGCCAAAATACAACCCTGTCGGACCCCTTTCTGAATAGGAAACAAACGCCTGACTTTGAAATCACTGAACTATCTAACCACAGCCTTCGTGTCTCGATGGAGAGCTTGTAAAAAAACTAACAATGTCCTTTTCCACCACCAGGGATAGCAAGGTCTGCCACAGCTTGTATCTATTCACACAGTCAAACACTGAGGACAGGTCCATAAATACCAGGTAGATGGTACCGGGGCGGGCTACTGTGTACCTGTTCAAAATCATAAGTAGATTCAAACATTGATCTATGGTTGAACGATCAAGGCGAAAACCATATTGGACTTCTGACAAAATGTTATTCTCTTGAGCCCAATTACATAATCTATCTAATAAAATGTGTCCAACCACTTTGACCACAGAGTCCAACAGGGAGATGGGCCTATAGCAAAGCGTGCTATCTCTGTTCTCTTTTTAAAAACCAAGACGATCATGGAAATGGCCCCGGAAGATGGGGGACCAACTCTGACGGATGCATTAATAACTGAGGTGAGAACAGGAGCCCACAGTTCCAGGTTGGAGATGTAAAGTTCAGAGGAATTCCAATATTACAAGTCAACCCAGCTATACCCAACCTAACTTCCCCCTGCAATTTTGTCCGGGCTGATTTATCAGCTCCCGCCCCACTGGAAGCCCTCCGAACCGGAGGGCATCAGAACATTTTCTTGATATGGCTAACCCATTCATTCTCAGTGATATGGGCATCCAGGGCATTTTCTGTGTTGGATGCCAGGAAGGGACTATTGACAATGCTCCAGAACTTGGTGCTACTCTTGATGGTACTAGCCTTCATCAACTTACTTCAGTGCCTCCTTTTGCCTGACCAGGGTGTCTTTATACTGCTTTCTACAGGTTGTTACTAGGGAGATATCTCTTGGGGTGGTGCGTAATGCTTCCGTAAGCTTACGAGCCGCACACGAACAGGCAGAATCGAACCAGCGTGGGGTCCTATCTGGGTGCCCTTTGGGAGCGGGAGCCTTCAATAAATCAGCTATTGAGCAGGAAATGGCTACAAAAGCATTAAAAATGAACTCTCCTGGCTCTAGCTGCGCGGCAAAATATATCTGTAACTCATTTTGAAATTTGGGTTAAACGGTCTCATTGAAAGAATCAGGAATAACCTGAGCCCATTTTAGTCTTCTAACCCAATCTGTGGCTTGCAATAAACTCCTCCTTCCTCCCCCCTTGTTTTGACCTTGTAAGGGCCAGGTAGCTTTAAGACATAGAGGGTTATGATCACTATGGATGCTCACTTTGATGGTAAATCCCGAAATGGGGGCTAGAGACAATAATAAAAACTATAAACGAGTTGCTACTATTCCCTTTAAAAGTAGGGGTGATATCAGACTGGCCTGGATCCAATCTGCCCATTGCTGATAAAAGATCGTATTCGCTCACTAGGGCGTTTAGGGTGTCACCCTGACCACTGTGTTCTAGGTGTATTCCTGAGAGATGGGGAAAGGATAATCATCCTGTATCCCGTAGTCTTGGATCCCCACATAAATGGACATTAAACTCGCCCACCAGTACAAATTGAGTTGTATGGTGAATGGAGACGTTAAGATTGGTAAACAAAAAACGCCCAGCCTGGATATGTTACAGGCCCTCTGGAAGGAACGATGTAGCATTATAAAAATTCAAAAGCAATAGCTTGCAAGACCCCCTTGAGAATAACAAAGACTACCAGCATGGATTATCTGTGGTCAGTACACAATACCACATTTCAACCTAGGAGAAACATAGACAACCAGGCCACCCTTAGATCAACCAGCCCTCGAAGGGGTAGAAGGCACAAAAAAGGACTTGTACCCTTCCAAGAAGCATGAGTTTTCGATGGCCCATGTCTCCTGCAAACATATGACATCAAACTTTTTTACAAGACAGCACCATCCTGGGTCCATGAGCTTGCTTGCCAGACCTGCTATATACCATTATTTCTTTTTAATATCTGTTATTGATTTTGTTGAGTACAAATATAATATATGAATGCATTCACGTAGTGAAACAACCATACAACAACATTAATGAAAATACAATTGCATACAAGTTTTGTGTTTGAGCAAGGTATGGAATGCAAAGCGGTGTCTACAGCTACTTCATCTTGTTAAGGATGCTCTAATTCACTACCTGCTGCCTCCATTAACCATATGTGAGTGCGTTCTGCAGGCTTGCTGAAACCAATTAACTCTTTTTCCAGCTTTAATCTATAACATCTGAATGTGGGGTCCACGTATGTGTTGCATCAATGTACTGCTGTGTTGCATTATAGCTGAGTGACCACTGACTGTATTGGAAATAAAATATATTATATTCTAACTACAAACTCAAAATGTATATAGATAATTAACAAAAAGAACAGAGAACAAAAGAAAAGAAAAAAGAAGAATCGCCATCTAAAACTTGATGCTGTTGGGCTGGGTTTTGTGTGACTGAGTGTGAGAAAACCAGTTCTCTACGTTACAAGCAAGGGATGAGTGTGAGGGGATGTACCATAATGATCTTTGTTCAGCCAGACCTGCTATATACCATGAGATGAGTTTACAGTAAGTACCGTTGAAGGAAATGCCTCCAGGACTGCCCTGATCAGGCAAAGTGGGAACCGTCGTGTTCACAGACACTGGCACTGGGAGTCAGTGGCAGTTGCCTAAGAGCCCCAGGGGGGCGAAGGCCTTTGAGACTTGAACAGGTGGGGTCACCATTTGCCACTCCTGATGGGCCAAACCAGGAGGCCTCCTTGGGTGCCATGATCTTGAAGATGTTGCAGGTAATGGGGTCTGTAAAAGAAACCCAGAGGGAGGACTATAATGGAGGTGACAGGACCCTAGGTGGTACAGGAGCTGGCTGCATGGAGAATACTCTCTGCCAGATGTGGTCGATGAAAGTTGATTACAACACAGTCACCACCACAATTCTTTTTGGACCCCCCTCCTCAGGCAACTCTCTGCACCATATTGATGTATCTCTCCACTCTAAACCCCAAGATTGTGTTATTGTTCAACGAGTGCAGTACTTTATTCTTTAGCTGATGGAAGAATTCGGTGGCACCAGGCTATAGCACAGGTACATTGCCCAGGACCACGATGTATGTTGTGGCTTCTGCTGGTAGGTGGAGAGTAATTGGGCCCTGAGTCTGCATGCCTGTTGCTCCGTTTGGTGGGGTGGGTTCCTCTCCTGACCCAGACTCCCTCCTAGTAGTCCTGTTACTGCCTGGTCGAGTCTTTATCCTAGGGTTTTCCAGAGGGGATGCATCCTCCTTTGATCCTTCGTTTGAGATCAGAAGCAGGCAGGGACGTGTGGGTTATAGGGTGCTCTCCTGCAAATGGGGGCGAGCCAAAAGGGCCTCCTGATTTATAATATAGGGACGAGTCTGGCTAAGATCCTTATTGCCGAGGCGTCCTGATATGACCACAGGGCCATTGTTATCTACATGGCTGCCCATCATTTTATGCTGAGCCAAATTAAAAATGTCCTTCTAAATAGAGACCAAATGTAACTTGATCGATTCCAGTTTGGATTCCAACCCTGCCAAAAGAGAACCCACAAATGCTTCCAACATAACTGCCAGATCAGCTTTAGACAGGTCCTGTACGCCTAATGAGGTGCCTCCACTCTGGGGCGCTTTGCCTTACCCCCTGTCAAGGAACACTTGCGTTTGGCCCCAATCCTGGTACCCTCATTAATGCTAATACCCCGCACCAGGGCAGGGCCCACTGGCTTGGAAGTGTTCGTGCTCCGACCGGACACAGGCACTGTTACTGTTTTTGGCCTACTAGCCTTACCCATGATGTCAAGAGCGTCTGCTGGCCTGACTGGCTCCTGACCGGGGAGGGATGCGGGGGGGCCCAACTGGATCCATCAGTTCCACCAGCTCTGGGCTACACAGTGCTGAGACTGGTCCTCTTGCTGGACTAGGTAAAAGAGGGAGCAGTTGGTTTGCAGGAGAGCAGGAGAGCTGATGTGCCACAAGCTCGATTTCCTTATCTTGGCCTCCAGCTGCTCGCTGTAAGAAGGAGTCCATTGTAGTTATTGCCGGGGCCACAGGGGCTGCCACTGCAGTTTTACGTTTCCCCATGAGACAGGGCTCTGTTATGACAGTACCCTTAGGTCAAAGTGAGGATGGTAGGACAACAGGGTAAGTACCTCAGGTCAGTGTTACCTAGACCTGGCTTGACTTGACCAGAACAGCCTAGGAACAAAGGGTGACAGGGACTAATACACAGCATATGGTAAAATAGGCAGTAAGGTGCCTGATGCCCGGTCTATGGCTGAAAATCCAACTAGGCCTGCCTTGTGCCAGAAGGAAGATGGAATTCGAGCCCATCAGCTGCTCATCGAGGCTTTTCAATGACTCTTCATGCGACGGGGAGGGGTTAGATCAGAGGACCAAGAGGGGGGCCCAGCCTGGCCTCCTCTGGTCTAGGACAAGCACGGACGGACCTGCCCTTAGCCAGGGCTTTGCCCATGTGCTTTTCAAAGCGTGGCACGAGGCATGCAAGCTGGGCTCCTTCTCCTCCTTTCGGTGCAGTGCAAACTGGGACACAGAGTCCCCCCACCAACAGGGTCCATGAAGTCTTCCAGTGCCACGGTAGGGAGGCAGCGCTTTTCAGAGTGCGGCGCAGCAAGCCGGGCTCCTCCTCCTCCTTTCGGTGCAGTGCAAACTGGGACACATTGTCCCGCCACCAGCGGGATCCACAAAGTCTTCCTTGGAGAGTAGTCACCAAAGGTTGTTTTTAATTTTAATAATTCAGAATGTATGCAAGATTGTCGAGGTACTCTTAATCTCTCATCAACAAAAATGTTTGAATTTTGGCCAGGAGATTTCTTCTTTATATCAATTAAAGCATGCACTATTGTTATTTGAAGCATGTATCTTTTTAGCACAGGGAGTCAATCTAGCAATTCTAGGGAATGTTTTATCATGTTGAATTGCTAAATCTAATTTTAATTTACATTGGTTAAACACTGTGTACCTTCTGCTTCCGATAATATCAAGTGGATGTCTGCGTTTTATCTTTTTATGGAAAATGAATGTTAAACAAGATTGTCAAATCTGTTGTTAACAAAAAAGGCACGACAACCAATAGAAATGCACATATTTTAATACACATTTACAAAATTACATACTATATAATGTAATAAAAGACATGTAATAACCTTTGTGCCCATACCTGACCCAGCAAGATACAGGAAACATACCTTTGTACAATACAGGAAATGAGCCCGCATAAGACATACAGATGAAAACAATGGCATTCACATTGTCACAGAGTAGCATCAGCAGCACCAGGGGGGTTTACCTTGGTAGGCTAGTGGTTATTGGTTTTCAAGCAAACTGTTTATTCACTCTACAGAAAGGTATTTTTATTGTTTGTTTCAGGAACTACATAGCACAAACACATGCTACCAGGAGGCAGTTTCAAGATAGTTACACTTTTTAATCGGATTTACATTTTGTAACCATTAAGTTGGAAAATCATTTTGTGGACACGTGGATTGTTTGAAGAAATTTCACCTGCCAACAGTTATTTTTACAATCCAACATCGTTTCTTTTAACGAAATTGGACATCAGTATTAACAATGCAGCCAAATGTTTGCCCCACAATACATTTCGACGACTGCATGATTGATTTAGCACACACCAGCACAGCTAACATAAACCGATTATAGACTCCAAGGACAGATACAGATCCGGGGAGAGAGGAAAGGTATCACAAAATATGATTTTTCTGAATTAAGAAAAAGAGGCCAGTATGGAAGGAATTTCTCTTTTTACATGTCAAGAAATGTAACATTGATTCTCCGCCATAATCTGCACATCACACAGAGGAGTAATGCAGGGAGTTATCTTTACAGTAACACATTCTTCTGTTTTTTACCACTGGAAAAAAGAGGGATAATAAGGATGCCTCGAAGTTTTCCTTTGATGAGATTACCTGTGCCAGTATCTGCTGATTATGTTTTCTCTTCAACACATTTCTTGAACGGATGTAATGAGCATCGAGTATCAATTCTTTAATATGCTGATGGCACCCAAGTCTGCTTGACCATTTCTACTGCTCACAAGATCCTATCACTCAAACCTTGCTTTGATTCCATTCAGAATTGGATGTCAAGGGTTTACTTAAAACTCAACCAAGGCAGACTTCCACCTGTTCACCAATAGGAACAAACAATCACAATGTCAAGCCTGGATCTCTGCAATTGTTTGGATGGCTTCATCCCTATATGATACTAAATGCAAAAATGCTTGGTTTCACCCATGACACACAACTCTCCTTCAAAGAAAACATTGCCAAAAAACCCAAGATGGCATGGGATTAACTTTCCCTTCTGAAGAAACTGAAAACGTACCCTACCGACATCAACTTCAAAACAATAATCCAAACCTCTAGTCTTCTTTCTCTTGCACCAAGATGGAAGCTCCAACCTGCTGGGCATTCTTCATGACATCTCTAGCTCCTCTGAAATACATCCAACATGTGGCAGCAGGTCTCATCAATAGCCTAAAGAAGTTCAAACAGATCATTCCAAGCCTGGTGGAATTACATTGGATGTCCCTCCCAACCTGTACCATCATCCAAACATCATGCATTGCATCCCGAGGCAGCAGTGCATGGGTAGGGCATGCGATGGGAGTCCACACAAAGACTTTCATGCTAAATCAGCAGACTCACTGCTCCCACTCGATGAGACAGAATTGCTACCCTAATTGGGTCGGCTTTTCCTTTTACAAGGAAACTGTGTTGAGATATTAATAATTAAACCACACCAAGGTCATCCATGATTGGATACTATTTTATATAACAAGATTCCAATCACTATGAAAATTAGGATAAATTTGGTCCTGAAGAATTGCCACTTGTTCGTCATTGACTAACCAATGGCAAGAAACATGGTTAAAAGCTATCATAGATCATTGTGTCTGGTGATAGCCAACACGTTTTTAACTGGACAAGTAGACTCACTTAATAAAAACAAATTTGGGTAGGGGACTACTTAGTCTATTTTGATGCACACTTCCTTACACATATTCACTTTCATACACCAAGCTACACAACAGGCCCTACACCCACACTTCACATACGGCAATGGGGAAAAAAGATCTCCGATACAGAGCCCCCGTGTGGGTGCCAGTCAGACATTGCAGCGACAGCCTGATAAGGAGCACGCCCTATGATGAAGTATGACACCCATTTGGGTGAGTGAGGGCTCCTTTTTCTAAGGGAACAGGGCCCCTTCCACTCCCCTTGTGTCTGTCTGACCTTTTTACTCTCTCTCCTAACTAACTGCTTCAGGTGGACAAAACTACGCTAGAAGCCATGACTGGAAGTTAAAAAAACTGCAAAAATAAGAACAACAAAAGACAAACCTTTACCATCTATTCTCTCAGGTGTTTGAATAACATCCCAAGCAGCTTCATGACTGCCCCAACCCTTCTGCAATTCAAAAAAGAACTCTATCTCGTCAATGAACACACACACCCACAAAAGAGAATTTACCACTCGCATACATCCAATATATATATAAATATATATGTTGTTGCCAAAAAGAAACGCACTGACAATAATTGTCTGTGGGATGCCTGCCACTGCTAACAGCCAGGAGTGATTCCTTGTTGGTCTAAACAGATTTGTTTGCAACCAAATATAGAAATTGGTGATGGAAGGTATTTGTTAAACATACACATGACCAAAGGGGTGGAGGACTGCTCTAGCACAGGAAAAGAGATATACAGACATTCGGTAAGTGTGGTGCACTTACCGAAGTTAAAAAGGTCCTATGTTTAAGGTGCAGCTACTAGATTGAAATTGAGTACTTCAGCATAATATGTTTGCGAAAGGCTCTTCAGCTTAAAATGAGGATCACATGGTTATGATTTGTGCTTTTTTCAGGCATACCACATGCCATTCAGTGTGCATAAGTAGATCAGTGTGCTATTGTGGATAGTTTACAAGTTATAAAAGAACATTGAATAAAGGGAGATGGGTGTGGTGGGTGTGGAAAGAAAAGCTGGAACAAGTATTATTCCATAGCCTTCATGAACTGGATGAGATCACTTTACAGTCTTACCTATAGGAATAAGTAATTCCATGGTTTGGCTCCATGCATTTCAGTTTTCATATTCTTTCCTTAAAGGCTCCCTGAATTTTCAGACAGGCAATACTGTGGAAGTGCATTACAGTTTATCCACCTGGGATTTAAGCATCTTGGAATAGTAGTTGTGTTTGCTTGTGTTGAAGGTTTTGTAGATGACACATTTGTTTTTAAAATATAGGCTTGCAGGAGGAGCCAGTCTGAGGATTGGATGATGTTGTCTGGGGAACAGCAGAATGGAGTCCATCTTTCAGTGACAAGAGTGTGGCTTCTGGTATGCACTAAAGTGGGTTTGAATTGGCATCCTCAATGTGGTAAAGTCTGTGACTTTGAACAGTGATTCAAATGTTGGCTATGGGTAGGAGATATTTTATTTGCATAAAAGACTAAACTGTTTCAAAGGTGTTTGTGTTTTCGTGGTTACATTAGAGTAGTTCACAGGAGATGCAAGAATTAATGTAGAAACCGAGCATCTTCACAAACTGATTGCTAGCCAGTATTCATTTTGTTTTTAGTAGGCTTCCCCATGAAGGAGAGCAAACACGTTTCTGAAAGGTTTAATTCGATGTTTAAGACAGAAATTCATAAACATGTAAGGCTATTGCAGGATATGAGGCAGTGAATGTGCTGATGACAGCCTTACATTTCACTGGGAGTAATCGCCACAAATAATGGATTGTCTTGAGTGGTTAGAAGCACACATAGATGTTCCATGTAAAGATTGAATAGAAAGTTCAAACAGATAGAATTTTATTCTTCTCCAGAGGTTGCAGGGAGCGTGAGAAACCTGGAGGTTTCCATTTGTATGAGTTCACTGATATCAAGAAAAGAGAACCACTTGGAGATCACCTAAATAATGGCCAATTGAGAAAAGGGGGTAGTTGAAACAGCCTGGTGTGCTATATTATCTAAAGTCAGTGGTAGACTCAACAGCAACAGGCGATAGGATTGAATAGGGGTGTTTATGTGCTTTATCTTAAATATAATCCTGACTATCATGAATGGAGGAGGTTTTGTGGTCATTGTGGTTTTGCAGTCTAAGTGGTGTGATTTGACTGTTTTAAAGATGTTGCCACAAAATGGTAACTGAGCAATGGACCAATAATTGGAAAGAGGATCAGAATGCAGATGAGGTTTTTTTAGAAGAGGTGCGATGTGACTGGCTTCCAATGCAGTGGGTTCCTTTTAAGAAAGGCATTAAGACTGTTGAAGAGTGGGGCAGTTTCTCTAGTGTGGGTGAAATAATGATGGGTTTTGGCAGAACGGTTGTGCTCGTAAGAGGTTGCCTTGAGGGGAGAGTATATCAGAGGTCACCTAATTTGAAAGAAGTAAAAGTTCTGTTAGGAGTGGTACAGTAGAATCATCAGAGTAGGTGTTGGTCAGGCCAATCTTTTGTTTTATATTGATGATTTTGTCAACAAAGGCATATTGGCTGTCAGTGAATACTTGTACTGAGTGGGACATGATGGATTGAGTGAGTGGGTCAATGCAAAATGATGCAGCTTTGAATAGCACCCTATCTTTAGTTTGATTTTGGGCTTGTAATACCGTCACAGACAGAAGTGAATATTTAGATTTTAACTAGCTTGCACACATGCTATGCATGCGACTTGTAGAATTGCATGGTCTGGTGGCAATTTTGTTATTCATGTATGTCCATCTTAGTTGAGATTAGCCCCTGAGAATACTAGAGACCAATAGGATAGAATACAAAAAGATGAGGGTAGAGGCTATCAGATATCGCACCTAACAAATGAACAGTGTCTCAAATAGTCAAGTAGTGCAAAGAAGCAAGGAGCACTCTCCTCTATGCTCCTTAACTAGGAACAAGTCCTACACCAACATTAAGCTCAAAAGGGTTCAGCACTATACAACCGATTATAGAAATTCAACATCAGTGTTCAAGAAACGGTGAGCACACGGAAAGATATCCAAGTCCCAGATGTGTGTTTCTTAAAAGGATTTCTCTTTATTTCTTAGTTAGACAAAGGCAGAAGATCATAGCCAACGCGTATCGCCTCCCAAAGAGACTTCTTCAGGGCTTCACAAAGTGATAAAGAGTATATTCATATGGACGTTTGTACAGTTCAAATACTTGGGAATCCAATTTTCAGAAGACTTCTATGTAATGTAAAATATCAGCAGTGGCATAATAACCCGCAGCTTGTATGCTTCTCGTGTTCTAATTCGAATTAGAACACAAGAAGCATATGAACGTCCATATGAATATACTCTTTCTCACTTTGTGAAGCCCTGAAGAAGTCTCTTTGGGAGACGAAACGCGTTGGCTATGATCTTCTGCCTTTGTGAAACTAAGAAATAAAGAGAAATCCTTTTTAGAAACACACATCTGGGACTTGGATATCTTTCCGTGTGCTCACTGTTTCTTGAACACTGATGTTGAATTTCTATAATCGGCTGTATAGTGCTGAACCCTTTTGAGCTTAATGTTGTTGTAAGACCAATGGGATAGGGATACATGCTTTGTTATGTGTGGGTGCGTTTATGTTTCAATGGAGCATTGGGTTGCATTGAATGATTCAACAAGTAATTCAATGTACTTCGATGCTATGAGTTGCATGGAGATGAGGGAAAAATTAAGTTCATCCAGCATTTGAAAGAGCACCTTGTTTGCTTGGAGGCCCTGGTTTTGTTTTTGGGGTTTAGAGAAAAGTGGGGTCATGAAGGCAAATGTCAACTGGTCAGACCAATATAGAGAGTATCGGATTGAGAAGGTAAGAGAGGGGACAGAGAAGAGGGAAGTCTAGTATTCAGAAGGTGACATGAGAAGGAGATCAGTGGATGAGATGAGAGAGTATGGATGCATTCATATTTTTGAGATTTGTGGCACTTGGAAAATCATAGATTTTGATTATGTGACTCACTGTAGTGTTTGGTGTGAAGTCTGTGAATTTCTCAATGTAGTGTTCATGTGGGCCAGAAGGTCGTGTAGGATGAAGTGGAAAGCATTCTGTATATTGTTTAACTATAAGAGCTGAGTAGATGGGCATTCAAAATAGGTATTTGGTAGGTGGGGAAATGAGATAAATGGTCAGGGAGGACATTGCATGGAGGTGAGATCACCTCCTGTATTACATTTGTGGTCGCGTTTAAAGATTTATATGTATCTAGGGCGAAGTTATCAATGATGGGTTTGGGTAAGGGTCGTAATATTGCTCCCTTCATGAATTCCATTTGACATTAGGTCTGACATGTCTGCTCTTTGATAGCAGAGCATAGAGAGCACGTGGGAGAGTGTGTGGAGGAAATGTGATTTGATGTTGGTGTGCACGTAGGCTCTATGAATTGCATAGATTGCAGGTGTGTATGTTGTGATTGGAGGAAGTAAGAAAGAGGGTTGGGTGAACCATAAAAGTGTGCATTTACAGACTATCTTTTCAAGATTGGACTACTGTAACTCTCTGTACCTGGGTGCCAATAAGGCAAGCATTAATCGTTTACAGAGGGTGCAAAACGCTGCTGCACATTCCCTCTTCACCCTCCCGAAATCTTGTTCTACTTCCAAATACATAAGTAAGCTACAGTGCTCCAGATTGAAAAGAGAATTAAATTCAAGTCTCTGTGCATCGCTCACAGAATTTTCTACACCCAAGCCCCATTCATTCTTGCCAATCTCTCGTCCCCTATGTACCGGAACGTGCCCTCTGCTCCTCGAACCAACATCTGATATGCACTCCCCGTGTTAAAAGAGCCCAGACGGGAGGCCGCTCGTTCCGAGTCTTACCCTCATCCTTCTGGAATGCCATCCCTAGCACTATCGGGAATCCACAGGACCATGAGGTATTCAGGAGGGCAGTTACGTCCTGCCTCTTTCCTGATTAATCTTCTGTCACTCCCCACTCCTTGGTTAGTACCTGCGGATCTAGCGCAAGGACGCTCCATTGCTAGGGCAGCCATGCGCCTTACAAATCCCATAACATAACATAACATTTATCTAGGCTGTGTTAAACTGCCTGATTCTATCTCCAGTTTCGACAGGCTCTTTGTTTCTGTAATGATCGAGAGAGACAACAGTCTTGGTACTTCTAACTATTAATGGTCACCTTTATAAGTGACAGAGTTGACAGATGTAAGTGTTTACCAAATTTCTGATAACGGATTACAGAAAGTTGCGTCCAATAGTAGGACAACCCTTTTCAGCCAGCTTTAAAACAGTGAGCAAAGAATGCCTCTTTCTGCTTCAGTACTGCCTAAAAATAAAGCAGTAATTCAGAGAAACTTTGTGTTAAATGAATTCACTGCAGGCACATAACACAGGTGTTGTACTCTGCACCAGATAAGCCCATCTCGTATACTGATGACTCAATGATCAGTGCTAAACTTTTGTCAATCAGATTTGTTCTATGTAAGCCCCTACCCCTAAATTCACTGATTTAATTCAGAATAAAGCATTTTCAAAATAATTTAAAAACTTGGGTATTCCAGTTTAGTTGTGCCCAGAAGGCCAGCCTCACTGTGTGTGAAACGTGCAATGGTTACATCAGCTCTTCCTGAATATCTTACCTAGGAGCTAGACTATAAGGAAGGAAAAATAAATTAGAGATTAAAAAGAAAGAAAATGAAAATCTGCCTCCACTTTTTATTTCATTTAAAGATGGCCATTTTTTGTTCCCTCGTCTTTGGTATTACTACCCACTCAACAAAATGGCTGTGATCTATATCTATAAATGTTGGATAAAAGTACAATTGGATATGAAACATTCATACTGATTGAGACTAAAGTTAATGATTGCCACTTTTTACGGAGCATTCTAGACCCCCTTTAAAAATAATTGGATTTGAATGCAGTTGTGCTAATATAATTCCTAATTACGAAATATCAATTCAAATATAGAAGGCTTTGTGAGCACATGCACATTTCCTTAATAACAATGAGGTTTGAGGTTACAGCACAAATGAGGTCCTCTAACTGTATGTTTTGAGTTGTTTATCATGAGCTCCTTAGCAGAATGAAGTATGTATACCTTGAGATGCACAATTTACAAAGTTGTTTAGCATGTGTAAATTCCCTCACCCTGATTCATGAATAAGGATCAACTGACAGTGCCCTATTCACGTTTTGTGGACTCTCTGTTGCAGTAAAACTCCAACTATAGGTAAGAAAGAGGAGGTTTCTGTGAAGTTATTGAAAAAAATAATTCTGAACGCTCACACACCTGCAATATGTTGGATATTCAATACCATTTCACAGTTCCTTTTACACCCTAAAAAGATGCTCATGTATAGAAAAGATAAGTCCCCTATAGGGTGGGAATTTAAAGGGTACGGGGATAGAGCTCAAGCTTTCTCCACTGGGAACATGTTTTGCACATGGCGAACAAAGAAATTCAAGTAAACAGATTTGGATTTGAAGATTTCTGCCAATCCTCCTCCTGCCCATAGTCCACTAGATTATGCATTGAGGACTAGTAGTCTCCCTGAAAGTCAACGATTTTCATAGATTTGCATACATATTCCTAAAGGTGTTTTGTTAATCATCAGAACATGTGTATATCTATACAAACATATGCTTGAGGCTTTTGCCATTTTTTCTGAATCAGGGCCAAAACAGGGTTACACCAGTGGTGAGATTCTTTCAATGTTTGCTATTGCTTGGTAGCAGTAACAGGATGCAGAACAATACTGTGCCTCTGTTCAGGGAATCGGAAGTAGGGTTTTATAATGTGTGGTACCCCGCAAAAATATAAATAAGGTGTTTGCAATAAGATAGCCATGAAGTATGCTAAGAATAATGTGTTTCTTTTTACTTAACATATTGTGGTTTAAGGACAATGCTTGAGTAGGATTTTATGCATTGAAAAGCATATGGTGAAATGTCCCGTGTCTTGATATAATTGTTTTCAAGATGGACGTCTTCCAAATTTGAATCTTCATCTTCATCTTCAGTGTTGCAAAGGCAGTTCGGAGACACATACCTGGAAGGGGTAAATAAGCGTATAGTTGGTTTAACATGTTAAACAGTTGAGTAAACCACTCTGGTAAATGACCTGTGGATTATATATGTCTAACATGTGGTTATAATGTAATCTCTCAATGAAAAAGTGGCAAATATTTTCTTATTACAAGCACACTTTGACATCAGAATGCACATGTAGCAAGATAAATGCATCACTAATCTCCTGTAATTAGTTATTACTAGCAACTAGTAACACCCCTGAGGACTTCCATTGGGAGTGTGGAAGTGTGACCGGCTCTATGAAAGGTTTGGCACCTGGTGTCATTGCTTAAAGGCCCTCTGTCACAATTAGACATGAAGCAAATAAGGAAGAGTATGCGGCATAGCTTGGGGCCTCTCACACACTGCTCTCAATCACCGATTGGGTTTATTAAGTGTAAGTTTGAGCAGGGATGTTGCTTAGTAAGTGAGATTTAGGGGTGTGAATCTCAAATTTCACAGCTAGAAAAGCAGTGGTCTCAGGATGATTGTGTGAGAAGACCAAGATTCAGGATTAACTGTTCACCTGAGGTGCAGGTTCAGTACTGATTTGTATTAGGTGGGCCTCTGCGGCTGATTTAGAGTCTCGTGGACATGTGCTCTGTTGCAATGGCAAGAGAGTACCCTGTCCGCCAAACTCAAGGTCCTCCCACCTGGCTCTAAAGGGGAAAGGGAATAAATGGTTGGCTCAAACGGGGGAACTCTCATGGGATTGTTTATGCTATGTCCAAAGGCCAGGATTGTAACAAAGGTGTTTAAGCATATACTGTCCATGAATGCTGACTTTGGAATGTACACCTATGTTGTGTTAATCAAATCGAATAAATAAAGTTAATAAAAAATAAATAAAAAAAAGATCCTCCCACCTGATTTTAAGTTGAGCAGTCGCAGACCACAAGTTTTATGCCAACGGAGTTACGTTTACTCTGTCAGTGTAAAAGTTCCTTCAGTGGCCTGACGGAGTAGGTACATTATAAGCCATTCAACTGTCTGGCCTACTTAAAGTGGAGAGTCAGATTTTGGGGTTTTCCTCTGTCCATCACCATCAGGTATATTCTCCATATCATGGGAATTTGAACTTGAATTTTATTAACGGTGTTTTTGTCCCACATGCAAAGGAAGGCTACATTTCACACAAAAAATCATTTTTTTGGTTACAAACTATGTAAAAAGACTATATAACTATGTTTAGCACCTTACAATTTAAAAAATCATAATATTGCTACCATTCTCTGTTCTTATACAAGTTATGTACTTTATTTGGTAACCATAGAGTTATTTCCGTCTTCAAAATCTTTTTGAGTTAATAAAAGGGAGCTTGCTATTCAGCTTGAAATGTTCCTCCCAGGCCCAATCCACCAGATAGTTTAAGCATGATTTTAGACTTTTTGGACCATGTTTCATGGGAGCCATCTAAAATATATTTTCGATGGGAGTATAACCCACATATGATTCCAGGGTACCAGTGGGTAATTCTTTCTGGAGGATGAGGATTGATTTTCGAAATTTCTTCTCGAAGTCCCCCATAGACAATTTGACTACCTACCTTTGTTAGGAAGACCTTATCAATGTGGTTGGAAAATCGATGCCTGTGTTTCCTAACCAGTCTTGCGATGCATTTGCTGACGAGTCTGCTTTTTCGAGGGTAGTTTGAATGTGTGTAGACCAGTTGAGGTTTCTATTAATTTCCACCCCTAGATATTTAAAGAATTCCACTTCTTCTACGGTTGAACCATTTATATCTTTCTCTTTGCCTTTAATGCCATATTTTTGGGTTTCCCGGTGTTGATTTTGAATTGTCTTATTTTATAATATGTTTCCATGGCTGTCAATTGAGCCTGCAGGCCCATTCCAGTTTTGGGGTTCAGGATTGAATCATCTGCATATGAAAGGGCTGGTATTTGTGAAGCTGTTTATCATGGGTATATCCTCTATGGCAGTTCTTACTGCCTCATAAATGTCATTGATGTAAAAGAAAACAAGAGAGAGTTTTACTCCATTCCTAATGCTGAATTTTTACTGATAAGCCCTTGTTGGATTAGTCTAACTTGCAAGCTGGTATTGGTGTACAAGAGTTGTATTAGGGACAGAAGGGCTTTATCAATCCCCATCAATGTTAGCTTTTCCCAAAAGTCTTGCTTGGAACCAAATGGAGGGCTGAGGTGAAGTCTAAAAGGACTTCATAGAGGGACATTTTTTGTCAGTGCTAAACTTGTTCACAGTATGTAAAAAGGTGAATATTTGACCAATAGTGTACAGACCTTCTCTGAAACCATCTTAAATGGGAGGAAGGATGTTTTCATTGGTAACCTAGTCATCAAGCTCCCTTAGGAACACTTTTGAGGATATTTTACAGTCAGTGTCTTTTAGGCTGATTGGTTTATGAAATTTCTGGTCCTTTTTCTAGCCTTTTTCATTATAGATTGAGACAATAATGCCATTTGACCAACATGGGGGCACCACAGCTCTTCTGAAATTCTTGAAAAAATGTCTATTTGGATTGCAGTCTATCAATCTAGGTCTGAGAGGAATGCCTCTGGGTGTATCTTATTAGGACCTTGGGCCTTCCCCTTTTTAAGGCCCTTTTTTGCTTTTTTTTTACTGATGGTAAGTGGCCCTTGTGCCATCTTCTCTGGGCCAATCATGGTTTGCACTTCAATGTATAGGTGACAGTGGTCATTGTCTTCTGGAGTAGTGCTAAAAATTGATGAGAAGTGGGTTATCCATGCTTCTTCGCTGATATTCATTTTTCCTGGCTCCCAAACTTTCTCCTATTTTTAACCAAAAAGCCTTGTATCCTTTCCTGCCTCTGCCTGTTTCTTTTCTGCCCAGATTGTATTCATGGCTTTTGACTTTTTTTCTTTATTAGGGCTTAACAGCTCGATCTTGCCTCCCTGATTTTATCTTTAGTTTGGTAAGAATGCATGCATAACTGGAGCTCATGTTTTTTTTATTTTTTCAGTCCTCGTGGGACCAAGAGAGAAAACTGGTGCAGATGTCAGTAGTTGTTTAGGAATTTGTTTTCTAGAAATAAAAATACTTTGGATAAGTTTGAGGGACATCTGTCATGATTGACATAGGCATCCGTTAAACTTTTCCAATACTGACCGGAACTGCCAGGACAGAGGTTTCTTCCAATGTATAGAGATGTCTGCTAGACTGGTGGATACCTCTAAATTTGGCGGGCAGAGTGAAGAACAATAAAGCCCTCTTTCACCCTGTCTTCCTTTACTCCATCTGCTAAATGCAAATTCAGACCCTCTGTATAGAGTCTCACAGTGGACAAAAAACTATGGTTTAGAATGCTACCCTCACGGATTGCCAGTGGGTAAACTATTTGCAACAATTTGTCCCATCAGCTTTTAGATATTTGATTGCCTGACCTGGGACTGGCGTAGATCTCCTAGCCTACTACTGAAAATACTTGTGAATTCCGATATGTAGTTTGCATCCATTCAAGGAGCATCTTTGTTGTTGCAGATTTGCTACTTTTATGGTAAACCAGTCAATGAGGCCTATTTACAAAGATGTAGTGCAATGCAGGGCAGCAAGCACAGTTCCTGCATTGGGTCACCTAAAGAGAGCAGAATTGTGTCAAATATTCAAAGTAATGGCAGACTTTTACTCTCTCAATGCACTGGTGCACTTTGGGTTGCATAGTGCCAATGCAGGTACCCTTGCGTCACAGTGCAAGGGTTTCTTTGTTATGGTCAGGAATTATTTTTTTCAATGGTGGCTTTTTCCCCTTTGTCTGCGTGCTTCATTCTGCAGCACACTGGCACCAAAAAAATAACACCAGCCTCACGTAGACACACCATTTTGGTGCAAACTTGTGCCTGGAACTCTTTCTAAATATAGGTTTGTGTCAAAATCCATTGGTGAGTGCACAGGAACGCCCATAAACCACAGATAGAGCACCTACCTGACACAAAGTAATGCAGGGCAGCACAAGGCCTGCATAGTGTTACTTTATCTTATAAAGCCAGATGGGCATTTGTGTGGCTCTGTAAATTCCAAAAAGGATTTTACGTTGGGGGTTGTGTCAATAAAGTGGCCCAACCCTTACACAAAATCTTTGTAAATCTGGTACTACATATATTTAAGTTCTTGATCCAAAATATGGACAAGTTAAAACATTCTTGGGAAAACAAATAGACAAGAAACCCCTACACAGGCATAGGAGACCTGAATCATGGCACCGGACCAAACTACCAAGCAAAGAATATATTTATTTGGGGGGGTCGCAAACCAAACATCCCCCTGAAGCTGTGACCCTGATGCCAAGCTGGGAATTATATAAGCAGTTGGCAGGCATCAAACAGTCATCTGACACTTTTTCAATGTATTACCCTAGGAGCCGGGCATGGGGCTTTGAGAACAGGCCTCTCACAAGCAGGATGACTATAAGCAGCGGGTTACAGTCCTCAAATCTACAAGTCCCTCCCCAGGAACAAAGCTTCTTTACTATACTTTTGCGTGGATGACTTGTATCTTTCCACCGCTAGCATTCAAGAAAATAAAAAAATTATTTTTCTTACAATACATTATCAAAATGCATATTTTTTTGCTCTCTCCCTTTGAGTGCTGCTTTGCCATTTAAACCTCTCCATGTTGCTCCCTCTTAACCCCAGGTTGTCTATTGCTTTCCCTGTTTCCCATCCAATTCCTTTTTAGTCTTTCCCGCCAATTGTCTGAGCTTTCCATTCTACTACCAGCCTGCTGCACTGTTCCTTTTCCTTCTCATCTTCTGCTTGTGCTTCTATATGGAGGGCCTGATAGCTGCACGTTGCTACGAGGGTGCTCCTTTGCTAAACAATAAGTGTGCTTTGGTTCTCTTTTAAAAAATGTACTGCTCCATGATGGGCATCCACCACACTGCAATGTTACATTAGAAGAAAACTAAATGTCTGCTTCATCGTGACTCATTTTCATGCATGCGCAGTCACGCTGAGGCCACTGTAGTGTCATGATACTTTTTTTTTTTTTTTACTCTTTATTTAGTCTTTATTCAACAAGAAACAATAGTACAGCACACTTGGTCATATACGGAATAAACTTAGTACCATCATTATTCTTGACATCTTACACTTGGTACTGTTATACAATCGGAGTATCCTGGCCCCGCGGTGGGCGTAGTGTCATGATACTTACATACTCATGCACATGTATATATCCGTGTCCTTTTTTTGCACAAGCAATTTTATTATTTTTGCCAACGCTGAACCGCTTTGTCAAAATGCATGGGCAAAGCCAAAAGGTCAGGTAACTCCACTGAAATGGTTTGCCATTGTTCATTTGTGTTTGGAGGCTGGGTTCAGGGCACTTTCCTTTAAGTAGCTCAAAATATATGATTTAGGGAAGGAGTTTCCTTTTAAAGAATTTGAGCATACATCTTAGTCTAAGCTCAGAACTACAGCTCTCATCTTGTTTTTATTTTCTGGCATTGTTTTGACTTTTTAATTTGTTAGGATTGTTCATAGCTGTAATGATGCAAACACATTAAAGGAATAATACATCCGCTATTCCAACAGTGCACATAAGGAGAGAAATAAAGGTTGCGGTACCTTATCTTGTTGTTGTTCAGCCTCAGAGTATTCAATGATTTTATGTCTTCCAACCCAACTGGAACATTCTCCAGGTCATTGTGGTCCAAGTAGAGCTCTCGCAGTGAGTGATATGCGCCGAAGAAGGACACCGGATCTATCCCATCGCTCACAAGTTTGTTAAAGGAGAGGTACAGATATTCCAGGCCCGGCTCCATGTGCCCAAACACGTAGCCCGGAATCCTTTCAATCTGATTCCCCATCAAAACCAGGTGCAGCAGAGGCTTGGGCAGGTAGGAGGGGACGTGAACCAGTTTGTTATATGAAAGGTCTATTGACTCCAGGGCCCTGTGGGGAAGAAAGGGCGAGTTGAATTAGACAGAGGCAACCCATTCTGATTCCGCAGTCAAAATGGCGCAGGCAAAAGGCTGAAACCCATTTCATTATCGGCCTCATGTATGAGGCCCTACCGGCAGTATTGCGCCGCAGGAAGGTCACTTTTTTACCACTGGCATATTTATAAGGCCATGTAATGCCACGTTAGGTGGCTTTTTATGGCCTTATAAATATGTGCCCCTTTCACGCAGAAAACTGTGTGAAAGGGGCGTTCCATGGGTGTTTCTGGGGGGGCTCCCAGCAACATCCATGGCTTTTTGGCACAGCCCCAGATTTACGAAAAGTCTGAGGCAGCGCCAAAAACGTATGCCTCCCCAAGGAAGGCGTAAGGGAGGCACAACGAGGAGTAATATATTTATTTCACCTCGTTTTTCCTCTTTCCAAGTGTGCTGCATTGTGCAGCACACATAGAAAGAAATGCATCACACATAGAAAGAGGAAAGCCTCTTGTGATTGTTTTTGTGCAGTAAGGTTTTCTTTCCTGCACAAAAATAATCATCCACGCAATGCAGGCACCTTTGCACCATGGTGCAAATGTGCCTGCGTTGGCGCTCAACAGCCCATTGCGCGCCGGCGCAGGGGAAAAGGACAGGAATGCTCCATACCTAATAGATTCGGCACATTGCTGCCCTTTTCTTTTGCCAAAGGTCAGCGCAGCGGCAAGGCCTGAAGCCCTGCCCTACTGCAAAAAAACATAAATGAGGCCCTATGTTCTTTGCACATATTATCTCGTGGGCATATTTCGGAAGCACTGGCAATGATAAAACATTTATATAACATGCTGTTTTCTATTTCTACTTTAGAGGGAGAATATTTACTTTATAATATGAATTGCTACTTTTATTAACTAATGATTCTTTCTCACTTAGCTTTCATATTAACAAAATATCTGTGGAAAGATTGCAGCTCATATCTTCAGATATCCAACACACTGCAATTAACACAAGACTGGCAATCAACTAGCCCTATTCACAAAAGTAAATGTAGTCCTTAATGTCAGCTTATGACACATGTACCTTTTGCCACCTGCTAGGCATACATCCATCTACTACTTAATGCAGATTTCTGTGCTACACGTGTGCCAAGGGCTGGAGTGATTATTCTCCTAGAAATGAAAGGGGAACAGATGACCCCTAGACTTGCTATGGTTGTAGGGGACGGGCTTTCAAAACGAGGACTACTGGTTTCTCCAGGTAGTAAAAAAGGTGGGTTTTTTGGCTTTTTTAGTTTAAAAGACCTTTATTGAAGTAAATAAGAACAAAAGAGTCTTCTATCCTATGAAGAACTCAACACAAGGGGAAGAGGAGACTTTCAGAAAAATCACATGACATTCCCAGTTGAATGCCTGGAAACCTGCGCCCGGCGTACTTCTAAGAAAATGACTTTCAGGTGGAGATTTAAAAAGAATTCCTAGTGACCAGAGTCCACTGTGCGGAGTCTTGTAGGATCTCTTCAATACACAAATAACAGACAGTCTTTCTTTCTCGCTGGTTGAAATACCAAGAGGTACTGTTACATTCTCGTATGAACGATTCTACCATGTGTCAAACTCTCCCCCGTTCTACTCAAATTGCATTTTCATTTCCAATTTCCTCTTCATACTGTCACCCTTCCATTACACCTCGAGGTTTGTTCACTACTTGATTAAGCATGCATCTCTGCACCATGTTTTTCATTCGATCAGGAGGACATTTCATGGAAATAATTTCCTTTTTCAGAGAAATTCTCTGCTTTTGGTTGCTTTGTCAAGCAGTCTAGGAAGATAGAGTTTTCGTTTTACCGGCAAAAGATGCTCTTCTTGGAGCGGCATGAATGAGGGTCTTTCACATGAGCATATAATGAGCAACAATTAATTTGGGGAATGTCAGCTTGGCTAGTTAAAGAGGTAAATTATTTCCTTCTTCCTTGGGGCAGGAACGGTGCAAGTAAGGTGAAGTTGAGAAGAATTTTAAGGGTATCATCCTAGTTATTTACTCCTTCTGCTGGCAACAAAATAAGGACAATAAATTGAATTATATGAGACTAAGACCTTTCGGATAAGTTGTTCTTCCTGTGATGGATGGTTTGGTTTGTATACTGTCTCTAATATGCTGACTCTCTATCATTTCCTCAGAGATAGGTTTTCTATTTTGTGTTACAAAATGGAGATATTATACGCAGTGGCGTAACGAAAGTTGAGGGGGCCCCCCTGCCACGCACACGGAGGGGCCCCCGCTCTAGATTTAATCAGGAGCTATTGGGCCTGAGTACTGTGCTGAAGGGGCCCCCAGCAGCTCGGCCCCACCCACCCACACCACAGGGCCTGAGGGGGCCTGTGTTACGCCCCTGATTATACGTCACATAAAGTATAGCACACTCTACTTTCTTAAGGAAATAGTCAATCCTGATGTGATTCATAGAAATCAAACTACTTACTCTGGTGGTGAACTTGTATTGTATCTCTTGTGTATATCCCTATGAATATGCATTGTTGCCTCATGCTTTAAAATGCCTTTGAAAAGCAACGCAGTATTCCCCTCCATGCACCCAAGATCAGGAACAACATCTTCTGTGGTTCGGGACCGCCTCAATCCTGCTGCAATTCAGGAAAGAGTTGAAGACTTGCCTCTTTAGACAACATACACCACAATGCAGTAACAGTCCACATGCTAGCTACCTTTCAAATCACATGTGAATTTTTCCTTGCCTTTGGCTAGGTTTGTGTAATACAAATAACACAGATTCACAAACATACATGAATGCATACATACCGACATAATTTCTTTCTTCAAAGGAAGATCCTATCCTATTTTTGTGCAGAGTGCTATTCATTTCCTTCAAGTGCACACATTTCTTAGTGCCTGGTTCACAAAGCCACTTACAGCTGTAAACCTAGGTTTATGCATACAAATGGCTCTGTGTATACAGCTGCAGGAATCTACAGAAGGATACTTGGCAGGCATGGATGGTTGTAGGGCTGTGTAAATGTTCCCCACAGCTACATACAACTACGGTGCAGTACACCCCATGCAAGGAAAGAGGGATAACTAGGATTACGGGATGTTTTACAGTGAGTATTTGTGAAGTCGCACAACCTTGTGTGTTTGTTGGCATTCACAAACTTCTCTATGCCTCCTTTTCACTCTGGAAATGGTCAAAGATTTACTCCAGCAAAGGGCTGTAAGAAACTTCTCTTCAACAGGAGGAAGAAGCGCAGAATGATTCTAAACGTTTTGAGGATCAGGTTAAGAGGTTTCTGTAAGGCGGAAATTGTTTACTTGGTGAGAAAAATCAAAAAGAAAAATTGTGCACTTGTATAGCTGTGGGCATTCCCCAATGTGGAGTTAAACCTAGAATAACTCTGCATTGTTGAAATGTTTGTGAATTTACAAAAGTAGTACTTTCAAACCTCTGCATAAGAGTATGTCGACAGAAGTAATTGTATGACTTTCCTTTATGAATCGGGTTTTTATTTTATAGGATGCCTTGGATAGCCATCCTTGTTCCATTTCTGAACTATTCTAAAAACCATAGGTGTGTTGTTGGTCTTGCGTTAGTGGTAAAGCACAGGAAGCAACACTTCTATGTAGATGCGGTGCCATTCATGGAAAAGGTGCCACAAGTAAATGACCTTGAATTTCCTTAATCCTCTCTAAGTAGTACTCAGGGTATCATTTATAGTTCGAAGGGAACCGGAGAAAACTCTGTATACGCAATGTAATCCACTGGTTGAATTTCCTCTGCATTAGTAATACTATGGATGAGGAAATTTGGCCACAGAGGTCTACAGTGTTTCCTCTAGAAGTTAGGAGATTTTCAGTTACTCCTAAACTCCAAATGAGGTGCTTGTTAATTTAGGATTTGGACAATACCATTGCATGGTTGTGTTCATTCTAGACATTTCAGGGCAATATGTACTTAAGGAACTTACATAATTTCCACTATAAAGCTGTAGATGTCCTTCTAAATCCGTAAAAACATTGCTGATATTTGATCCTTGAGAGAAATTGGGGTACTGGTTGACTGTGGTGTGAGCCCTGGTCAAGCAGCAACTACAATCCTTGTCAGGGAAAACCACAAGCAAACCCCAAAATTAACCTGTGCTTACCTTTCTGGATGCGTGGCACAGAGCAGTCAGACTTAACTTAGAGATAACTTGTAAGTATTTGTGCAACACTTCGAACTGTAATAAAGTGAAAAACAGCACACAAAAAAAAATTCTCACCAAGTTTGAAAAAAAGAGTGCCATTTAATAAATAAAACAAGATAAAAACTACAAAAATCCAATCAGTAGAATCGGAGATTTGCAATTTGAAAGATTTTAGTGAAAATTGTGCCAAGAGGAACAAAAGCACCAACTGTGGAGATCTAGTTGCGGTGGACTGGGACAAAGTCACAAATTCACGCGGACCATGATGGGGTGAGGGCCGACTACAGGGACCAAAATTAGGTGGATCCGAGTCGAAGCTCCATTGCACAGACGAAGCAATGCATTGGATCCGAGATGCAGTTAGGCTGCGATGCGAGGGCCTGAGTCGTCATCGAGGATCCCATCGATGTGGCTTTGATGCGAAATGAGGTGTGCTGTCAGGGGATGCGTTGGTTCCAAAGAGCTGTAAGGTTGCAACGTTGAGTCCAGCGTCATCATCAAGGCTGTCATCGAAGAGGGATACAAGGGCTTGCACTGAGGATGTGTCGCCCAGCGGTGGTTCTGAAGATGTTGCAGGCTGCAGTGTTGATGCGGGCCTTTGTGACGGGTCCAATCTACACAGTGGTGCTCGGGGTTGCGCTGCACAGCAGAGGAGTTGCATTGGTTCCGCTGGATCCACAGGGTCCAGGACTAGGGTGGCACCACTTGGCAGGGTAGACTCACAGAGTCCAGGCACAGGTGCAAGGTTGTTGAAAACCTGTTATGTCCCTGAGGCTTCAGGTCAGGAGTCCAGCCAACTAGCCCTTGGAGTCACTTATGGTTCTGGGTTCAAGCGATGCAGGTCCAGTCCTTCTCACCCAGGCAAGAGTGCAGCAACCACAGGTCAGCACAGAGGGCAGCAGTCTTTCAGAATAGTAGTCCAGCCGAGTGGTCATCCTTACAGCAGCACAGCAGTCCTTCTTCTTGGCAGGTGCCAGAAGTGTACTGAAGTGGGGGTGTTTAGGGTCCAGTATTTATACCCAACTGTGCCTTTGAAGTTAGGAGAAGCTTCTAGAGGCATGCCATTAAAGGGCACACATTCCCTGCCTTCCTGTCCCTGACTCCAGACTAACTGCAGGGGGGATGCAGGCCTTTGTATGGAGACAGGGCACAGCATAGCAAAGTGTAAGTGGGGTTGGGCATATGTCCTCCCTCCCATCCTGCCAGTGATGGCCAATCCAGTCACAGCTAGGCTCTACATTGTGTGTGGATTTCTAGGAGGAATACACAAAGCCAAATTGCCATCTACACCCAGTCATGTGGCCCAGAGACATGGTGCAGGTTCCAAATGGCTAAGGCAAGAAAATGCCAACTTTCTAAAAGTCGCATTTTCGAAATTGTAATTGAAAATCTGAGAGACACCAAACATGAACTGGTTACCTGTTCCCATTTGGAAATTACACCTAAACAATGTAATAAGGTAACTATGAGCTCGATTCACAGAAGTAATCTGAGATGAAAGTCTAACTTTACGATTTTCGGTATCCACAAAGGGCATTTACGAGTAGTAAAGTTAGACTTTTGGTGTAATTTTAGACCAAAAGTCTAATTTAGACCAAAAGTCTAACTTTACAACTACTTTTTTTGATATAAGTTAGACTTTTGGTCTTAACGTAGACCAAAAGTCTAACTTTAGTAGTAGCAAAGTTAGACTTTTGGTCTAAACTTAGACTAAAAGTCTAACTTTAGTAGTAGTAAAGTTAGACTTTTGGTCTAAACTTAGACTAAAAGCCCAACCTTAGTAGTAGTAAAGTTAGACTTTGGTCTAAGTTAGACTTTTGGTCAAAACTTAGACCAAAAGTCTAACTTTACTGCTCATAAATGTCCTTGTGAATACCGAAAGTCGCAAAGTTAGACTTTCGTCTCAGATTACTTCTGTGAATCGGGCCCTCCAATGTTATCCTATGGGAGAGGTAGGTTGTGTAGTAGTGAAAAATGAATTGAAGAGCTTTTCATTATCAGGACATGTAAAACTTAAAAGTATATGTCCGGATTTTTCAATATATTGAATTCACGGCCTACCCTAGGGGTGATCTATTTGCAATGAAAAGGATGGTTTGGGCCTGGGGAAAAGGCTTATTTTGCCAGGTTGAAATGTCAGTTTAAAACTGCACACACAAACTACAATGGCTGGCCTGAAACATGTTTTAAGGGCTACTTAAGTGGATGGCACAATCAGTACTGCAGACTAAGCCAGGGCAAAGCACTACGCTACGCCTGCGTAGTTTGCGAAGTTTGTGCTACTTTGCACTACGCGAATTGCACGTAGCACAGTGCAAACATGCGTAGCGTAGCGTTGCGTAGCGTTGCGTAGTGCAGCGGTCATTTTTTGCTTGCTCGCGGTCCTCAACATCAAGTTGGCGACCGCGAGCAAGCAAAATGACATCCCGGCGAGACTTTTTCCTTGTTCGCGATCAGCAACATCAAGTTGCTGATCGCGAGCATGGAAAATAAACATCCCGGCGAGATTCCTAACACAAAGAGGTCAGGTTTCTCATTGCGAGTGGTTGCGTATGCTCGCGACCGCACGCGATGAGAAACTACCAGCCCGCGTTGAGAAAGCTGCCGATCAAGTAAAAATCTACTCGAGCGTCAGAAAACTACAGCTCGCACTGTGCAAGATGCCGTTTTCAATGATTGCACAGTGCCGGATGCTTGTCTGCACTGTGCAATCATTGAAAACGGCATCTTGCACAGTGCGAACAGGGTACTATGCAGTTCGCGAAGTGCTACGCGTAGCTCACGTAGTGCGAAGTGCACTTTGCGTAGCTTCGCATAGTGCTACTTCGTGAACTACGCCCAGGATTACTGCAGACCCAAGAGTAGCATTTAATTTACAGGCCCCGGCACATGTGGTGCCACCTTACTGGGGACTTATAAGTAAATTAAATATGCCAATTGGTTATAATCCAATCTAACATGTTTATAAGGAGAGAGCACAAGCACTTTAGCACTGTTTAGCAGTGGTACAGTGTGCAGAGACCCAAAGATGTAAAAAACAAACTCAGGAAAAACAGGAGGTATGAAGGCAAAATGCTTGGGGGAAAACCACGCCATGGATGCCAGATCTAACAATCCTCCTTAGTAATTCATGAAAAAAATGTAATTTTTTTAATAAAGCATGATCTCTTGGTATGGTTAATTCTTGTAACAGTCCTTGTAAAGACAGTGCTAGAATAACCTATTTAGGTTACTGCAGATGTGGGAGTTTTGTTCTCACAACAGTTTCTCATGTAACCACTAAACCATTTTCACTGCTTATGATATGAACAAAAATATCACATAATTAAGGCTTAATAATCAAATTTCTATAGTAAATATTCAACGAATAAACACAAATCTAGATGCACTGACGTCCTTTCTCGTGATGCTTGATGGAGCTGAGCGTTGTGGACGGTGTTGCCACGGTACTCGAACTTATGTCATTTTAAAAAATGTGTACTACTCCAGAACCATCTCTATCAAACGATCTGTATGCATCTAAGCTAGTGTTAGCTAAAATGATTTTCAGTTAGGGGAGTCCAAAATTAACATTCTGAAATGTGTGATTAAGTTTAACATTTTGACAGGTAAAATTTACTCACCAAAAACAATTTTGCTAGACTATTTTCACACAAAAAAATCTAAATTGAAAGAGAATTCCTTTTTACCTATTTTTAATATTACAAATATACGAAATCTGTAGAGTTTGCAAGGATTGCAAAGTTTTAAAAAACGAATCATGAAACCCATTACTGTATTAAATTATTTATTTAGGAGCATTGCACAGACCTAGCCTGATGGAAAGCCAAGTCTTGTAACTTTGCATACCCTTTATTATTACCAGGAAAACACACTTACACTTCCTGATCCTGCTGGTACAGACAATGTACCATGGCACCACTTTCTTTTGAGATCTTGGCTCAGATATTTAAGAAGATATTGCTGTCGGCATATAACTCAATAGCTTTTCCTTGTATGTGTTCAAGTATCTATGAAAGAAGATTGCTGTTGTACAACCTGTGAATTGTTGTTATCATTATAAACTGAATAGGATCCTAATTTTCAATGCTTTAAATGTTAGCGGCTATTAATTTATTTATAGAATTGTAATTATCGACCTGAAAGCAGTCAGTAAAGCATTACATGCACTTGTTACAACGAACCGGAAGCACAAGATCATGAGACCTCTATATCCTTACTACTCACTAACAAGTGCCAATGTTAGGGTGGTAGGTAGTGATAGAAGGACTGCCATTCCATTTGCCTGTCAGATACTGGTCAAAAAAATAGAAAGATGTGGCTACACTAAGGTAGTCACTGTGCATTCTGGAAGTTCAGGACTGATGCATGCTGCTGTGGTGGTGCTGCCTGTGCACCATTCGTACCTCCTCTGGTAAAATATCTCAAAATAATACGCATACAGATTCTTGTGCAAACCAAAGAGTACAGGCACTGCCACTCCATCCTTTCAACATGTAATAAAATACATTGACTTCCATGTCTTTTAGGATGTACCAGATGCTGTAGATGGCTTACAGACAACTGTCCACTCTATTCTGTCCACATTGTTACACATAAGGGGGCAGATTTACAAGCCCCTTGCGCCGCTTTTAACAAGGTAAAAGTGACGCAAAAGTGGCGCAAGGGCCTTGCAAATCTGCCCCAAGATTTGTAAAGGGGGCAAATTTAAATTAGAATGCTAAACAAAGTGCTGACAGAGAAAAATGTCCCAAGTCAGTGCCCACTCACCAGGTCCATCATCCCATTAAAGAGATTACAGCCTTAGCCCAAAACTTCCAAAGTCATTCCATTTATTTGTTAAGAAAAGGACTATGCATTAAAACCAGATGAGTGTTTTTGATGATGAAGTAAACATTCTCTGCCTCTAAACTGTTATTTTGATCGTTGATGCCTGAAATTGCAAGAACTGAGGAAGAGGCAATGACATTTACCATCCCCACTAAACACCGACACCTTCGGGTGGGACGTTTACCGACTGCAGTGAATAAGTCGTATTCTGAGTTTTCCAACTAAACAAAAATTAACATAACATACGGAATCGAAACTTACCAATTGAAGTCCTCCTTTTTTGCAATCATTCTGTCCTGATACATTTTGTCAGGTTTTTCCTGGCGAAATCTATCAGGGGAAAATTGTGTGTGGGGGGTTACGACATTTACTACATTACTAATAATTGCAAAACCTGCACAAATTCAGGTGTGCACAGGGACCGGAATTTTCTTCCCTATTTGTAATGGAGGACTTTAAAGCAATTTAAACGGCTTCCTTAAGCTAACGGGCTGACGAGCCTTGAGTCTGCACCTGCGCGCCAGGAGAGGTACTTGACCTGCTTTTAATTACATTTGGCAGTCCACACGGCACCCCTTTACACTGACCTGCTCCCTGCTGACGAGAGGCAACTACCTCGAAACACGTGTCCAGGGATGGCTAACGCATACACATACTGTTCTATTTACATTTTGTGGCATAGGCGTACCCGCCGTCGCCACTACATTTCCCACAGTCCTTTGGGGTAACTTGCTGGTGTGACGAGCGGTGTGCGACCTACTTTTCCTCGATGTCTCGCATGGTGCAGCTGTTTCTGGATCATGATGAAAAAAACGCACCAACCTCTGGACCTTAGATCTGACATAGTGACCACACCGTCATCCGCTTCAGTCAACACGCATACACAGACGTCACCCAATGATTACACTGACACTTTATTTGTGGGTGAAGAACTGCTGCAGGTTTATTTCATACAACATAGTATGATAATAAAATTGGGTTATCTTACGGGCGATCCAGGGCAAGCAGCCCCTTGCTGCTCCGCCCGCCTGGTGAGCCAGCACACACGGTGGGTCGATGCCCGGCAGTGTGGCACATACTTATTTACAGATCATCCACTGGGTCACGTGATCTGTCTCCTACTCCCGCCCCTTCCGACAGGGGCGGAGCGTGTTGTGGCACACCCCCGGTTGGTCAGGCCCCCCAACCGCCCGAAGGACTAACGGGGCGCCGTCGCGGTCTTCCCAGAACCCCCTTCGGCTCCTGGACCTTGGCTCGGGCACCCTTACTGTGCCGGACAGGGGTACCCTTACTGTACCGCCTGTCGCAGAGGTACCCTTACTGTACCCGTCTGCCTCCAGATCGCCCTGTAACTCCGCCTGCAACGCAAAAAGAAAACATTAAAACATTCCAATAACGCGCTGTGTCTGACACGTGGGGTAAGAGGAAAGGGTGGGATTACGCGTGTCCAGGCTGGAGCGGCGCGCAGGGAACAGAGGAGGAACTGGGCGAGAGGGCCTCCTAAGTAGGGGGGCAAGCCTCGCCCCCCGCCCCCAACGGCCCGCCTCCAGCTACACACTATTGGGAGGTCATCACCTTCGTGGGCGTAGCCTCGCGCGCGAGGCAGCAGGGGGAAGGCTCCGACGGGCGGCCACTAGAGGGCTGCCCTGCTGATGTCCCACTGCTTGGGACGCGGGCAGCGGCATAGTGACCACACCGTCATCCGCTTCAGTCAACACGCATACACAGACGTCACCCAATGATTACACTGACACTTTATTTGTGGGTGAAGAACTGCTGCAGGTTTATTTCATACAACATAGTATGATAATAAAATTGGGTTATCTTACGGGCGATCCAGGCCAAGCAGCCCTTTGCTGCTCCGACCGCCTGGTGAGCCAGCACACACGGTGGGTCGATGCCCGGCAGTGTGGCACATACTTATTTACAGATCATCCACTGGGTCACGTGATCTGTCTCCTACTCCTGCCCCTTCCGACAGGGGCGGAGCGTGTTGTGGCACACCCCCGGTTGGTCAGGCCCCCCAACCGCCCGAAGGACTAACGGGGCGCCGTCGCGGTCTTCCCAGAACCCCCTTCGGCTCCTGGACCTTGGCTCGGGCACCCTTACTGTGCCGGACAGGGGTACCCTTACTGTACCGCCTGTCGCAGAGGTACCCTTACTGTACCCGTCTGCCTCCAGATCGCCCTGTAACTCCGCCACAGCTCTGGGGAGGCTACCGTCGCTGTCAGAGCCCCCCTCTCCTAATAGGTGTTACTGATGTCCCTTGCTAGCCAGTGCCTCTTGTACGTCAAGCAGGAACATGTCCATCCCTACCCTGGACAGGTGCACCCCATCCGCCTCATAATACCCCTCAACCCTCTCCTGGATCAAAGCATGTCTGATAAAGCCCATGCCCCTGCGCTCCATGAATTTCTGCATGGACCTATTAAGCCTTCTACGAGACCGCTCTACTGCCGCCGGGGACCTGGCCCCCCTCCAAACCCTACGGGGGACGATTTCAGACCACCAAACCTCGCATGACCCCCCGGCCTGGCTAATGGCCTGCAAGTCAGTTTGCATTGACAGGAGCAGAGCCCTCCTCCCCCTGGCAACCAGGTCATTACCCCCTAAGTGCAAGATGATAACAGAGGGCAGGACCCCTACGACTGCCAGGCGCTGTTCAATTGTGCCGCGGGCTTCACTCCATTTCATGCCCGGGGAACCCAACCACACAAGCTGTGTATTAGCAAAGTTCTGCGACCAGTTCCTGTGTGCTGCCCAGCGTTCCAGCCTCGTGATGTAGGAATGGCCCACCAACCAGACCTGGGGACCTGTCAATAAAGCGATGAAACGGCTTTTAGGTAGTCGTATCTTTATTACACACACAAAAAATTCGATAAGTTCATCATAATGGACAAAACCCAGAGCGGGAGCAAAAATTCGGGGCTGCACCACAGCATTAAGGACGGACATACCTCTTGAAACAGTCCGATTCCCATCGCCCCACCCCTTTTACTCCTTCCGGGCCCAGGCCGGCTTTGGCTGCTGAAGTAGCGGCACCAATTCTAAAGGAGTGCGAGGAGAACCTGCGCCCACACCCCGCTAGACCAGCTTTAGCCAGCGAGGCTCCTAGTAGACGGTCGAACTGAAATTTGGTGAGGGGGGATCCGTCCGCATGAACCAGGAAGGGACCCGGGGATACTGGACGCAGAGCCAGGTATTCCCTGACCATGTGAACCGGGCAGTACCTGTAGTCCCCTAGGGTCTGTAACACCACCGTCTTCCCCCTCCCTGCCTGGTCTGTCTTTGATCTGCGAATCCGTAGCTCCAGCGCTGCATTGAGGGTCACATCCGCAATCCCCAGCGCGGAATCAGACAGGTCAACTTTAGTCTTTGCCACTAGCTCGCTGACCCTGAAAGCGCCAAAGAATGCCAAGCAGAAGGCCGTTGAAAACAGCCTGGCTTCGAACGGGGAGAAAGTCACCAGGGGTACCGCGTCTAGGAGGAGCTGGAGGTCTCTGAATTCAATGGTTGCCTGGTGTCAGGTTGTCTAACCTCCTCCCTGGCCCAGCCCTTCAGGGCCGCCCTAATCTTGGATGATCCCGTGGGGTCGCCACTACCATCTAGCCTGGCGTTGTGGCGCACTGCTGCCAGGTGACCATTAATCCAGGAGTGCGATCTGCCATTCTCCTTGGCCCACACAACAAAGGCCTCCACCTGTTCTTCCGCCCCCAAGGCTGAGGCACCCAGCGCCTCCCCTACAGCTCTGAAAGTCGCTAGCTGCGAGTCGTACTTCCTCCGCGTCGCTGGCGCCAAGGACCTCTCCCCCATCTTCCTCAGCCTCTCCCCCACTGAAGCAAGCGCCAGAGGTGGTCCGGGAATGGTGTCATCTCCGCCCTTGCCCGCGGCCAGGCCTCCCGGAACCGGAGCCACTGAAAGCGAGAAAGAGCGTCAGCTGCCACATTCCGTACACCCGCGATGTGCCGCGCCCTACACTCTACGTTGCTGCGCAGACCCTCCCTGACTAACTCCCTCAGCAGGCTCAGGACCAGCGGGCACGAGGCAGTCAGGCCGTTAATGGCGTGCACCACCGCCATGTTGTCTGACCAGAAGACAACCTTCCTGTTGCTCAGTGAGGCCCGCCAGAGATGCAGTGCTACTACAATTGGGAAGAGCTCCAACACTGCCACGTTCTGCGTCACCTTCCTCTTACGCCATGCATTGGGCCATCGCATCGCGCACCACTCTTCCCCCAAAATCACACCAAAACCTTCCCTTCCAGACGCATCAGAAAACAAGCAGAGCTCCTGACTGGCTATCCATGGGGCCCTCCAAATCACCGTCCCATTAAAGCCCGTGAGGAATTCCGCCCACATGGCAAGGTCAGCCTTCAAGCCCGCGGTCAGTCTTACAAAATGGTGCTTCTGAGTCACCTTTGCCGTGGCCCCCGCCAGTCTCCTTGAAAACACTCTGCCTGCTGGAATCACTCTTGCTGCAAAATTCAATTTGCCAATCAATCTTTGGACAGCCCCGAGGGTCGCTTTGTCCTTGCCCAGCAGCGCCTGGATATCCTGTAACAAGCCCAGTACCTTCTCAGCGGGGAGCCTCGACTCGCCCTTTACCGTGTCTAACTCCACACCAAGAAAGGTCAGTACCTGCGCAGGCCCCTCGGTCTTACCTGGGGCAAGGGGAACACCCAGAAACTCTGCCAGCTCCTCAAACCGACTCAAGCCTACTGCACACTCGTCCGACCCACTCGCACAGAAAAATAGGAAGTCATCTAGATAGTGGGTCACCTGTGTGATCCCGTGGAGTTCCCCCAAGGCCCACTGAAGGAACGAACTGAAGGCTTCGAAGTAGGCGCAGGAGACAGCACAGCCCATCGGCATGCAACGATCATAAAAGAACTGCCCTGCCCACTTGAAGCCTAGCAGATGTTGACTAGCTGGATGAACTGGCAGCAGGCGGAATGCGGATTCAATGTCCGCCTTCGCCAGCCACGCCCCCTTCCCTACTCTCCTGACCATGTCAATGGCCATGTCTAGGGAGCAGTATACCACAGAACAAATACCCTCGTCCAGCCAGTGGTTCACCGAATTCCCTTCAGGGTATGACAGGTGGTGGATTAGGCGGTAGGTGCCCTGCTGTTTTTTCGGCACAACCCCCAGTGGTGACACCAAAAAATGGTCCAAGGGCGGGCTGCTAAAAGGTCCCGCTACCCTACCTGCTGACAACTCTTTCCTCACCTTTTGGTCCACCACCCCGGGCATATCCCTAGCGGATTTCAGGTTCTTCGCATCTCTGGACTCCAGCGGCCCATTGTAGGGAATCCTAAAGCCATCGATGAACCCCCCCACCAGGAGCGGTCTGTCCCGGAGCAGTGGATACCGTCGAATGAGTGGGAGGATATTTCCCAGGATGATGGGTGAAGGACCCTTGACAGGGGCCGTGGCGCTCTGTGGTGCAGGCAGACATGCGGGGGGCGTGACTGGTGTGTGAGGGGGGGGGACTGGCGAAGGAGGGGGCCCATGTGTGGACTCAGAGTCGGGCGTCAGTCCTGGTGGGTGCTGCGGGCTGAGGTGTGCTCTGGCTGGAGGAGCAAGAAGTGGCAGGGTGCTGCGCGCCGCACTTGCTGCAGCTATGTGCGAACTTACATGACCTCCCCCAGGTACAGTTTCCCCCATTGTAAAGGCGGCACGTCCCAGAATTGAATCGCTTGCCCTGCCGCTGCCCCCGCCCCCTGCCACCCCGAAAAGGCTGCTTGAATGGGCGCTTGGGAAGCTGATCCTTCTTTTTATCAAATGCCTCCCCCTGCCCTTTATATGCCTGGTCCTTCTTCTCCCTGGTGGGGCGGCACATGTGTTCCACCCAAAGCTGAATTTCCTTCTGGTCCCACCCCAGGTCCGGGCATATGGCCATTCTTTTCCTGAAATCCTGGTCATAGTAGAACCAACCTAACCCCCCAGAGAGCCTAGCCTCCTCCTGTATCGTGCTGGCATACTGCATTAAAGCCTCACTCTGTTCCGGAAATTTCTGCACTATGACCGCTGACAATATATTAAATGCAGATGTCCAATTTTCTATCGTCTTGTCCGGCCATCGCTGATACCTGACCCTCTCCTCTTCCTTGCGCCCCATCTTTCTCGTGTCCACCCCTGCAGACCCGTGCATAAGTAATGTCAGGATGTCTATATATTCTCTCCTCCAAATCCCTTCTTTCGCGGCCTGCGGCACCAGCCATGCCAGGGAGCAGCGGCCAGATGCCAGCGGTGCTTGGGTGACAAGGGGCTTCTGGACCTGAGTTACACCCTCCCCCCCAGCCGCCGCAACCCCCGTTGCTATGGCGGGCGTAAACTCAGCAGCAGCCGGGATGGGGGGTGTGGCAATCGCCTGTGTGGGTGGCGGGGACGCCAGTGCGCCGGCCGGGGGGGTGCTCGCTGCAATACTTGTGGGGGGGGGGCAGCAGCCCCCGGCGTTGACAACCCCAAGGCTCCCCCCAGCTCACCATTGCGCCGTTCAACGGTTGTACTCTGCCCAGCCCAGACTTGGAGCACGGGAGCCTGGGCGGGTGCGGGGGCCGACACCGAAGGCAATTGAGGCGGTGCGGCCAGCGCGTCGAGGCGGCTCTGGAAAACAGACATGAGGCCAAGCATCTGGTCCATGGCTTTGCCCATCTGGGCCAAGTCAGTGAGTCCCGTGGCCGAATCGAGTACCGGTGTTGCTACGACTGCTGGGAGGCCGGAACGTGTAGCGGTCGCCTGCCGTTTCCTGGCCGGCTGGGCCTCTGGCATGTCTTTTGATGTGGGCTTTCGCACCCTGGTGGACCTCCAGGGCTCTGACCCTGATAGGCCTGGGGCGCCCTCGGAGGGGGGGGGTTACGACCACGCCCGAATCCTCCACCCTGCGGCCCTCCAGAAAACCTTGGGCCCACGCCGTGCCCTTCTCTCGGGCGAACGCCATAAAGTCCGCCCAGACCCCTTCCTGTGGTGCGCTCGACTGCGTCTCCTCGACCGACGTTTCTTGGGAGAACAGTGGACCCGGTGTCCCGATATTCTCCATGCGGGTGGGCTGCTCCGAAAATACAGCTATGCGCGTCCCTTAGCGCCTTCGCCTCCGGTCCTAGCCCTATACTCGCGGGCGGTCCCTCACCGGATCTGAAATTGGGAAAGGAGCGGAGTTAGTACAATGGAAAAGCATCTCTCTTACACACAGAAGCTTGGCAGGTACAGTGATTGAACCTGCGACCATGGGAAGTGATGCACTAGTTATCCCTTGACCCCACCGCTAGTACCCGATACGCACGGCTTGTCCTATGGCCATGCGCATCGCAAAATTACCCTCTCAGGGTACATGGCTAGACGCATCCGTGCATAACCAGCGCACCGCATCAGGTCTGGCGGCCACCCTCAGGGCGGAGATGCATAAAGCTTGAGTACCCTCAAGCTTTATGCATGAGGGTACTCATGCATAAAGCTTTGGAACTCTATTATTTCGCTTCCACAGCCTGTGATTCTTGGCAAATCACCCAATCCCCAAGGGCCTGAACGTGCAATGTAAACACGGTGCTATGCAAAGCGCTCCAATACCTTCTGGTCCTGCTTGCGCTATATAAATATGCAACAAAACAAAATAAAACTGTGCATTCATGAAACGCGCCGCAACAATGTCATTCAAGCTTTATGGCCCTGGTAGCGTAACCAGGAGACAATTGAGGAAACCCAGCAGCGAGACTTTCCAGATAAACAAGCCAGATCATGTGAAAGTTGTCCCTGCTGCCCTTGAGGCGGTAAAAGGTCGAAGAGGGGCAAAGTAGCACTACAACCGTAACATGCTCTGCCGTGTTCCGTAACCAGACAAAGTACAACAGCCCACCTGCGACCTACATACGCCAAACTTTTCGGAACCACTCCGATCAAAGAACAAGGAGGAGGCTGGTTGGAGTGGTTGAAGCTGATTGCTTTACGGCGGGCGTGAACCAAGAGAAAGGCGGATACGCGAGAGCCAATAAGCGACTACTCTTTGTCCTTCAGGTACAATCAGTCTGTTTGCTCAAAACTGGCAGCCATGTTAAAATTGCTACTTAATTGCACACAGGGCATAGTAGTGTGACGAAAAACATTGTGAACGCAACACTCTTCATTCTGAATCGCTTTCCGCCAATTAATATTGCTAACGTCTCGGAAATACCGCTCGAATGATTCCCTGTATACAGCTCAGGTGCTATTCTGAAAGAAAGCTCGGTACTGAAAGCGTGCCGTATATACTGAAAGGGCGCGTTCACCTCTTTGCTGCGTCCTCGTTTTGTTTTTTGTGTGTCTTACTGCACGCAAAGTTTGAGTCTCACCGTTGGCTCAACATCCCGCGTCTCAGTGTGTCCCAGCGGAAGTGCCCGTCCCATGCCGAACTCGCAGCGCAGGTGCGTTGCCAAACCGCTGCCCACCAGGAATTACGGATTATTCATTGCCATAAAGCGATGACGCGTGGGGTGGGCGTGACTTAGTGCGCTGGTGGGCCGGGCGCAGAGTCTCAGCTAGACCCGCCTACACCGGCTGATCGCGCTTGCTTTGGGTGTTGCCGCTGTGAGGACCTAACTGCCGTCGCCACAATGGCCAGAGGGCTGGCCCGCACGGGCATTGACTACATGAAGAGCACGGACTTCAGGGACTATCGTATGAGGTATGAGTCCGGTTGTCGAGGCGGCTCCTGGTTGTGTGCCAACAGGCAGGTATACAGCCGGGTACCGCCGTCCGACAGCGTGAGGTCAAAGGACGGCCCTGCAAGACCCCCCCACTGACTTATATGCGATCAACTGTGGATGAGGGGTGTGCACACTGTGAGCATGCGTGTGTCTATCCCCCCGAGCACATACCTACAAAGCCGCCAGACCCGCGTCGCCGCGGGCCCCCAAAGAAAAAGGGGGGGGCTGGGGGAAGCCCCGTTTCCGCTGCGTATCGCCGAAAACAACATTAGGCAGAAAGGGGGGGGGGGACGATACCGTCGAACCGGGCTCCAACGTGCTCCAGCCTGCAGGCCTCAGCTCCCTGCGCGCCAAATATCTCCAAATGCGCGACGGCCACGCCGATCCCAAACACAAATGGTCGCGAGATCCGATGGGGCCTAAACTCAAGCGCTCGACCAGGCACGCGCCGCAACACGCCTTGCAATTAAGAGATAATCATGGCCCCCAGCCCCTACCCTCTGTTCTGAACAAAGGCCGAGCGTGGATGCACGCTTGCCCGCTGGACGGGAGTGCGCCGAGCCGGCACTCGAGTATGTACCTTCCGTGCCTTACCCCGCAATAGCCCCACGACCCGTGACCCCATCGTCCCACACCACACCCACCTTGCCCCGCAGGGGCGCGGGCCACGGCTTGCGCCCCCCACACCCATGGCCTCCCGGGCCACAGGGCCCTGTACACCTGGTCATGCCCAGGGACAGGGCCGGGGTGGGAGAGGACAGCAAGACTCACCGGACGTAGAAGAAATCGCAGAAGCACGACGTCGCTGGGGGGGGGGCCTCAATCAGGTACCGCGGTGTGGGACGGTCGAAATTACGCGTGTCCAGGCTGGAGCGGCGCACAGGGAACAGAGGAGGAACTGGGCGAGAGGGCCTCCTAAGTAGGGGTGCAAGCCTCGCCCCCCGCCCCCAACGGCCCGCCTCCAGCTACACACTATTGGGAGGTCATCACCTTCGTGGGCGTAGCCTCGCGCGCGAGGCAGCAGGGGGAAGGCTCCGACGGGCGGCCACTAGAGGGCTGCCCTGCTGATGTCCCACTGCTTGGGACGCGGGCAGCGGCATTCAGAGCGCCCCCATGAAAAGGCTGTGTTTGTGCAAACAACAAAAGCAGTTTATGGTTGCTCCCGCGCTCCTCAAGGGGTCCTAAGCTGGTAAGTGGAGTAAAGTCCTTTAACTGAAACTTTATAAAACATACACAAGTTGTGGTTAAATGTTTTTTAAAGCCAAGTTGAATGAGATCGTAGACATATATGTACTATATTTACGCCATGAATATTAGTCATGGATTGTAGTGGTATTGGGCTAAAAATTCTATTTTGAGTGTGAAGAAATGTGTGTCTTTGACCCTTAGAATAAGTAGCTACGGCTAGAGCAAGAGGTTTGAGGAACTAGTAAATAGCCCATGTTAGACGGACCGGGGGGGTCGGCCGAGGACAAGGGGAGAGGTCTCCGGGGAGAGCCGTCTCCAGCGATCGTACAGATGAGTAACTTCCCCCCCACAGATACACACCACACAAGGATAAGATTTAGCGTTCTTTATAGGTGATTTCTTAAGGTACGATGAAATGGTACAAGGAGGTCTGGACTCAGGGGTCCCCTCGATTCTAGTCTCTTGGTTTGGGAAAAGGGGGTAGCGGGACAGTCTGGTTACCAATCTGGTAGCTGAGATGGTATGGTGGATAGCTCACAATCCTCGAGCTCGGTGTTCTAGCTTGGACGGGCCGCGGCAGCGCCAGCAGGTCCCGGTGAAGGTGGTCGTTACACGGTCCGCGGCAGCGCCAGCAGGTCCCGATGAAGGTGGTCGTTACACGGTCCGCGGCAGCGCCAGCAGGTCCCGATGAAGGTGGTCGTTACACGGTCCGCGGCAGCGCCAGCAGGTCCCGATGAAGGTGGTCGTTACAACGGTCCGCGGCAGCGCCAGCAGGTCCCGACGAGGATGGATGATGCAGAAGGCCGCGGCAGCGCCAGCAGGCAGGACGATGTTTCACAAGGCAGAGCTACGGCAGCGCCAGTAGTCCGTCAAGGCTGAGTTCTTCTCGGTGTCTCTCGACTCCAGGATACAACTGCCTTCCTGCTCTGGAGCTGCCCTAGTTATAGGTCTGGCGCCCTTTGATGTCCGGACCCTCGCACTTGGAGGTCGGGGGGTCCGGGATGAGGGAGTCCAGACACCCAGCAGGGGGTGGAGCCAGCACCTGGGGGAGCTGGAGGGCGATCGGCACCTGGCGGGGGAGAGCCATCGACACTTCTTTCTCCCATTGACCTGCCAAGTGGTCCGTTAACCTCCTGGGTGGATGGTGGTGCCGGGATGTCGGGGCCGGCCAGGCCCAGGGTTAGGGTCGAGCTGAGGCCACGCGGCCTCGTGGCGCAGTGTCCAAGATGGCGGCTGATCCGGCCGGGGGAGCCGGTAGTGGTTCGGCCCATGATACATGGATGTCCGGGGGCAGGAGTTCCGTTGGGAGACGGGGTGCGGGTTGCCCTTGCGGGTAACACCTGGGAGTCCGGGGCTTGGGCCTTGTCATGCGGGGAGGGAGCAAGCCCTTCATGTGGCCTGTCCAACATGCGTCCCCCCCAGCTGAAGGCGGGGAGAGTCACCCATCCTCTTGGGGACTCTCCTCGTCGAGGCGGAAAAAGCATGACAGGCCATCTGCGTTGGCGTGGTCTTGGCCCGGTCGATGTTCCACAGTGAAGTCCATCCCCTGCAGGGAGATGGACCAGCGCAATAGTTTTGGGTTTTCCCCCCGCATCTGCATTAGCCACTGCAGGGGTCGATGATCGGTTTGCACCCGGAAGTGGGTACCGAAGAGATAGGGCCGGAGCTTTTTGAGGGCCCACACTACTGCGAAGGCCTCCCTCTCGATCGTGCTTCAGCGCTGTTCTCGGGCCAGGAGGCGTCTGCTGATGAAGGCCACCGGCTGGTCAAGACCCTCGGGGTTCAGCTGGGAGAGAACCGCCCCGATGCCGTGGTCGGAGGCGTCCGTTTGCACAATGAATTCCCGACTGTAATCGGGGGCCTGGAGCACCGGGGCGGTGCACAGGGCGGCTTTCAGCTTCTCGAAGGCCGCTTGACAGTCGGGGGTCCAGTTAATCTTCTTCGGGTGGTTTTGGACGTGAGACCCGTGAGGGGCCCCACAATGCTGCCATAGTCCCTCACGAACCGCCGGTAGTAGCCGGTGAGTCCCAAGAAGGCTCGGACCTCGGTCTGCGTGACTGGGGGTTGCCAGGACTGGATGGCAGCAATTTTGAGTTGCAGAGGGGCCACCAGACCGCTTCCCACCTGGTGTCCGAGGTAGGTCACGGACCCCTGACCGATTTGGCACTTGCCGGCCTTGATTGTGAGGCCGGCCCGCTGGAGGGCTTGCAGGACCTCTCGGAGGTGGTGGAGGTGGTCGGACCAGTGGCGGCTGTATACAGCGATGTCGTCCAGGTAGGCGGCGCTGAACTCTTCGAGCCCCGCCAAGACCTGGTTCACTAGTCGCTGAAAAGTAGCTGGGGCATTCTTCATGCCGAAGGGCATGACCTTGAAGTGGTAGTGGTCATCGGGGGTAGAAAAGGCGGACCGTTCTTGGGCCCAGGGTGTGAGACCGATCTGCCAGTAGCCCGCTGTCAGGTCGAAGATGCTGAGGTAGCGGGCAGCCCCCATGCGGTCGATCAATTCATCCGCTCGGGGGATGGGATGAGCGTCGGTCCTGGTGACAGCGTTCAAGCCCCGATAGTCGACGCAGAATCGGAGTTCAGGAGTGGCGCCGGGGGCAGCGGCTTTGGGGACCAGCACGACCGGGCTGGCCCAGGGGCTGTCCGAGGGCTCGATGACCCCGAGCGTGAGCATCTTGGACACTTCCTCTTGGATGCAGGCCCGCACCCGATCTGGTACGCGGTAGGCCCGGTGTCGGATAGGGGGACTGTCCCCAGTGTCCACGTCGTGCAAGCACCAGGGGGTGACCCCTGGGGTGAGGGAAAACAGAGTAGCAAACTGCAGCAGGAGGTCCCGGCAGCCCTGGCGTTGCTCTGGGGTGAGGGCATCGGAGAGCCGGACCCCGTCCACGGAACCGTCTTTCTCCTGAGTCTTCAGGAGATCAGGGAGAGGCTCGGAGTCTTCTTCCGCCCCACTGTCTGTAGCCATCAGGAGGCTGAGTTCCGAGCGCACAAAGTGGGGTTTGAGTCTGTTGGTGTGGAGGACCCGGAGGGGGTTCCGGGGAGACTCCATATCGATGAGATAGGTGACGGGGCTCTTGCGTTCGACCACTTTGAAGGGCCCCGTCCACTTGTCTTGCAAGGCACATGGTTCGGTGGGGGACATCACCCACACTTGTTGACCAGGTTCGAATTCGACGGAGGAGGCATTCTGATCGTACCATTTTTTCATGTCCTCCTGACTGGCCTCAAGATTCGCTTTTGCCATTTCCCTGAATCGCCGGGTCTGATTGCGTAGTGCCAGGAGGTACCTGAAGACGTCTGGAGGGGTCTTTAGGGGGGCCATCTCCCAACCTTCTTTGACTAGGCTGAGGGGCCCTCGCACAGGGTGCCCGTACAGGAGTTCGAAAGGGCTAAAACCGAGGGACTTCTGGGGAACTTCTCGATAGGCGAAGAGGAGGCACGGAAGTAGTACATCCCACTGGCGACGGAGGGGCCCTTCCAATCCCCCAATCATTCCCTTGAGTGTGCGGTTGAATCGCTCAACTAGTCCGTTCCCTTGAGGATGATAGGGGGTCGTGAATCGGTAGGTGACCCCGCACTGTTGCCAGAGGGACTTCATATATTTCGAGATAAAGTTTGTGCCTCGGTCGCTGACGACTTCTCGGGGGAAGCCCACCCGGGAGAAGATCCCCATTAAGGCCCGGCCGACCACCGGAGCTGTTACAGTTCGCAGGGGCACAGCCTCGGGGTAGCGGGTGGTGTGGTCCACCAGTACCAGGATGAACCGATGTCCTTGGGCTGTGCGGGGGTCCAGGGGCCCCACAATGTCTATTCCTACCCTCTCGAACGGGGTGGTGACCACTGGGAAGGGTTGCAGAGGTGCTTTGAGCTTGCGGCCGCTCTTCCCGCTGGCCTGGCACGTGGGGCAGGACCGGCAGTGGTTGAGGACGTCGTTTCGCATCCTCGGCCAGAAAAAGTGGGTCACCAGGCGACTGTAGGTTTTGTCCTGGCCCAGGTGTCCAGCCAGGGGGACATCGTGGGCCAAATTTAGCAGGAAGTCTCTGAAACGGAGGGGCACCACCAGCACTCGACTGGCCCCTAACTCATCGATTCTCTGTTCACTGTATAACAGGTCGTTATCCCAATAGACCCAATGGGCTCCGGTGGAGTCCCCTGCGCTCTGGGCGATGGCTTGCTGGCGGAGTCCCTCGAGGGAGGGACAGGTCTTCTGCTCCTGGCGGAACTGTTCCTGGGTGGGCCCCCCTTCTTGACGCCACTGAGCCAGGCCGGGAAGGTCCTGGGGCTGGGCGACCCCTTAGGGGGTTGGCTCTGGGGGGTCGGTATAGTCGGTGTCCTCTACTGGAGCGATCGGGGGAGGAGGTGCAGGCCATTCTGGTTCTTCTGGTCGGGGGATGGCACGGGCGGCCATGGACCGGGTGGTTACGCACGCCCAGTCCGGGAGGCCCAGCATCCCCAGGTGCTCTCTTCTTTCGACGGCGGCCCACGGGGAACTCTCAAGATCATTCCCCAGGAGACAGTCCACGGGGGCATCATCCCGGACCGTCACCTTCAACATGCCGGAGACCACTCCCCATTCGAAGGGGACGCAGGCCATCCGACATAGACTCTCGGAATTGTCGGCTGAGCGGACGGGGCAGAGAATGTTCGGCAGGATCTGCTCTGGTTTTACCAGGTGACAGCGGACGGCCGTCACACTGGCCCCTGTGTCACGTAGGGCTTCGGCCCGGTGCCCATTAATGTTCACCCACTGGCTATATTTTCTGGTGTTGGCGGGTAGGGGAGCCCGCGGGACCATGTCTTTTCCCCCTAGGCACGCTAGAACCATGGCGGCCGGTTCCCACTCTTGTTGGGCCTGCTCATATTCTTCTTGTTCCTCGGAGATTTGTTCTCCCCCCAGGGCGGCGGCAGCTACCTGGCGGGGTTTTGGCGTTTGGTTCTGCGGGCAGTTCGGGTCATTGGCGTAGTGGCCGACTCGCTGGCATCGGTGACACGTGACGTTGGCTCGGAACCCCGGGCGCATCGGGGGGTTGCCCCGGCCGGCCGGGGGCGGGGTGCTGGCCGCGGGAGTGGCCGGGACGGTGTCTCTCCCTCGCCCCTGGCCTCCTCCTCCTCCTCGGGGACGGTGCTGACCTTGGTTGTTCCGGTTTTGCTCGTGTGGCCCTCTCCGGCCCACTCGGGTGCTTTCCCACCGGTCAGCTTCGGCGGCGAGTTGCCGTGGGTCAGTCAATTTACTGTCGAGGAGGTGCTGCCTGAGCTCGATGAAGCAGTTGTTAGACAGGTGCTCCCACACCATGAGATTAAAAAGTTGCTCGTAGGTCGTTACGTGGCTTCCCTTGATCCAACCCTCGAAGGCTCGGCTGAAATAGTTAACATATTCCACCCACGTTGTACCCGGGATCCGGGTGCAGTCCCGAAACCTCTGGCGGTACATTTCGGGTGTGAGCCCATATCGGGTGAGGAGGGCAGCCTTCATGTGGTCATAGGATGACATCTGATGGTCTGGGAGCTGCAGTAGGGCATCGCGGCCTTCGTTGACGAACCTCCCCCATAGGCCGGCTCCCCAGTCACTCCGATCGATCCGGTGGGAGGTCATGGCGATCTCGTAGGCTTTGAACCACTGTTGTATGTCGTCCTCTCGGACATACTATCGGACAACATCCTTGGGGATGTGGACTTTCTTTTCGGTTGCTCCCGGGGTGCGCGGTCGCTCGGGCACCTCCGGTTCTTTGTTCTGCTTCCGTAGTTCTATTTCCGCCAGTTTGCGCTCGTGTTCGAATGTTAGTCTTTTTTCTTCGAGCTCTCTCTGCCTCTGTTTTTCTTCCCGTTCTTCTCGGAGCCGCAGATGTTCTAGGTTCAGTTTTTGCTCGGCTAATTTTAGTTCACCGTCCATTTTGAGTCGTGCCATTTCCAACTCATGTAATCTGTTTTTTTCTCTTTCTTGGATCTCTTCCTGCGAGAGGCCCGTTCCTCGCTCCTCGGGAGCCGTGGCGTTCCTCTCCGATGCTGCACCGTTTTGGTCTGGGGATCCGGCGACCCCGGTTTCTGCCCACGACTCAATGGCGTGCTTAAAATCGTCTTTGGTACTCAGGCCGGTGGTAGCAATGCCTAGTTCCATGCAGAATTGTTTCAGTTCACGATGGCTATACTCTTCCAATTTATCCATCTGGAATTTCTCGGTGGATCCGCTCTCTTTGGTTGACATCGTGGTTTTGTCGTGGGGTGAGCTACTCTCTGTACGATTACGCGTTGATTCGGATCGCGCCGCTGGCCACCAATGTTAGACGGACCGGGGGGGTCAGCCGAGGACAAGGGGAGAGGTCTCCGGGGAGAGCCGTCTCCAGCGATCGTACAGATGAGTAACTACCCCCCCACAGATACACACCACACAAGGATAAGATTTAGCGTTCTTTATAGGTGATTTCTTAAGGTACGATGAAATGGTACAAGGAGGTCTGGACTCAGGGGTCCCCTCGATTCTAGTCTCTTGGTTTGGGAAAAGGGGGTAGCGGGACAGTCTGGTTACCAATCTGGTAGCTGAGATGGTATGGTGGATAGCTCACAATCCTCGAGCTCGGTGTTCTAGCTTGGACGGGCCGCGGCAGCGCCAGCAGGTCCCGGTGAAGGTGGTCGTTACACGGTCCGCGGCAGCGCCAGCAGGTCCCGATGAAGGTGGTCGTTACACGGTCCGCGGCAGCGCCAGCAGGTCCCGATGAAGGTGGTCGTTACACGGTCCGCGGCAGCGCCAGCAGGTCCCGATGAAGGTGGTCGTTACAACGGTCCGCGGCAGCGCCAGCAGGTCCCGACAAGGATGGATGATGCAGAAGGCCGCGGCAGCGCCAGCAGGCAGGACGATGTTTCACAAGGCAGAGCTACGGCAGCGCCAGTAGTCTGTCAAGGCTGAGTTCTTCTCGGTGTCTCTCGACTCCAGGATACAACTGCCTTCCTGCTCTGGAGCTGCCCTAGTTATAGGTCTGGCGCCCTTTGATGTCCGGACCCTCGCACTTGGAGGTCGGGGGGTCCGGGATGAGGGAGTCCAGACACCCAGCAGGGGGTGGAGCCAGCGCCTGGGGGAGCTGGAGGGCGATCGGCACCTGGCGGGGGAGAGCCATCGACACTTCTTTCTCCCATTGACCTGCCAAGTGGTCCGTTCACCTCCTGGGTGGATGGTGGTGCCGGGATGTCGGGGCCGGCCAGGCCCAGGGTTAGGGTCGAGCTGAGGCCACGCGGCCTCGTGGCGCAGTGTACAAGATGGCGGCTGATCCGGCCGGGGGAGCCGGTAGTGGTTCGGCCCCATGATACATGGATGTCCGGGGGCAGGAGTTCCGTAGGGAGACGGGGTGCGGGTTGCCCTTGCGGGTAACACCTGGGAGTCCGGGGCTTGGGCCTTGTCATGCGGGGAGGGAGCAAGCCCTTCATGTGGCCTGTCCAACAGCCCAGATTCCAACATTTAAAGGTGGCGCCTTCCCACGGCCCGTTGAGGCAATAATAGGACAGAAACATGTCAACTATTCACACTGCTCTTAGCATGTGGTAAACGGGAATTGATAAGCAGAAATGGTAAAACCCCATTATTGAATAGAAGATAACGTTGCTTCGTATTGTATGTTTGAGCAAATATATAAGCAATGTGCCCCATATTTCGCAGTGTTTTCACCAGAAAGAATCTTAAGGTTTGATATGAGCCCACATGTGCAAACTCATACGCCGGATGCTGGATAATGAAACCTTTAAACCAAGTCGGTGTCCAAGATAAAATGTCGGCTCACGTAATGCAGTAAACGTATGACACCTGACCTGTCCTTTTATAAACTTTGATCTCTCTCCTTTTATCAGACTGAGCGGTAGAAGGCTTAGTGGCGACCTTGCCAGGATATTAAACGTGAACTGTACTGCAGTTTTAAAAATCAATTATTCTGTTTCTTTGATTCCCAGCTGTGTTGTATAAAACTGTTCGCCTTGACTTCATCAATAAACCCTTAAGCTCTAAACCACGATAGGCAATTCCTCAGCGACTTTATTTCCCTGCATCACTTTGTGGGTCGTAAACCCATACTACCACAATTCCTTCAACTTTGTTTATGATTAGTAGAGTCATTTTTGTTATATTTTTCAACGTGCATCTCTAGTCTTCACATCTCGCATTTCTTTACGTCCTAAAAAACGTGCATTGAGAAAAAAGTTCAAAGGATTTTTACTTCAAATAATTGGTTGAGATTCTTGCAAAGATGCTGCAGCCGAGCTCTGGATCCTGAACTATCTAAGCTAGCAATCCAGTTCAATATTCGGTATATAACATTATAAAATATAGGATTGTTTCTTGCTTTTTCAATGTGCAATAATATCAAGCTGGAGTACAGCATATGATTGTGCAGGAAGAAAGAGTTTGAAAAGTTCTTAACATGGGTGCCAACAGCAAATTCTCAGATTTGTGGAGAAAGTGCTAAAGTTGGAGGAAAATCCTTAAGCAGAATTTCCTCCATGAATAGAGGCGTAACAAAACTTGAGCCCCCCCCCCCCCGCCTTGCAAGGTACAAGGTGGGCCTCCCTCTGGACTCAATCAGGAGCTCTCAGGCCATAGCACTGTGATCAGGGGGCCCCCTGGAGCTCACCCCCCCCTTCCCGGCAAGGGCTGCGGGGGGGGGGGGGGACTATGTTACACCACTGCCACTGTAACATACATGTGAGGCAGGAAATTCCATTGTGGGCTCTCCTCTTGACAATGCAATTAAATAACACAACAGAGGATTGTTCGTTACCACCTGAATCGAAATTAAGCCTTTACTGTTTCTTCAGTTATTAATGGATGAACTAGACATCCAGGCACTATGTACAAGCACAAAAAGCAAGACTTCATCCTTCAATACTTACTCGTGGTAAATCCAAGCCAGAGGTGCGATCCTGCTTTCCTCTAGTTTGTTATGTCGTAGAATAATAGTATGTAGATTGTTTGTCTGATTGAATGATGTTTCTGAAATCTCTTCAATCTGATTATGTTCTAGGTGTAGTTCCTGCAATTGAGGACAAGAGAATATAAACAACTCAGAACATGTTCAAAACATCACAAAAAGTTAAATTTTTGACAAAACGAATTGTAGATGATCTTTTAATGACCAAACTTAGCAAACTTGTACCTTTACTCCAATTTCACTGTTAGAGCTTTCCATACTTTCAGCTGAATTTCTGTAATGCCAGCTAGGCATTTAAAGAATACCATTGTATGAATTTGGGTTTTTAGTCAAGGGAGTGACTGAGTAATAATCACAATCCTTGTCAGGGTAAACCATCAAAGTCCCCTAAATTTACCTGAGCTCAACTCCCTGGTAGCTATGGCACTGAGCAGATAGGCTTAGCTTAGAGCAGTGTGTAAGGTATGCATACAGTACCAAAACAGTAATATCATCAAAACACAACACAATAAAAAAGAGAAATGAAACATTTAGTAAATTTGAATAAATAAAATTACACCAAGACGACAAAAAGCCAATAAGAGCAACTGAAGGTATTTTTTCAGTGTTAAACAAAAATAGGGCCAAAAAGCTTTCAGTGCCAACCGAGGGTTAACTGGACGAGGTAGACTTAGTCGCTTTTTCAAAGCTTGGAATCTTCAGCAGTGCAAGGCTCTAGTTGAAGAAGGTTCCATGAGGCCAGACACCTTCTCCACAAGGTCCAGCTGAAACAGATTTGTAGCTGCAGAAAAGCTCAGAGCAGAAGAAATCTGAATATTAAGCCCAGCTGCATAACTCCGTATGTAGGTAGTCTTGGCAGGTTTGTCACTGTCCTCTGAAAGTCTTTGGAGCTGAAAAGGTTTCTAGGTCCCATGTTTTCAGGGGTAATAGGGGAAGTCCAGGCAGTCCCAACCAAAGGTTCCAAAACCTCAGGAACAGGACTTGGGGGTCAGGGCTTACACCAGCAGAGGTCAACAACAGGGTCGAGGGCAGGTCCAGTTGGAACTGGTTAGCAGAACATTTGCAGGACAAGGTCTCATGTAGCTTGTTTTTTCCCTGTAGCGTGAACAGGAGGTCAGCTTTATGACCCTTAGAATCCACCTTTTGTCCTGGGTACAAGTGGGAGCAAGTTCAGTCCTTCAGGGCTTCTCTTAAGTCATGGACGGCAGGTTCAGTTCTCTTTTAATCTTCCTCAGGTCCAGTAGTCTTCTGAGGAGGGTAATGAGGATGCCACATTTATGGCTGCCAGCAGCTGGTGAGTAGCGGTGACTCGTGGCTCATCCCCCCTAACCAATGGGGTAAAAGTTTTCAGGCAATCCTAAATTCTCTTTTGCAGCATTTCCTGTGTGCCCAACTACAAACAATCCCAAAGTGCCACTCTCTGCCTAAATCCAAGGTGTTGAAACCCTTCTTCCCTTGTGTGGAACCTGCGTACCCAGGTATCAGCTAACATGTACCTCTGACAAGGGAGTCTTCTTTCAAGTAAATTAAACTTCTGGTTCCACCTCAACTGACCATCCTGTTAGAGGAACAAAATTACTTCCTCACACCCAGACCTTTGTCTCTGAGCTGGGATCAGTCTTTGAACCCCATTAGTGCTTGAGCACTTAGAGGGCTGCAGCTGGAGGCTAATACCAGGTAGTCTCCAGAGGCTGTAGGCAGCGTAAAGGTAACTCTCTAAAAGTACCTCTTCCATAATAAGTATTTAAAATCTGTCTTCACCATTAAATTAGGCTTCTTTAATAAATATTAAAAAGAGTTCTTGGATTATGTTTCGAGCTGTTTCCTAGCTGAATATGGCATTATGAAGTTTACTAATGCACCCTAGTGTTCCTCTGTGAAACAGCCAGCCTTACTACAGTGAAAATAGCTGTTAGGGGCTATTTACAGTAAGTACATGTTTAACATTAAATTCCTACATATCCTACTTAGGCCTACATAGGGGTGACTTATTAATATTGAAAATGAAGGTTTTGGTATGTCAAAACAGTTTATTTTGACTGGTCAAGTTGCAGTTTTTATGCGACTACATTAAGGCTACAATGACTTCAAGCTGTGTTTACTATGTCACTGTAGCGGATAGCACAATAGGTCCTGCAGTCACAAGTGAATTTTGTTTTAAAGTTCAAAGTATTATATACATTTTTTGCAGACAGAGGTAGACAGTGGTAAAAAGAATAAATACACAGTAGGAACGGTAGGAGACATCTCAAAAGGGGGGGAGTAGACTGTGAATAAGATAATGCTGTGAACATTCTGCCGTATTGATTGAACAGTACAATGCACAGGGAGTATTACATAGTCACGTAATTCTGAGTACCATATAGGATGCATAGCATATCATCATATTACATATGGTGTGTGCTATAATACAATGCATACATGTTATATAACAACATTGTTATAGTCATGTGAATTAGAAACAAGTAGGTTGAAAACAAGCAGAATTATACACCTTGACATCTATGGTCGCACTGAGTGCACAGGAGTGAATACAATGATTTTGTCTCACAAGCGTGTGGGAAGACGGTGGTGTTGGAAGTTGTGTGGCCTAGTATAGAGAAGCTCGAAAATGCTTTGGGGAGTCATAAACACCATGAAAAGAGGGTGGGGAGTTGTGATTGTCTATGATCTAGGTCATGGTGGTTTGTAAGTAAAAGCACTAGTGTCTAGCGCATTCCAGATTGAGTGCCGTGAAGATCTCCAAGGGATATTTGGAGAGCACTGTTGTCAGCACCCCTAGGGAAAGAGAGCCACTCCTGCCAGTTAAAAAAAAGAGTCCGCTTTGATGTTTTTCCAGTTGCTCAGGATTAGTTTGCAGGCTAGAGTAAGCATTAAATCCAGGAGGAACCGATCATTGTCGTCCCTGAGTTGGGGATCCAGAGGGCCCAGTAAAATATGTGTGAACTCTCTCGTGGGGATAATCATTAGGGTATATGTGATGTAATCATATACCTTAGCCCAAAAGTCTTGAAGGAGGGGGCATCCGAACAGCATGTGCTCGAGGGAGCCCTCATGTTTGTCGCAGCACCAGCAGTTGGGAGCATTTGCAAGGCCGAACTTGCAGGGGACCAGTAAGTTCTGTTTATTAACATAAATTTAGTTTGTGATAATATAGGTGAGATTTTAGGTGAAAAGAGGGATTTGTTAATGTTGGCCCAGTTGAAAGTAATGTTTGTCTTGGTAGATTCGTTTTCCCATTTCTGTTGATTACGAGATAGAGATTTGTTTTGGTTCGGCAAGAGAATTTTATATATGTATGAGATCAGGTGTCCTACCTTGAATAGGTGGTTCAAGAGGGTAGTGATAGTAGGGCAGATACCCAATAGCTTCAATTTTGCAAGTCCTACTTTAAGTTGAAGGAATTTGTAGAAATCCAGGTTGGCAAGATTGAACCGGTTGTGCAAGGTTGAGAATGGTAGCGGAGATGTGTTTTCAAAAATGTCTTGCACTAGGTTAATGTCCTTGCATGACCAATCTGACCAGAAACAGGAGGAACCATCAATTTTGAGTGCTTGGTTGTACCATAGGGAGGATAGGTGAGTGTGTTTTATTTTGGCCTCCAGGTGGGGAGTTTAGGAGTAGGATGGCTTTTTTGATGTTCTGTATGATGTTTCTAGAGTGCGACAGATGGGATGTGTACATTGTAGCTAGTGCGGCGAGAGGTATGTTCTGTATGAGGGACTTTTCTATCACCACCCAGGGCGGTATGTATGATGGGTTATCAATAAACCAATTTGGGCCCTGCTTGCAAAGAAAGGAAATTTGATAGTTTCTGAAGATGGGTAGGGAGATGCCCCCTTTATCCTTGGCCAGCTTGAGCTTTTTCATAGAGATTCTGGGCTTTTTGTCCTGCCATAGGAATTTGCTGAACGTTTTCTCAATGTTTTTTAAGAATTCTTCCGAGAGGACCATGGGCAGCATGCTAATAATATAATTGACAAAAGGGGTTAGCATTATCTTTAAGGTCTCTGCTCTTCCTCACCATGATAAGAATTTGGGAGACCAGGTGTCTAGGAGTGAGTCTATTTCCCTGGCTAATATTTTTTTGTTAATACATAGGGTTGAGATTCGATCATTTGTGAACTCGAGCCCTAGGTATTTGATAGTCTTCTGTTGCCAGGATAGTCCTGACGAACCTAGGATACTTTTATCACCGTAGAGGCTGAGAAGTTTTACCTCAGATTTGTCTTTGTTGAGGGAATATCCAGAAATTTCTGAGAAGTGTGTATGGTATTCATAAGGGCTGGGATTGCAGTAGGGGCTTCTCGAGAGACAATTAATACATTGTCTGCATATGCGGCCAGTTTTATGTTGTAATCACCAAAAGGGATGCCAGTAATGTCCATATTTTCCCTAATGAGAAAAGGTTCAAGAGCCAGGGGGAAAAGGGGGGGTGAGAGAGGACAGCCCTGCCATGTCCCTTGGTTTCAGTTGAAAGTAGGGGAAACTATACCTCCAACTCTAGCAGTGGGATGTATGACGTTACAACGCATACTATTACAACGCATACCTTTACAACACATTTTTTACAACGCACAATCCATTACAACGCATGACATTACAACGCAGGACACTACAACGCATTTTTAAAAACTACCTTTACAACGCATATCCATTACAACGCATACTACCTTTACAACGCATACCATTACAACGCATAATATTAAATTGCATTTAAGGTAAGTATTAGATAGTATAGGGTTAAAAATTACTATTCTAACTCCAGGGGGTGCAACAGTAGGGTAAATGTTGGATAGTATAGGGGTAAAAATTACTATTCTAACTCCAGGGGGTGCAACAGTAGGGTAAATGTTGGATAGTATAGGGGTAAAAATTACTATTCTAACTCCAGGGGGTGCAACAGTAGGGTAAATGTTGGATAGTATAGGGGTAAAAATTACTATTCTAACTCCAGGGGGTGCAACAGTAGGGTAAGTGTTGGATAGTATAGGGGTAAAAATTACTATTCTAACTCCAGGGGGTGCAACAGTAGGGTAAGTGTTGGATAGTATAGGGGTAAAAATTACTATTCTAACTCCAGGGGGTGCAACAGTAGGGTAAGTGTTGGATAGTATAGGGGTAAAAATTACTATTCTAACTCCAGGGGGTGCAACAGTAGGGTAAGTGTTGGATAGTATAGGGGTAAAAATTACTATTCTAACTCCAGGGGGTGCAACAGTAGGGTAAGTGTTGGATAGTATATTACTATATTATGCGTTGTAATGGTATGCGTTGTAATGGTAGTATGCGTTGTAATGGAATGCGTTGTAAAGGTAGTTTTTAAAAATGCGTTGTAGTGTCCTGCGTTGTAATGTCATGCGTTGTAATGGATTGTGCGTTGTAAAAAATGTGTTGTAAGTGTAGTGCGTTGTAAAAGTTGCGTTGTAAAGGTTGTTCCCCCTAGCAGTGGGATTGTGGTAGAGGGCCATTATCATTTTGATCAGGTTATCACCCATATTAAATTTCTCTAAAACTGCCTTTAGATATCTCCAATCCACCTTATCAAAGGCTTTTTCCGCGTCCAATGTGACGGCCACCGTGGGGGAGTTAAGGAGTCTAGCCTTTTCTATGGTATGACATAACAGACGCGTGTTGTCACTAGTGAGCCTGTGTTTTAAGAAACCCACCTGAGATGGGTGTATTAATTTAGAGATGTGTTGTTGGATTCTATACGATGCATACATTTTGCAGTCCAGGTTTATTAATGATATTGGCTTGTAACTTTTAGGTAAGAGGGGGTCTTTACCTTCCTTGTGTAGGACGATTATGGTTGCTTCCGCTGGATTGCCAGTGACTTGGCCAGTTTCTGAAAAGTGGGTAAATAGCTTCAAGATGGGGACAGTAGTTACGGAGAGATTGTTTTGAAATGTTTTACATTGAACCCATCAGGGCCTGAGGCTTTCCCTGATTTCAATTTATTGATCGCTAACATTCCTCCTTTTCTGTGATCGGACCATTTATTGATGAACTCTCTTGATCTGTAAGGTTAGGGAAAGTAATATTGATTAGATAGTCCTGTCATTTGAAGTGTTTTACATTAGTATTTACTTCATATAGGTCTTTATAGAAGTTCATGAAAGTGTCAGCTATTTTTTGCGGATTAGCAATAATATTCCATACCCTGTCATTTATGGCGTTAATGGCTAATTTCTGCATTTTAAATTTTAGATGGGAGACAAGGGACTTACCATTCCCGTTACATTCACAGATTTTGATGCTTTTTTGCTTGTTAATCCATATCCCCGTCCTATTACTGATGATTGTATTGTATTTATATTTCCTGTTGAGGATTTTATTAAGAGTGTCATTGTCTTTGCTAGTGATATGTATTGTTTCTAGGTCCGTGATTTCTTTCTCTAGTTTCACTAAATTAGAGTTAGTTAATTCGTTCATTTTTGATCTAATCCTGGTTATTTCCCCTCTTATTGTTGCTTTTAGGGCCTCCCATCAGATCAGACGTCTCCTCAGCCTTATTCTCAGCAAGAAAATTATGAATTGTGTCTTTGATCACTTGAATGTTGTCGTGATCAGCTAGTATCTCATCGTTGAGAACGCCAGTTTGATTGCTTTTTTTGTGGTGCGGGGTCAGAGATAGATAATGTGATACAGGAGTGGTCAGAGATCACCCAGGGTTCAATTGTTGTATGATCTACCTTACAAAGTGTATTGTTGGATACTAAAATGTAGTCTATACGTGAATACGACTTGTGGGAAAAGGAGTAAAATGTATAATCTCTTTCTGCTGAGTTTTGAACTCTCCAGGCGTCAGCCAGATTAATTAGCAGATTTTCTTCAGGATTTTATGTGATTTCTTTGGTACAAATGGAAATCTAGAGTTTTTGTCTAGATGTGGGTCTAGAGATAGGTTGAAGTCACCCGCTAGGATAATGGTAGCTTTATCAGGGATTTTTTCTAGTTGTGAGTAAAGATCATCCCAAAAGGATTGATAGTCTTTAGTAGCTACATATAATTCAACATGTCTTCGAGATGATCCATCTGCCTTGTGTGTCAGAGGATTTCGAGAGAGTAAGTTGATTCTAGATTTTCTGGAAATTAGTGTTAGTACACCGTTTTTCTTCCCTACAGCTACAGTAAGCATTATCCGACGATTAACTATTAGCAAAACTCTCGGATAGTGTTATCCAATTTTGTTTCTTGAAGGAGAATTATATCTCCTTTGAGCCTGTGCAGATAATCAACTATCTTCCTCTGCTTTACCGGGTGGTTCAGGCCTTTTACATTTAGGGAGACTACTTTAATACTTTGGTTCAGCCCCACCATTTGATGTGCGATAAAAGGGTGATATGGATCAGTGACACCATTGTGTAGGGTTGCAAGGAGCGAGGCCACACCTGAATTGAAGACCACCTCTTGTGTGTGTTAGTATGACATGAGGCTTGTGAGACAAAAATAAAGAAGCAAAACAATAGGCAAGGAAAACAACAGAATGTACAGTAGGACAAATAGAGAACCCAACCCAAAATTACCCAAACCCCACCCTCCCACCCCCCATATTCGCCAACTGGCGTTGCGATAGGAGGAAGAGCGCTCATCCGGAGGAACAGATATTAAAAACAACAGTAAATTGGGGCGATACCCCATCGATAGAGCTAGGAACTAACGTGAAAACAAAAGCCATGATGGCATACACATAATGCACACAATAGTGTTGAGCTTAACACCTATGTTGGAGTCGAGGGTAGTAGTGTGTATGCGTGTGAGTGGGAACAGAGTACTAAACAGTGTGTGACTTCTAGTCTGGGGAATGTGTAGAAGGATGTGTTTGAGGCTGCGGTTGTGTACCACCCGGGAGCGCATAGTGCATGGATGCAAGATCTTGTGCATATATAGGCCCATTGTGTGAGCTTTTAGTGTGAGTGGATGGGAGCTGAATAGTCAGTGACTATAAACATATGATGTAGCCAAGAGTAAGTATGGTTTATCTGTAATAAGGAGAAAGTGCTAGGTGAGATAAGTGTGTGTGTAAGTATGTGTAGCGCCTGAAAAACTCATGTATGGCTATATGTGGGCGAAGATGCGACACCCGATAAGAACTGAGGTGTAAGCTATGGATGTAAGCATGGCTGTAAGCATTGCTGTGCATCATAGGGGCATGAGAGTCCTGCAGGAGCCTAAATGTGTAAATAGTGTGAAAGGAGAACGTTAAACACAAATAACATGCTTGTAACATACTTGTAACTGTAAGATATGATCTGGTGATAGGTGAAATGCGTACCTGACAGGGTTGTGACAGGTGAGCGAATTTAGATAAACCGAGTTTTGGATACATTACACTTATAGAACATGCATTGTTAAACACAGTATTTTAGGAGATTAGTATCCAAAGAAGACATTAGTAATCAGAGCTATAGTTCTCTTGAGTGGAAGTAGTGGTTGATTCTTTGGGGACTGACGTATCAATTTGCAATCCGTACGTTTCATCTAGAAATTTGTTAAGCGAGCTAGGGTCCGTGAAGATGTGAGGAATGCCCTGCGAGGAGGTCCTGAATCTTACCAGGGCTACGAACCAGCCTTGTAGGCCAGCTGATTTCATCTTGGGTCGAAGGTTTAGAAAACCCGTACGAGTGTCAACAGTTAGTTTTGAGTAGTCCTGTGATATAAATATTTTTGAGCCTTTCTAGAGTATGTGATTGTGTTTCCTCATGTGGCTCAGAATAAGCTCTACATGTTGATACCTTAGAGGTTTGCATACTATGGGTCGGGAGCTTTGATGTTTTTAGATATCCAAGTTGGGACCCTATGGGCCCTGTCAAATCCAGCTCTTTATCGAATTTTATGTTGGTGGCCTGGGTGAACCATTTTATTAGGAAGGCTATGCAAGATTGGTCCGAGTCTTCCTCACCTTGCCAAAGATACGAAGGTTGCCTCGTCTGTTTCTATCTTATAATTCTGGGAGTTCTTTTTCGTTGAGAACGCCAGTTTGATTGCTTTTTTTGTGGTGCGGGGTCAGAGATAGATAATGTGATACAGGAGTGGTCAGAGATCACCCAGGGTTCAATTGTTGTATGATCTACCTTACAAAGTGTATTGTTGGATACTAAAATGTAGTCTATACGTGAATACGACTTGTGGGAAAAGGAGTAAAATGTATAATCCCTTTCTGCTGGGTTTTGAACTCTCCAGGCGTCAGCCAGATTAATTAGCAGATTTTCTTCAGGATTTTATGTGATTTCTTTGGTACAAATGGAAATCTAGAGTTTTTGTCTAGATGTGGGTCTAGAGATAGGTTGAAGTCACCCGCTAGGATAATGGTAGCTTTATCAGGGATTTTTTCTAGTTGTGAGTAAAGATCATCCCAAAAGGATTGATAGTCTTTAGTAGCTACATATAATTCAACATGTCTTCGAGATGATCCATCTGCCTTGTGTGTCAGAGGATTTCGAGAGAGTAAGTTGATTCTAGATTTTCTGGAAATTAGTGTTAGTACACCGTTTTTCTTCCCTACAGCTACAGTAAGCATTATCCGACGATTAACTATTAGCAAAACTCTCGGATAGTGTGTTATCCAATTTTGTTTCTTGAAGGAGAATTATATCTCCTTTGAGCCTGTGCAGATAATCAACTATCTTCCTCTGCTTTACCGGGTGGTTCAGGCCTTTTACATTTAGGGAGACTACTTTAATACTTTGGTTCAGCCCCACCATTTGATGTGCGATAAAAGGGTGATATGGATCAGTGACACCATTGTGTAGGGTTGCAAGGAGCGAGGCCACACCTGAATTGAAGACCACCTCTTGTGTGTGTTAGTATGACATGAGGCTTGTGAGACAAAAATAAAGAAGCAAAACAATAGGCAAGGAAAACAACAGAATGTACAGTAGGACAAATAGAGAACCCAACCCAAAATTACCCAAACCCCACCCTCCCACCCCCTATATTCGCCAACTGGCGTTGCGATAGGAGGAAGAGCGCTCATCCAGAGGAACAGATATTAAAAACAACAGTAAATTGGGGCGATACCCCATCGATAGAGCTAGGAACTAACGTGAAAACAAAAGCCATGATGGCATACACATAATGCACACAATAGTGTTGAGCTTAACACCTATGTTGGAGTCGAGGGTAGTAGTGTGTATGCGTGTGAGTGGGAACAGAGGACTAAACAGTGTGTGACTTCTAGTCTGGGGAATGTGTAGAAGGATGTGTTTGAGGCTGCGGTTGTGTACCACCCGGGAGCGCATAGTGCATGGATGCAAGATCTTGTGCATATATAGGCCCATTGTGTGAGCTTTTAGTGTGAGTGGATGGGAGCTGAATAGTCAGTGACTATAAACATATGATGTAGCCAAGAGTAAGTATGGTTTATCTGTAATAAGGAGAAAGTGCTAGGTGAGATAAGTGTGTGTGTAAGTATGTGTAGCGCCTGAAAAACTCATGTATGGCTATATGTGGGCGAAGATGCGACACCCGATAAGAACTGAGGTGTAAGCTATGGATGTAAGCATGGCTGTAAGCATTGCTGTGCATCATAGGGGCATGAGAGTCCTGCAGGAGCCTAAATGTGTAAATAGTGTGAAAGGAGAACGGTAAACACAAATAACATGCTTGTAACATACTTGTAACTGTAAGATATGATCTGGTGATAGGTGAAATGCGTACCTGACAGGGTTGTGACAGGTGAGCGAATTTAGATAAACCGAGTTTTGGATACATTACACTTATAGAACATGCATTGTTAAACACAGTATCTTAGGAGATTAGTATCCAAAGAAGACATTAGTAATCAGAGCTATAGTTCTCTTGAGTGGAAGTAGTGGTTGATTCTTTGGGGACTGACGTATCCATTTGCAATCCGTACGTTTCATCTAGAAATTTGTTAAGCGAGCTAGGGTCCGTGAAGTTGTGAGGAATGCCCTGCGAGGAGGTCCTGAATCTTACCAGGGCTACGAACCAGCCTTGTAGGCCAGCTGATTTCATCTTGGGTCGAAGGTTTAGAAAACCCGTACGAGTGTCAACAGTTAGTTTTGAGTAGTCCTGTGATATAAATATTTTTGAGCCTTTCTAGAGTATGTGATTGTGTTTCCTCATGTGGCTCAGAAAAAGCTCTACATGTTGATACCTTAGAGGTTTGCATACTATGGGTCGGGAGCTTTGATGTTTTTAGATATTCAAGTTGGGACCCTATGGGCCCTGTCAAATCCAGCTCTTTGTCGAATTTTATGTTGGTGGCCTGGGTGAACCATTTTATTAGGAAGGCTATGCAAGATTGGTCCGAGTCTTCCTCACCTTGCCAAAGATACGAAGGTTGCCTCGTCTGTTTCTATCTTATAATTCTGGGAGTTCTTTTTCAAAGGAACAGGAGGCAGTATTGAGAGTTTGAAAGGATTTTTTCATGATATTTCCATTGACTTCTAGATGGCTAATTCTGTTTTCCGCCTCTGTAACTCTGGTGCTTGTTTCCTTCATGTCATGCCAGATCGTGTCCCTCCACTAGTTTCTTTAGAATCATTTCCATTGTCGCGTTAATGTCTTGTTTCCCTTTTGTTGGTGAGTCTGGGAGCGGCAGGTCCACTTTCACTCTTTTTAGAGATTGTTTGCTTTCCTTGTCCGCCATTTTGACAGCCCTATGTAGCCGGGCGGTATGACACTGGTCGGCCAGATCGGACAGATCGTCGTAACTTGCTGGTAACAGATGTCACTTGGTGACTCTTAGTGACACTTGCTGATAACAAGCGACAACTGATGTTTCTTGGTGACTCCTAATGTCTTTTGTCACTTGGTTTTACTTGCAGTTACTTGCTCAAGACTCTTGACTGTGCATGCACTTGTTTACAAATAGATGAGATGAGGGAGAGAGGTACAGGCATACGATATTATGCGGCTATTTTAGTTGAACCCGCAGGGCACCACCGAGCCTGCCGAACATGCAGGATACAATAAGAACATTAGGTATGAATTTTGCCTATGACAGTGCCGCTGATCAAGGGAATGTAAGTGTGCTTGCTCCTGCTTGCTCCTATCACATCAGGCTAGCGGGCGTTTGATGTCATGCGGTCACCATTTTGGGTCCAGGAATCCGAGACAGCAAGTATCCGATATCTTCTGCTCAGAGCATTAACGGTAATGAAATGAGAAAATGACCTCAGATTTTTTGTAGATGAATGTGGTTCATTTCAATTTGTTGTACCTTAGTTGAGCATGCTTACACTGGTACATACTTACACTGGTACATAGGTACTGATAGGTAGTGATCCAGTAGCAATATTGAATGCATAGAGCATAGAACTGATTAAAACCACAATCAGTAAACAGTAGGAATAGGCAACAGTGAGCATGAATCAGTAAGCAGTAAGCAGCGCCATGTGCTCCCCTAGACATTCACTTTGAAGCAGTGCGTTCATCCTGATGCCATTTTAAGGACAGGCGCTTGACGTTGGAATATGATGACCTTGATAGTTACCCCCTACACAGTGGGCCAAAAGTGAGCAGTTCTGTAATGAGTTATGCCTGCATTTTATGATGTCGAAGCCTGTGTCGCTTTTAATAATTTTGGCGTTTTGTGGGAATAGAAATGCGGGTTCGCGCCATTATGCCGTCGCCATTTTAGAGTCAGGCAGCCGATCTGACGATCCGATCCGACGCTCCAATCCGACGCTCTACCTCCCAAGTACAATTTGTTTATTGCGGTCCCATGGAGCTTGATTAGTGTCATAAACAGTTTCAGGATGCCACTTAAGTAAGGGTTATGGATGGAAGATGAGGAGATGAGCAGAGTTATGAGCGTTTGTTGTCGGCCACCGCCATTTTGAGATCAAGGGCCTCATGTAGGTAAATAAATTTTACCGGTTCTTAAATACCGAGCCGTACCGAATCGGTAAATTAGAATCGGTAAGTTATATGTAGGTAAAAATTCGGTAACAGTTACCGATTCGGTAACATTCGGTAAATACGAATCGGAATTCACCGATTCGGTAAATACCGAGGTGATAATTACCGATTCGGAAAATACCGAGGTGGTATCTACCGAATCGGAAAATACCGAGGTGGTATCTACCGAATCGGAAAATACCGAATCGGTACGTACGGATTCGGTAAATAACATCACATGACTTGACGAAACAGCTAATCCTGTGCAACGACAGCCCACCCAACCAGGAACTGCCCACACCCAGGCAGGTGTACACAATTAGCCGAAGTGGCCACACCCAGGCAGGTGTACATAATTAGCCGACCCTGGAGAGGCTCGGAGTGCAGAGGAGAGGCAGGGAGCAGTTGCATGTGCGAGCGGGAAACGAACAGCATGTCCAGCCAGAGAACACAGAAAGACGGAGGGGAAAGGAGGAGGAAGCTCAAATTCAGCCCCAAGGAACTCCAGGTGCTGGTGGAGGAGGTGGTGAAGCAGCACCAGAAGCTGTTTGGGAGGCAATCCCTGCAAGTGCCTGAGGCCGAAAAGCGCAACATATGGCTGGCCATCCAGGCGCAGGTCAATGCTGTGGGAGTGACCCACAGGGACATTGAGGTCCTCAAAAAGCGCTGGTATGACCTGAGGATTGTGACCAAGAGGAAGATGGGCGACATCCAGAAGGAGGCCAGCCAGACCGGAGGTGGAACCAACAGGGCACCTGCCCTCACCGAACTGGAGGAGCTGGTGGCGGCCACACTCGAGCAAGAGAGCGTCGTGGGTCTTGGGGACGCCGACAGCTCTGCCAGAGCCGCAACACAGCAAGGTAAGACGAAAGCACAGCAATGTAGCCTCCCCTACCCCTATCCCACATCCCCCATTGTGAAACGAGAATCACACTGCAGTCCACACGTGTCAGTGCAGACAGGCAATGCATTCCGGGAGATGTAGTCAGGGCAACACTAACCATGACGTAAATGTCACAGGGCAACAAGGCATGTCACGCACTCGAGGCACAAGGAGACAGAGGACAGATTGGAATGTGAAATGATTTATTGTGACGCTTGCAATGCAGCCCTTCGGGGACACTGAGCCAATGTTGTTTTTCTGTCCACAGATGTGACATCATGCAGTACAGGGCATGCTGCAGGGGAGACGGCACACCGGCCACAAAAATCACCTCTAGCCAGCACGAGTGCAGACCAGGGAGCAGGCCCACTTGCAGCCGCACCACCTACGCAGCCAGCCTCGCCGCACACAGAGCCAGCATCACCTCACCGAGAGCCAGCATCACCACCACCAGAGCCAGCATCGCCACTCATGTTCGATTCACCGGCCACATCTCCGCTTGCAGGTGTGAGAATGAGGAGGCGTCCAGCAGCCAGGCTACGAGCCTTAGACACCTCGTCAGACGACAGCATGGGCCCAGAAGACCGCACCGGGCCCCAGGAAGGGAGCCATCCCACTGTGCCCCACACCTCACAGGCAGCACAGACGGGAGCAAGAGGGCGCCGCAGGTCGCGTGTCCAGAGTCCACCAGCACCCACTGACGGCCATGGTGTCTTCTTGGGGCTCGAGGGCCAAATGTTGAAGCAACAGCGCCTGCAATCAAAGGCAGTCATGTCAGTCCAGAGGCACATGCGGGTGATGAAGACAAGCTTAGTCAACATGGACACAAACATTGGCGGCATGGCTGCGGGCATTCGGGACATGTCCCAGTCAATCCAGCAGTTGTGCAGCAAGTTAGATGCTGACATCGAAGCACGGCGCCGGGAACGCCAGAGAAGGGACACTACCAGCAGGGCACTCAACCGTCTGGCAACTGCGACTTCCCTACTTTGCCGGCGCTCTGTGACGATGCAGGAGGGCCTAACACAGTGCTGCAGCGACCTGTCTCGGGGGATGGTGCAGGTGACAAGTGCACTAGGGGTGCTATTGACTAGTCAGGCGTCGACAACTGCTGCAGGGGATGCTGCGGAGAGCATCGACACCAGCAGCAGCATCACACCCCCCGTCCCCGAAGCACGCAGGAGCAGCAGGCGGCTTGGGGTTGGCTCTAGTGAGGATGCACAGGCCGTGCAATCCACCACTGCAGCGCGTATGCGCAAACATTGATGTGGCCCTGCTTATCCACTTGCCATTGGGTGACGTAACCCTGGACATACTCATTGTATAGATGGCATATTGCCAGATTGGCCTGTTCATGTGTTCATGGCGTGGTGCCACATTAAACTACGTCATGACTTCTCACAACTCGCTGTGTCCCCTCACTTACTCAGAAATAGTTGCATGTGATCTCTGCCCGTCTCTCTCTCCCATCGATTGCAGTTGGCACTCTAGCTGCGCTGCCCTCTGGCTGGCCTGACTCATCCTCGTTGTCCTCAAAATATGTTAGTTCCACATCTGTACCTTTTTTCGTGGCAATTATCTTGCAGCAGGTGATGGGTTTGTACTGGCGTGCGCCTCCGCTCTTGTGGAGGCAGCGGAACCTGCTCTTCAGTAGTCCAAACGTGCGCTCCACCACATTGCGTGTAGATTTGTGGGCCACGTTGTATCGTCTCTCACTCTGGGTTGCTGGGTGTAGGTAGGGAGTGAGGATGAATGAACGGCATGCATATGCACTGTCGCCTGGATGAGTAAAAGGGAACCATCAGTTACATGCCTCTATACACTCTGATTTGCAGGTTTCAAGGGGCGTCACTGTTACTTACCCAGCAGGTATCCCTCTCCGAATTCTCCGGCTCTCAGTCGTGTGTAGATCCCACTATTCTGGAAGATGTAAGAGTCGTGGGTGCTCCCCGGAAACTTTGCAACTATATCTGTGATGATGTTCCCTGCATCACAGATCACCTGCACATTGATGGAGTGGGTGGACTTCCTGTTCCTGTAGATGTGCTCTGTATCAGCTGGAGGACAGATTGGGATGTGTGTACCATCAATACAGCCGATGACATGGGGGAACTGTGCCATGTGATAAAAGTCTGTTTTTGTTTTCTGCAGTGCAGCCTGTGTGTTTGGGAAGCTTATGTAGTGGTGCATTCTCTGCATCATGGCATCCAGGAACTTCCTGAAGAAACGGGACAGGCAACTCTGGGATACACCACCCACCGCAGCTGTCACCACCTGATAACTGCCGGATGCCAGTAGATGTAGGCTGCAGAGCACCTGCACATGTGGTGGTATGGCGTGCGCCCTTCTTGTTGGCTGGTCCAGGAGTGGGTGCAGGTCCCTTATCAGGTCCATGATGGTTTCGGGGTGTAGCCTGTACCTCTCATGTATCTCTGCATCAGTCAGCTGGAATAGTGTGATGCGCTGTCTGTAGATTTGTTCCTCCCGTCGCCACACCCTCAGTCCTGCTGCCTGTAGACGTAGGCGCCTTGCAATGACGTACATGGCGGCCATGTTGTCCACGCTGTTGCATTTTGGGATTGCTTATGTGCATTGTTGATGGTTACCACCTGCTTTCCATCCGTGTTAATTACCGACTCTTATTTACCGATTTTCCTGGATTTCTTAATTACCGACTGCTCCTACATGTCATTTTAAATTTTTACCACTTCATATTTACCACTTCATATTTACCGATTCGTTAATAATGTATTCGGTAAATATGAATCGGTATTTTAGAATTCGGTAACTATGAATCGGTATTTACCGCCTCATATTTACCGAAAAGTGGTTTTTGGACTCCTACATCTCACTTGTCTGAATACCGGTCGGTAACGGCATATTTACCGAAAATCGGCCGTTACCGACCGGTATTTCGCTACCCACATGAGGCCCCAAATATCTATGCGCGCAAAACCACAATAAGCTCTACTAATTTTGTAGAGTTATAGCACTTTCAGGGGCACCGTCTGTGAAGAGGTTGTGGTTGTAGTTGTATTTTGCACCACATCGGTATATCCACCCTGCACTTTGAGCACTTGAGCAGCCCCCATACTCACTTGGTATGCTGCATTCGCGTCCAGTGCAGGGATTAGGCCGCTTTGTAGTCCTCTGAGATCCTGCGAGATGGGATACTGTGAATGAGTCAGCTGGTGCCTCGTGGCATCCTAGTTACGGGAGCACTTTTTTTGGGTGTCTGTGTCCAGAAATACTGCTGAAATTGAGAGGAGCTTGTTCCTCCGGAGCGGAGCCAAGCATTCACATCGCCAACTTCCTCCGCATCCAAGCCACATTTAATTTACAGGTTCTGTGTACAACTTATATAATTTACTAGGGACTTATACGTCAGCTAAATATGCCAATTAGGGATATGCCAATTTGACCATGCCTAAGGGTGGAGCACAGGCACTTCACTACTAGTTAGCAACATTAAAGTGCACATAATTCAGCAGCCTGCAATAGCAGATACAGCAACAATCTATTGGTACACTATGCAAAAGATAGCAATTTCATGCAACTGTGATGTGTCTTTGCAACTCATTGTATCCTCAAGCATCAAGGCATAGGGCTAATTTTCCCTACCTGGTCTCAGAACATTGTGGGATCATTTCATGAAACCAATGGTAAAAGTGAGCAAACTGCTCCCATAGGTAATAAATCCTATTTTTAGAGCAGCATTTCACCTTCAGAGAGATTCACATTAAATTCTAGAATGCATAAGGCTTGCAATGGTAGGTATATGATGTGATGCATTGTAGTAAAATAAATTCACTCCTGCTGACCTACTCAAGGTTTTGTATTGTTTTCAGCTAAGAGAGCTATTACGTTAAGGGAGCTATTACCTAACTGATACAGTCAAGTTTCATGAACAGGAATGTAGATGTTTTGTCATGTGACAATGTTGTGTGAGCTGTTGTAGAATGCGTTTAATGGGAAGTGTCATTGGCTTTGAGACAGTCCTCTAATCCCAAGCTGATGTTATGGGTGAGGATAGCCCAACCTCTTTTGGTAGGGTGAAAAGTGCAGGTGGGTTCTGCTCTCCCTAGTCCCACAGAAATAGGAAATTAAGAAGATGTAATTACTTCAGTGACTGTACAATCAGAGCGAGACACGGGGTAAAACCCATCATGCCGTAAGTCAATCATGTTAAAAAAGCATGCAATATCACAAGTTAAATACATATGGCAATATTAAACTATAACAGGTATGAAGTTACAAATATTTGACCTAAGAAATTTGGCATGAGAAAAATAAAGGCATTTCTTCAGATGTTTTCCTGGTTCTCTTGTTCTTTACATGGGTTTGACAGATAAGTCAAAGATGGATTAGAAGATGCATCTAATGAAAGCTGTACCTTGTTTGGATTTCAACCAGATGAAATACAGCCAATATGTGGTATGCCCTTAACGGCGTGTTTATTTTGGAATTGAACAAGGCTGTAGTTAGCACACTTGTAATATGAAGAAATATTACCAGAAGGATAATTGAAAAAGTTAGAAGAATAGTGATGGAAGAAAATATGCAAACTGTGTTCCAATCACTCTGTGTTGAAAAACATGCCACTGTGCAAGTGAAGAAAAGCTGAAGCTATATGTAACAGCCAATATGTATTTAGCTGAGGACAGCACAAATGAACGTGTAAAGGCAGTGAAGGAGACAATTCTGTTGGGCCCTAGTGGTCTCATCAAACATTAAATATGAGGAGACAATATCTAAAGCAGAAGGGGAAGGATCGTTGCAAAAGAAGCATTAGGAAGGTGAACTACTGTGATATATATTACAGAGCAGTGTCATAAAATATCTTGCATATGCTGCATATAGAAGGGAAGTCAAATAGTAAGGTACAAACTAAATTAAAGTGGAAAGGAGTATAATGGATGCTGCTCAATATACTACTAGTGCAGCTTACCTCCTGGAGATAGAATAATGGAAAGGCAGTCTAATCTCTTCTGGGTTCAATCTGCAGTCAGTTGTGAAGATATTAATTGCGGTCTGTTACAGGCAGTTTAGACACAGCCATGTTAAATCAAAGGAAACGGAACTGATGACATTTGATGCTAGAATGGGCAGGTCAAGGGCCATGTTGATATGAGGAAGCATACAACCAAGGACATCTAAGAGAAGAAGTTGACTTTTCAGTGTCCTTATATAAGATGAATAAATGTCATCAGGGCAGTAACTGAAAGCTTGAATGGTCAATATGTGTGCCATGTCAGGAAAAGAAATGAAGGGAATACACACCTTTAATTAAGAAGAGAACTAAACATCAAATACTAAAGGGAAATGGAGAAATGTATCAAGAGTACATGAAATATGGTGTCAATGAAAAGGGAAACGGATTGGTGCAATGTAGAGAGTAGCACGATCGAAAAATAACGAGAATGAACAAGTAGAAGGAGATGTTCGGTAGATTCATAGATTCTTACAGCAAGTTAACAATCTCCTTCCATCAGACATAAATTTAGTATACATTCAGAATTTGGGTTTCAGCATAAAAAGCACCATATGTCCTGTTTTATGCATAGGTCTTGTAAAACTTCAACAGAAGTGTTCATATAAAATGCTAAATAGACCTCAGATTTACTAATTTGAATTGGTAGTATTGAATATATTCATAGACAATGGCGATATGATTCCTAGACATATAAAATAGTGGAAAGGTACAATAGGGAAGTAATAACGGACAAGATTTAAATATCAGCCTACTATGCATATTTGGTCCTTTTTATCACACCTTTTTGGTAGAATCAATAATAGTGGCTATATAAGTAGTAGACAGACGTGAGATTCATCATAAGGTACATAGCAAATAGATTGTTGAGTAGGCTAGTCTTTCTGGGGAACACAAGCTAATTATGTAAACATCCATGATACCACCAACTTATTACAATGAAATTTAGTAAAATGCTAATAGAAACCCAGTAGTTATATATGTGCTCATACATTCATAGGCTATGTTCCTATGATTCATAAATGTATAAATTAGCAGCAAAGCAGAATAGGAAAGTAATAACAGTTTTTGAGTATCAGTCTATAATCCAGACTGTCTCATATATAGCATAATGTCCTTGGTAGATTCAACAATAGTTGTTATAAAGGAAGTAGACACATCCAGCATTCAGACTTAGGTACCTATATAGGCTATAGAGAGGGTTAGGCATCCTGCAGAGCAGGAGCTAAGCATGAAGAAATATAAGATACTCATCACACAGTGCATTGTAACGTATTAGAAAAAAGTGTTAATTTTGTAATATATAGCGGGGGACACTGACTCTAACGGTACAACGCATGCAGAGATCACAGTATAGGCATTTGTGTATTAATACTGGGGAAGGTAGTATATAACCCTGTAAGTATGACTGCAATCAGTTTAGCCAGCAGTGCATTTTTGCTTCTTGATTTAGGTTGAAATGCACTGTATCAAGGTGAGTGATCAAACAGCCTTCTTTTCTGCATAACTTAGGTTCCCGGTTGATGTATCAAAGTTTTTTGTTGGTGTGATCAATAGCCCAAAAATGAAAAGGTTCTGTTTTGTTCATGCCGTAAATTGTAGTGATTTGTTAATGGTTTGCCAAAGTATTGTTTATCAATAATGCAATAGTGTTTCTGAGTTCCTGGATAAATCGTTTGAATTGGCAGATGGTGCTGTCAACCTACATCAGTTTGCATGGGCAACCAATAAGGTATACAACAAACGTGCTGTTGTAGTTAAACCATGCCTTATAGTATAATCCTTTTGTGTATTTGCTGTGGAAAATGCTGGGTTTTTAACATCCAATCTGCAAATAGAGCAATAATAAAAAGTGTAAAATTTTGGTTTGATAAAGAATCCTGATTTTTTGTTCTTGGGTCCTTAAATTCAGATTTAACAATTTAGTTCCCAACTTTTTTAGCTCTTTGGAAGCCTACCTGGCAGTAGATGGTTCTATATCTTGTAAATCTGTAGATTACAATACGTCTTAAGAACTTTGTAAATGAGATGCTGTCCCTCTTGGTATGGTGCAATAGTGGACAGAGGAAGTATATTTTTGGTTTTTAGTGGAAGTTTCAAGAAGAGAATTCCTAATGGTGTTTTTGATCTCTTGAGATGAGTAGTTTTTTCAGACCATGTCACCTAGGAGTAAGCCATTGGCATAGATCATTGCTTTTTTTCAGATTCTGCATCTTCAGTACAATTTGTATGGATCTTAAGTATCTTGCGTTTAGTGATGCTGGTGATAGTATTTTGAGGTGGTAAAGGATAGCATGTAGTATCAAATATGTTTCTGTTGACTCGCGATGTACAGTGGTGTGCATTGTATTGTTCCGGCCTGTCCCTGGCTAGGTTAGGCCTGGGAACAAAACTGCAATTTTACATGTACACATTTCTTAAGTTGCCTTCTTTTCTACACCATGACTTTTGGCACACATTGCCTGCGTGATTGCAGGATTATTATTTCTCTGAAACCACATTGCTTACAACTGGTAATTACCTTTTAAATACCAGTGTCAAAATAAGGAAACTGACATTTTTCTCAGCAGTTTCGGCTGTGAGAATGCTTTAAGTGGTTCCTTAGTGTGCAAGGAAGTTTCACTCCAAGAGGCTTGTAACGCATCCATAGCAAAACTATCTTGCTACTTGAAAGGTTCCCCAGTGGCCATGATTCGTCTGGCTTTCAGATTAGTCTCGAATGGAAGTTATTTGATGTTGAATGATCAAGGTTGCCACATTTTCTTCCGTAGTCACTTGCAGTACACAAGTATTGTTTCCACCTGCCCATACAATTAGGGAGGCGATGCTTAGGCCTTCGATAAAGCTTTCGAACCTGCACTTTGATGCTCTGAGCAGACTGAAAGCCTTACAGTGTTGGCAAAACGGTGGACTACCACCGCTGCACCACCGTGAGTCTGGCGGTCAAAAGACCACCTGACTCACAATCAGCCCCTTAGTCTCTGGTTTGGTTAGTACCTTCCAGAAAGTCTTCAGACTCATTGCATCATTCAGTTACTCTGTGCTCAAAAGTGTGTTTGGAGGTCTCCTGCTACTCCTGTTCCTGATTATCGGGAGAGTGTTTTAATTTTTTCTGCTCTTCAATGTATGTCCCATTTTGAGATCGGAGGGAACTGGCACTAGCATATGTGCTCCTATGCCGTGAACACATGATACAATGTTTCAGTGCACCGTTGCTTCAGGAATTATATGGGCATTGGTTCATAGCTTTTCAGCCTGTGTGGCTTCACTGCGTACAGCCTGTATTCTGCTGTCCGCTGTGCACTTTCGAGCGTGCCTTGGACTTGCACCTAGGAACGCAATGGGTTCAGCCTCTGGACATGGAAGTACTGGTGGAACCCTTAAAGGCCCATTTGTATCTCTGTCCTTTGCGTTTACCATTGTTTCTTAACACTTTCTATTAGCCTTCCTGGGATGCTTTGGAACCTGGCGAGTTCTATCTTGGCCCTGGTTCTGTGGATTTTCCACAGACTCTGGTCACCCCTTCAGTGGCTACTGTGAGGGTAGGATGGTACATTTTTGTTCCATAAATGTGATCCGAAGAGTATCTCTGAGATTATTGCCTGCGGTTGCTGGGAACAGAAATGTTTAATCTACTCTTGGATCACATAAACAATTGGATATTCCGTTTGGTGGGAACTTTTTGATTCGGCTTGTTTTTAACATTCAAAATTCTGTTTAATTTGGTTTTTATTGGCTTTTATATTTTTTAATAATGACTTTTGGTATGCTTTGGTTTTTAAACTGTATGACTTTTTAATAATTTTTAGCATCATTTATATGAGCATGTGTTGGAGCATTGCTCTGGATAGCTTTCTCATTATAGAATAGCTTTAGTCAACTCATATTCGAGAAGTCCCGGGAAGAAAAACTGTCATTTTACATGTACTTGTTTCTTAAGTTGTTTTCTTTTCTACACGATGAGTTTTGACACATATTTGCTTGCATGACAGTGAAGGATTAGTTTCTCTGAAATCACATTGCTTACAATTCCACTTTGTAAGAACACAATCACAACAACTTGAACATTTAGTACAAAGTCTGAACACTCACTGTGCAAATGTTGTTGTTTATTATTTGTCCATGAGGCCACATGGCTATCACAAAGACAATAAACAATGGCGACCAGGCTGAAGCCTTGACACTGAAGCACGGATGATGTTATTATAAATGCACACTCATTTGTGTGCTCAAATCAGAGGAGCACTCTACTGTAATTGCGATGTCATCACTGTGTCGGAGTCTCAGCCCAAATGATTTTTTTTACTCTCTACGTGGAGGGATGTCCAAATTGTGACCAAGACAGGGACCTACATACCTTGACTTCAGATAATGGGTAGTTAGATCATTCAGTAGGAGATTCTTGGCAGACCTCCTGCCCCAGACAAATAGGTTAGGGAGCGCATAGTAGGAGTGCACTATACCCAGTAATTATATGCCCGCATATATACACTGTTTTAGCACAATGGTGGAATTGTTTATCCTTTTCACTGTTCCTATACTGCTAATCACTTTTATCTGCTTCTGTTTATTAATCATTTCAGCACATATATTTTTTATACCAGAATCACAATCAACATTGAAACGCCCCTTTGTGTATTTTTTGTGTACCTTTTTTGAGTATGCATGAGTCACTGAGCAAAAAGGTTCTAGATCTGTTACCACAATTCCTTGGGGAGTCAAGGTTGTCATATTCTGAGGTTGTCCAAACCATTTGTTACCTTGCCAGGTTTTGGGGTACTTATGGCGGCACTGTGAGGTAGCAGGTCTATAGGCCAACATATCCTGAGGGGGTGCTTACAATCAGTCTGGCACCATCCTAATGTTTATGTTGTCCAACAAACGAAGAGTTCCCACTAAGAAAGTGGAAATTGTACGACAAGATATATAATTTCAAGACCAAAAAGTTCACAGTAGTCTTAGAAATAGTTGAAGTAAGTTTGATATTAAAGCTCCTATCTTTCATTGTGGCGATATATTCTATGAGGATATCTTTTCGTACCTTGCCAAATCAGTAGTATGTCCTCTATATATCTAATATATAGTGCAAAATACAGGGAAACGTTTTCTTGAATTCCCGTCTTAGAGCCAATTGTTTTCCTAGTTGTCCCATAAACAAAGAAACAGTCATACAATTAGGCGAATTTGGCTTTCTGGATTTCTACAATCAGTCCAGCCAGTAGTGCAATTCTGCTTGGTGTTCAAAAGTTAATTTATGAAGGGGAGCGGCCCAATTGCTTTCCTTTCTCTTAAGTCTAAGTTCTGTGGTGAAGCCTCTAGGATCTTTATTGATGTGATTGATTGCCACAAATGAAAAGGTTCTATTATGTTCAAGGCATAACATGTAGTGTTCTGTTGATAATCGGCTAGAGTCTTGTTTATTGATATTGCAATAGGGTTCTTGGATTCTACATCTGAGTTGGAGGGTGGTACTGCCAATATCCATGAGTTTGTGTGAAAGTGGAAAAAAATAGGTTTCACCATTTACAAGAAATATCAAAATCAGCAGCTACTAACACATTGAAAAAGGAAAAAGTGTAAAAAAATATTACTAACATCTGGTAGGGATCCTTTTAGCATAGGCTTCATAAATATGATTCTGACCTGGAAAGGCATCAGGTCAGATAGAGACATGTTTTAGGTCTGGTTTAGAAAGTTACAATTGGATTTAGCCAATTCTCCAGAACCAAAAAAACTTCACCTGCAGTATGAGTGCAAAGATTCCTTCTACTAGTACTCTGCTAGCTCAAGTTCAGTGCCTAAGTAATTGCAATGAAGAAGAAAACCAAGGACAAAGAAGATTCAAGTGATAAAAATTGGTGCATGATGTCTGATACTTGGGCAAAGGATATAAGAAGTGGCATTTTTTAATCAGTTCATTTTTTGTAGCTTTTGCAGAGTTCAGTCCTATCCCGACTTTATCACTAGAAGATTCAGGCCAAGCAGAGCTTGACCTCCACAGACACAGCCATTGGACTTGCTTTGCAGAAGTTTAAAGTGTTGAAGAAAGCTGTGGGCGGCAGATGGTGCTGGAGTAGGCAGGGAGATGAAATCCTCAGTAGATATTACAGCCAATTCACTCCAGGCTTCGCATAAAAATCTGAATTTTATCGGTACCATCAATTCGCCAGGAGGTACGGAAACCCCCTTGACTTTCCTTGTTATGCTATAATCATATATGTACTACTTAATCTGCTATTGTATTAACTATTTATTTTGCTTATTTTTATGCGGTTCCTCTATATTCCTCGTTATGCTCATGCTCTAACTTAATAATTACATTTTTAAGGTAAATGATTGCTGCCATGCTTATGTTCTTTACTTATTGTATTATGCCTTTTTTGTATCCTTTACCAATATATGTAACTAGACACCTACCTTTTTCTTAAATAAAGTATTTTTGTTTAATCTTAAAAAATCTGAATTTTGCACAGTTATTTAGCAGTTACTTTTTAGTTCCTAGTGGTACAAAATACTCCTAAAGAAATCAATCAGTGGGGGTTTACTCAAACTCCCATTAAACAGATTCAATCTTCCTGCAAAATGTTCTCACTTCAGCTAAGCACTGTCCGAGACCGGGCCAGAAGCATCAACAGGCGCTCTGAAACAAAAGCGGGGCATAGATAGCAATAGTGCAGCTATAGCAGTGGCACCATGACCCATGGCTATAAGTTATATACTGTGACTCAATTATGGCTTCCTTTTATTACCACAGCAGAGGTGTGGGCTATACTTGCTTGCATTGAGGCCCACAACACCATTGCCACACCACTGGTTAGAAGTGTCCACGTAGAACAAGATGTTATATTATGTGTTATCATTATTATATGTTAGATCTCTAATGACTGAGACGGAAAGTAGAGTAAAGCAGCAGAGCACACCACTCTTTTTAAAGGGAAGAGGGGTAGCTAGTTAGTAAGTCCCTCATATAAAAGTTAATTTACTTTACATTGAAGAATGGCTTAATTTTCTTCTTTGAGGAATCAGTAAACATGTCTGGAATGGAGCACAATTCAGTGGTTTCCAGCAAAGCAATTATTTGTAGAAGTATGCATATATTTCCCACGCACTGTCATTTAAGTATAGCTATATCTATGTATTCCTCATTCCTAATGACTGTGCTTCCTAGTCCAACCCCTTCTCAGTCTCCCAGTCCCATGGAGATGGTTCCATTGAAAACAAAAACCTATGAAATGTGAAACATGGGTTTTTTTCATTTTTTTTTAAGTACTGAGGAGCACTTGCAAAGGCATAAATATGTGAGAGACAGTGTGATGACTGCTCGAATATTTAGAGGCAATGGTAGGGATTGGATGTTCAAGGAGCCATTGAACCCAGCGTTGAATGAATCATGCTGTTGCTGACCTTTGGCTCATTTTCACTTGCTGGTTTAGACAAATTACTACTTCTCCAGGTATTTTTGGACTGTCTATTTTACCTTATTAAAATGAGTGTTACGCTGAGGAGTAACATTATGGTATGTACTTTTCTTTGAAAAATAGATATTGTTTTGATATATGCATCATAATTAGTTGGTTTATTCTTCTGTAAATCTTATGAATTTGGGATCCCCTTTGAAGTTCATTTTCAAAGCATGTCATTTAGAAACAAACGGGTATATATAATCTCTATAGTGAAGTTTAGGTTCCAATTAACAAGAATAAGACCTTATAAAAGTTTGAGCGTGATTTTCTAGCCAGCTATGCAAAATATTTTATTAGTTACACAGCACTACCTAAACGAAAAAATAAATTGTACATTTCTTTCAATTGTGTATAGAAAATATTATGCACTTAAATAAAGTTGAATGAGTTTTCAAATATCCAAAATTCCCACCATACACTCTCAAAAATGTTGAATTCTGGTTAATTTTCCGATTTTCACACCGACAAAATATTGGTTGAGATTGAGATGCAAAGTAACAGGTAGGTAAAGGCAGAGCTACAAACAGTGTTGATGAAGGATGAGGAGTGCGCCAAAGCTTTGTTGTTGGTGTATGCAGTGAATGCCAGTGTCTTAATTTAAATCGAGGGTACTATCACTAGTGTTCTGTGGTGTTTGAATTTGCTGTGCATACTTGCATCTTTGAATGCATGAAGTGATGTGGAAGTTTGTGAATTATGGTAGAGCAATATTTTTTTTTATTTGATACGGTATTGTGTATGGTTTTATGGTCTAGTCTTGTGAATTGTAATTAAGCCTGGGCAAAGCACTACTCTACGCTCGCGTAGTGTGCGAAGTTTGCGCTACTTCGCACTAAGCGAATTGCACGTAGCACAGTGAAAACACGCGTAGCGTTGCGTAGTGCAGCGGTCATTTTTTGCTTGCCCGCGGTCCTCAACGTCAAGTTGGCGACCACAAGCAAGCAAAATGACATCCCGGCAAGACTTTTTCCTCGTTCGCGATCAGCAACATCAAGTTGCCGATCGCGAGCGTGGAAAATAAACCTCCCAGCGAGATTCTCAACGTGGGGAGGTCAGGTTTCTCATTGCGAGTGGTCGCGCATGCTCGTGACCGCTCGCGATGAGAAACTACCAGTCCGCGTTGAGAAAGCTGCCGCTCGAGTAAAAATCTACTCGAGCGGCAGAAAACTACAGCTCGCACTGTGCAAGATGCCGTTTTCAATGAATGCACAGTGCCGGATGCTTGTCTGCACTGTGCAATCATTGAAAACGGCATCTTGCACAATGCGAACAGGGTACTACGCAGTTCACGAAGTGCTACGCATAGCTCGCGTAGTGCAAAGTGCACTTTGCGTAACTACGCGTAGCGCTACTTCGCGAACTACGGCCAGGGTTAATTGTAATGCGTGATGCTATACCTTGTCACATGGTGTGATTTGGCTTGGTGTGCTATTGAATTTTATTAAACTGTCTTAATGGGTATGTTAGATTATGTATGCTGTAGTGTTGTACTGTAGCGAGGCAAGGAGTGCCACTGTGTAATATTATCTGATGTCTTGAGTTGCTGCTTGATGTGCTATGAAGTGAAATGTATGGCATATTGTGGTGAGAAGCGAGTCAGGTAGAGTGGAGAGGCATACTTAGTGGGGATTAGCAATGAAATGAAGTGGTGCCGATAGGTTGTGTTTAGCATGATCTGAGTGAAGTATGATGCAGTATAATTTATGGCGGGTGTTCCTGTGTGAAATTTTGTGGGGTTCTGTATGGTAGTTTTTCATGTGACCAGGTTTTTTGTGATGTTGGGTTGTACAAAGATGTTTGCTGAAATTGTAGAATAATTTCTGTCATGTTTTGTTTGATTATATTTGGTATAATTAGTCATGGTATGGTGATTGGTGATGAGCAGTGTTATGGTATGTGGAGAGTGTTGTTTTCACAGTGCCACATCTTATCACTGTTGGTGTATGTTGTGTGTGTGTCTCCTATGTAGTACCTTGCAGGGAAGTGGTGTTGTAAACATTATGACACTCAACTATGTGGAATATAAATCTTAAATGTGTTCGTGAAATATGCTCTTCAGTGTATGTATGGAGTTACAACCAAATTGGGATTATAAGCACCACTAAAATTCATTGGATAGTTCAACCAGAGACGTCAACTGCTGGAAGCAGACAAGCTCAAAACACATCAATGAACATGCAGAAATATATGTCTAAATCTAATTTCCATATGTTATCCTGCAAGTCCTGCAATCTACGGTATTTCTATCCCTCTCCTGAGATACCAGTGCCTACAGTAGTGCTAAGCCTCGGTAATGGGAATACTGGACAGTATGGGAAGTGAGTGGTAATTTTTGTCTGTATTGGTCTGTTGCTTTTTGCCCTGTCCTATGAACAGAATGATGAATTGAGTGCACATGTTTATTATGTGCGTATGATAATTAGGCTACAACAAATCTTTGAATACAATCATTTTTAGGATATACAGTGTACAACCATAGAATAAGTTCCAAAACGGTTTACAGGATCAATGATGAGTATGATTCAGAAAGAAAAGTGGCACTCACTGTAATGTAGTGTAATGTCTTCGTTGATGTCAGAAGAGATTGAGGCAAAGGGTTTTAGAAGTGGTGTGGGTAGATGCAAGGTATGTTATTTAGTGTATTGAGAATTGTGTGGTTTTTGAAGAGATCACATTTGGGATTAGTTGAGGCTCAGTGACTTCCTCTGTATGAGATTAAATTAGAATGGGATTTTAGAGGAAGTAAAATAAAGAATTTAGGGCAGGGCATATTAACCCTCAAATTATACTGTAACCTTTTGTGGTATTAGGAAAATAAGAGCATTGCTTGTTTTGGGAGCCATCATGTAGTTTATGCAATGTGTGAAGAGATGATGTCTGACATTTGGACTCTCACAGCATTTGATATATTGTGGAAAGGTGAGGACAGACATTAAGAGTGATACACTGTCTAATGTATGTAGAAGGTGATGATTCTGATATTTTGATGAATATATCTTTATATGTATTTCTTAATAATGGACTTATAAAGCACAAATGTATCTCGGTACTACTGGAAAATCCTTCAAATGCTACAAAGACAGCAAGAAGATAGGACAGTCATACAGAAAGCCACATCACAGAAGTAGGAAACGTCCACTTTTTCAGGAGCTTCTAAAACTTAGGAAGACTATATTCCTTTCTAAGGTGGGAGGGTAGTCTGCTCCAATAGTAATTGGCAGCATCGGAAAAGGCACTGCCACCTAGTGTTTTATGACAAAACATAGGAACCACCAGCATGTTTTTCTTGGTAGCTGAGTGGGGCAGTACCAATTGAATCTAGGGCGCAGACAAAAGGTGATAGGTGAGTAAACAACGTTGTGAGCTAGACATATAAAATTGAAAATGTTCCTCTGCTTGGCAGTGAGCTAGTACAAAGATGGGAGGGTTGTAGAGATATGACTGCGGGAGTGAAGTCCTAAAGTGATCCTGGTGGCGATGTTCTGGACTAACAGATCTAAAAAGCTGGTAGTTGAAGATAGATACAATTGCAGCAGCTAGATGGGAGGAAACATCTGCAGCCTATGAGAGATGGCAGAGAATGTGCCTGAGAGAGTGAGGATGGAAAATACAGACCTTCACAACCATAAAGACTTACTCAAACAGAGAAAATCAAGAATCAATTTTTATGTCTAAGTTCTTTACAGTGGCCACAGGAATGGGAATTGGGCCCAACTCGTTCAGCCAAAATGGCTGTTCTCAGTACTTTGAAGGTGTAAGAGGGTATACAATTTCCATTTAGTCACTGTTAAGCTTCAAATGGTTGACATTTCTCCAAAGAAATAATTTTCAAAAGGCAGCCATTAAGCTGATCTGCCACAAAGCGACCATCACTGATGATTCAAACAAGGATCTGGGTGTTGTTGGTATACAAGAAAATATTGAACTCAAAAGATTATTTAAGATGGGCCAGTGGAACCACGTAACAGTTAAATAACAAACTGGAATCAACCAACAGGAGATCACCCGTAGACCCAGTTGAGACCTGGGTGGTAATTGTGTATATCAAAAACAATGTCTCAATAGAAAATATTTAAAAGGCTGTTAAGTAACTCATGCAAAATAAGTTGCAAAGAAACTAAAGAAAGACTGAAGAGTTCGATAGGAGATGCAAGCAGCGATCTGTATTGAAGAAAATATAAGCAGAAGAACAGTCTCAGCACTGTTTACAATAAATGTGGGCATAACCCAAAAAAACTTGTGCACAAGTGCTCGTGGGACATACAGTGAGTGGCGCAAGTGGCAAGTGACACAGCGAGGAACGACGCAGGGCAAACACACTTAGAAATATATACAAGGTACTTGCTGGTTCACGGGTAAATTAACAGGGATTATTTTACAAAGAATTAATAATTTCGTGAACAGTGGGTTTGCGCCAAGGATTGTGCTGGGTAAATCGATGGCATTTCGACCTTTAATGAGTTAAGGTCATCTTCAGGACCAGGTTACTGTTATTTTCTGTGCTGTGCATTGTGTGGTTTGCCCAATGTATACCAGATGGCAGGGGCATTGTATTGCATAGATGACATTGGTAGAGCAGCAGTTTGTGAAGTTCTTAAGTTTCTATGAGCGGCCATTTGCTTTGAATTCTTTAGTGTTGATCGTCAAGGTACATGCCACACAGTTCTGACATTTATAGTGTCCATTGACGGGCAGGAGACCCCATGCTAAGGTAATTGATTCTGTGGCATCGGGTATCGTGGGCCAAGTGATGGTGTGTACTAGATGGTTTGCCAAATTACTTCCTATTTTGTAGGAGAATAGTGGGGGTTGTTGGAATGCCTTTTGGGACGAAGAATGTGCCAGATTTAACTGATGACTTTGCTCACCTTATTACTTATGAGGCAAAAAGTGCAGACAAAGGGGATACGGTTGTTTTCACGTTTTTGATTAGGTGTTAGTAGAATGTCTCTATGGCAGTACCATGCGCATTTGCGTGCCCTAGAGAATAGACGACAAGGATAGCTACGGTGTATACGTTTGGTGCTGAGGATGGCAGCTTCTCAAAAATAGTCTTTTTTTCCACTTGCAGTTCCTCCGGATATGGAGGAACTGTCCATATAGAAGGCCGACTCTGAGGCCATGGGGATGGTAGCTGGAGTAGAGTAGCAGGGTAATATGTGCAGTGGGTTTTCTGAACAGTGTAGTTCCTATTAAACCATCTTCAACATGAAGGGTACGGTCAAGGAAAGGAAGATCATTGGACATAGATTCTAAGGTAAAGTTCAGGTGTGGTTGGGAAATGTTCAGCCAATTTAAGAAGGCGTCCAAGTTGGCTTGGTTGCCCTGCCACAGCATGAGGACATCATCGATGTATCTTCACCAAAAAGAGAAATGTTTCAGGAAAGGGTTGTTGGACATCAAAATATGTGTCTTTTCCAGGTTGTGTACATACAGGATTGCAAAGTTCGGGGCAAAACAAGCGCCCATTGATCCGCCCTTGATTTGAAGGTAAAAGGTATCTCTGTACAAAAAGTAGTTGTTGCTGAGAGCGATTCTAAAAAGATCCATAATGAAATCCGTTGGTACCCGTATGGGTTTAGGTCTGGTTTCCAAGAGATTCTCGATGGTCCTTAGGCCATTGTCATGCGGGATGTTGGTGTATAAGGACTCAATGTCCAGTCCAACCATCAGTTCGAAGTTTGTGTTGCATGGTCTATCTTCAATGAGATTAATGAGATCCATGCTGTCTCTGACATAAGTGTCTGTGTGTGGGACAAATTCCTTTTTCACAGCGTCAATGTATTTGCCCAAAGGTTCCAAGATGGATCCGCAGCCAGAGACAATAGGTCATCCTGGTGTGTTGGAGGTATCTTTATGGATTTTGGGAAGGACATATATGACAGGCGTGCGGGATGTTGATTATTCAGGTAAGCAAGCTCTTTTTCAGTGATTATGTTAAGTAAGCTTGGTTAGTAACGGTTTTTATTTTGATTCTAATGTATGGTAGGGGATCAGTCGTGAGAGCACGGTAGTGGGAGCTATTGCAAAGCTGTCTAGTTATCTCCGAGTTGTATTTGTCTATGTCCATCACAACTATGTCACCGCCTTTATCTGCAGGTTTGATAACAACATTAGGGTTGTTTTTAAGATTGAGTAATGCCTGTTTTTCTGCAAAGGTCATATTATAAGGAATGTACTTGAAATCTTCCTTGATCTCAGAGATCTCATGGCAGACTAATTTCTCAAACAATAGTATTTCAGGTGGCATGAGAGCAGCCGGAGGGCGGAAGGTAGAGGGAATGCAGTTCATGATCAGTGGATGGTCTGTCAGCAAAAGATTGTCTGAGTCTGATTCTTCTGAAGAATTTGAGAAGGTTCTCTTGGAGGTCAAAGAAATTACTGCAAACTGTCGGGATAACAGAAAGGCCTTTGCTGAGTAGGGAGCATTCCTGGTCTGTTAAGGTGTGTTTCGAGAGATTGAAAATGGGGATCAATTGCATGTTTGGTGTAGGATTCTCAGGACTCATCACGGGGGCGACCCCATTGGTAAAGCTTGCAATGGGTTTGGTGTTCCCTCTGGTATTGGTATTGATAGTTGGTCCTAGTTCTGCTCCATCCTTTCCAGAGTCTGTGATTCCCATCTAAAAAATGCAGAGGTAGGAGTGGCTGTTGGGGCCTGTTAGTGTTCCTGGCTATGCTGCAACCTTCTCCAGGATCAAAATCTTCAGCTGAAGTGTTGGAGGAGTCAGAGAAGGTTATAGTTTGATTGTTTCTGAATCTGCCCCAGTTGCTTGTTCTCGGTGGCTGATATGGGGTATTGTAAAATATGTCCCGGAGGTAGGGATACGTTTTCTCTTTGTTGTATTTTTTTATGTCCTTTTGTATTTTGTTAATCTTTTTGTTTAGTTAGAAGGCGTTGAAGGTGGCAATAGTAGAGTTGATTTTATCGCGGAGGTTTTTGGCGTCAGTAAGTGTGCTATCTTCGAGAGTGAGTTTTTCTAATTCGGAGATTTCCCCCAATTCTTTACAGCTTTGTTCAATTACCGTGTCTATACCTAGGACCATCCAATACCTGGAACAAGTGGTGGCCGGATGGCTGAAACCTTTTGGGAATTTGGGATCTTGTTTGAAGATGGCGGGGGTGTGCAGAGTTGTCTGAATTCAGGTTAAATAACAAAGGCGTCAGGACAGAATTCTGTGGATTACCACATGAGCAAGGTCTGGGTGAAGAGATAAAGGTAGAAAAATACCATCTATGTTCTCTTTGATAAAAGAAAATTGGACAACAAAAAGAGGGTTGAACCTACAATGTACAGTTTGGACAGCCTGAATATCATAAAGAGTGCCTCTCAAAAAGGACACAGAGAGGTCTAAAAAAATCAAGGCAGTCGAGATGTTAGTTGTAGCATAGCAACATCATTCATCAAAGCTGATAGAATCCTCAGTTCATTACTGTGCATAAACCCATTTGAGCAGGGCAATGAAGCTGAACACTGCGGGAACTCTGATTTCTCCAAGATCTTAGCAAAATGAGGCAGGTGGTACGTAGGCCTATAGTTGGCTAAATTGTCAGGTTATAGAGCTGGATTCTTCAAAATAGGATTCACATAGGCCTGTTTCAAAGAGACAGGAACTGAGCCAAGCAAGAAAGCTTTTACAATCGCCCTGGGTAAATCCAAGTCACGGAGCATCAACTTCTCAAACAAGGCAAAGGGTCCACGGGGGAACCAGAAGCTTTGCTAGATGAGAAAACAAGTATATGAATTGACCTTCATCCAGAGCAACAAACTGGGTAGGAAGACCTGCTGAACTCAAAGAACAACCTGTAGCAGACTTCTGAAGAGGGCATTTGGCTGATTTTAACAAAACCTGAATTATTTCAATCTTTCTCTGCAATAGTCAACAATCTGGCTGCAACAGAGATTTAATGACACGGTTAGGAGGTGCGGGGAGCTCTTTAAATAACTGAAGAATTTTCCCTGAAAGGTTGTGCGCCTACTTGGTCTTATTAGAACAAAATATTTGTTTAGCTCTTCCTATCTCATGCTTATAGACTTTGTTAAGGTTCAGCTAGTTTAGTGTGGTAGCCGGATCCTAAATAGGCCGCCGTTTATGCATGCTGTTTGGAGTGCGCACTTGCGGGCTACTAGATCTTGCAAAAACCAACAAAGGATGGGCGGATTACTTTGCTTGTCTTTTTTTCTGCCCCAACGAGGCAAGATTATCTGTGGTGAAAGTACAATAGTGATAATAATGATTCAGTAGTGTACATTATAGACACTTCAAGAGCATTTAACGATTAGGCTCACAGAGCTGGAAAGGAGCCTCGTTGGATTTAGAAGTCCAATTAAGCTCTCAGGTGAATGGTAGCCCTAAGTAGTTGGAGCACCTTTAGATGAATAAGGTAAAATTGGCTGAACTACAAACTGGAGCAGATGATAGCCAGGAAGCGCCTTTGACATTAGTAGGGAGACAGAGGTTCAACTTCAAATTAATCAAAAGTAGTAAATTGCAAAATGCGCAGTCATGGGCAAATAGGGAGAATCAAAGTGAATATGCAAATCACCTTGAAAATAACCAGTGAATCAAGGGTGCTGCTTTGCACGTAGACGGAGGCAAGGTACTCGTAGGCCCCAGTGCTCATAGCAGGTGGCCTATATGCCAAAATAGTGGCCCATAGGTGCTACTTGTGACTTAGGTTTTAATAGCTAGATTCTGTAAGAAAGGATCACAACTAGAATTCATTTTAGTGCTCGTAAAACAGTCACTGTCTAATAAAGCCCGACCACCACCAAGTTTAAATGCAGTAGCAGGATTCAAACAAAGTATAATTAGACATGTAATAACAAGAAGACTATCAGCTGAATAGTTACTGAAACAGGTTTCTGTAATGTCCATTACATCCAGGCTTATAAACAATAATAATATCTTTAATGGATTGAGCGTTTTTGACAGGAGGAAAAGGCATAAGGGCAATAGGCTTCTCTGCAAAAATATTGTCCCTATTTAGAACATCTAGCTTACTAAAAGAATGGAACAGAGCACAGATTAAAAATAGAGGAGCAGTCATGGATGGGCACTGATGGTCGGGCCTTTGGCCCCCCTTCAGCATTCCCACTTGTTGGACCCACTGCACAGATGTGCTGCAGCCTGAAATTGAATATCGACCTGTCCCCAGAGAAGAACCAGGTTGATAGACTAATGTTTCAAACCAAAAGGGCCACCGTAAGTGTCAAGTCCAGCACAAATATTTAAAAAATAGCAGTGTGTGACAAAGTACATTATTAATTGTGGTGGGTTCACCACAAATAAGCTATCTCATTAGGTCCAGTAAACATTTCACTAATTAAAACCTGAGCTTGACCCCTGGTAGGTACGGCACAGAGCAGACAGTCTTAACTTAGAGAATGTATGTAAAGCATTAATAAATACCAAAACAGTTAAAAAATTCAAAAACAACACTTTAAAATACCACTTTAATTTAGAACAAAATAGTATAATTTAATGAATAAGGGTAACTGGATACACTAATTTTAGATGATTTAAATAAAAAAAGAGCCAAAAAGCACAACAAGCCAATGATGACAGTCTATAGACATGGTAGATTGGAACCTAGGTGTGATTTTAGGTCGACCGCAATGGAGCGTGGGTTGGATATACCAACAAGGTTTAAACTGAGTCACGGGTTTTGACTTAGAATTTAGACTCTGAATTGGAAGTGAAAATCCTTCAGAGGAGCAAGCCTGCAGACTGTAATCAAAGGAGTCTTCATGAAGTCAGACAGGCGTTGGACGAAGTTCCCCGAAGGCCTTGGTTTTGGTGGGAAAGGCTACAAGTGGGTGTTGCAGGAATTCTGCTCTGGAACAGAACTATGCTTAGAACCACAGAATATCAGTATGTAGGAACTGAGTCACCATACCACCTCAGTATCTATGAGTCTGAGTCCGACTAGCTATAGTGCCTCACTTGCCCGCCTAACCTTGTCAGGGAAACAAGTGAATTGGGACGCCAGAACTCTCTCGACCCTCTCAGGGATCGCAGTAGCAGGACAAACCCTTTTGCTCTCTTACTTGTACTTGTCCACAATAAGATAACCAGAAGACATGTAGGAAGTTCAGAATATTTATTTAAACTATCGTGCTCTGCAATGCAGTATACGTGCCACAATTAGAAATCAAATGCATAATAAAAAATCTGTTAACATGGTTAATAATCGGTATACCATGAATGAAAAGTCCTGTCATTTTATTGTGTGTATATATTCAATGAAAATACACAGGTTTTACAGACGTTATAGTTAGGAATTAGCTTTTAAAAAACCTTAGAAATTCACTGAAAAAAACATAGTTTTCAGGGACGTTATATTTAGGAATTAGCATTTAAAAACATTAGAAATTCACTGAAAAAACAATAGGTTTCAGAGACGTTATAGTTAGTTGGACATTTGACTCATATAAAACCAGAGAAATTTGCCCGTTATAGTTAGTTGAGCTAACTATAACTCGTGCGCCCGCAATGCACTGGTGATGACGTCACATATTACATCAGTCATGACATGGTCAGTGACATCACTCATGACATCACTGATGACATCTCAAATGACATCACTGATTACATCACTGATGACATCATCCAGTGAATGTGTGTTTCTGTAAAGTTTAAATATTTCTCATATATTTCTATGCCAAGGTCTATTGAAGAATGAGTGGATGTAGAAGTGCCTGAATGGATTATTTAGTAGATGCATGACTGACTGTATAAGTCACTGATTGAACGTATGTTACTGAATGCATGGGTTAGTGACTAAACTGTGTGAATGTCTATATTAGTCTCTCAGTTGGTGTGTAGGCAGGTGCATGGGTTGGTGAGTAGCTACATCAGTGTCTATATGGCTTATTGATTGATTGTGTGAGTATCTGTATGGGTATCTGAGTGTCTATGTGGGTGGGTGGGGGTGTCTGACTCTGTGCATACATGTCTGAATAGCTGATTCACTGGTTGTATACATTCAAACCTGCATCTCGGAAGGGCTGTATGGGTAGCTAACTGTGTGTACAGGTGTGTTGATTAGTGAATTGATGTCTCAGTTGTATATGTGACTAACTATATATGTTTTTAGACAGTATATGTGAGTGTTGACTATACATGAGAGAGAGTGATTGCAAGAGTGTCTACATACATGAATGTGTACTAGTATTAGTGATTGTATAAGAGAGTAAGTATGTGTTGGTATCTGTATAAATAAGGAAGGTGGTGTGTGTATAAATAAGTCAGGTGGTGTGTATATGCCTGCATAGGTGAGTACATGGGTGTGATTGATTTTTGTCATGACTGAGTAGATGTGTGAGTAACTGTATGGATCAGTAGCAATGTGTGAATGTATATATAGGTGTATGAGTGGATATTACACTGATGTAATGATGAGTGACAGCATGTATGAGTAACTCTATGAGTGTATGTCTAGCTTACAATATATAGATAGGAATCAGTGGATGGGTATCTAGTATCTGGTATTGGTGTGTCTATGGTTTTGAAAATGGTAGTCTGTTTTTTAGAGTACGTGTATCAAAGGTTATATTAGAGTGTGAGGAGGTGTGTCAGACTATCACATGGATGATGTCATCAGTGAAGTTATCAGTGATGTCATTTGAGATGTCATGAGTGATGTCATGAGTGATGTCACTGATCATGTCATGAGTGATGTAATATGTGATGTCATCACCAGTGCATTGCGGGTGCGCGAGTTATAGTTAGCTCAACTAACTATAACGAGCGAATTTCTCTGGTTTTATTTGAGTCAAATGTCCAACTAACTATAACGTCTCTCAAACCTATGGTTTTTTCAGTGGATTTCTAAGGTTTTTTAAAATGTTAATTCCTAACTATAACGTCCCTGAAACCTATGGTTTTTTCAGTGAATTTCTAAGCTTTTTTAAATGCTAATTCCTAACTATAACATCTGTAAAACCTATGGTTTTTTCAGTGAATTTCAAAGGTTTTTTAAATATCGAACTACTATTGTGCTATTTGTCATTAGTATTGTTTTTTCTAACTTTTCAATTACATTAAATAAACTGCAAAACTGCTAAGTAATGTAATATATTTCACAAATTACAGTGAGTTTTTAAATAATACAAAATAATTTAACATTCAGAAAACACTTTTTCTCCCTTTTTTTGCTGTCATCAGCTTCTACTTAACTTCACTATTCACAGTGATGTCAGTGTAGATTCATCATAAACAGAAGGGAAAAAAACAATCAACTAGATTGTTAAAGAAAACCAAATCCCTAATTCTCGCAAATATAATACAAATTCAACACAAATAACACATCCAATACTATTTCCAATCTTCAAATCTTACCTTTACTTTGTAGTTTCTGTTCACATTTTGCAATACGCCAAATAATGTATCAAAAATTTTGCTTTGAAATCATCCAGTATGAATTCCTTAAAGTATCTTTACACCTTCCCACTAGGCCGAATGATGTATCTAAAATCTTTGTTTCAGAAATATCAAGTATGAGTTGAATAACTCATAAGGCAATCTCGGTTTCATTTCCAAGTGTGTATCATTGCAGTGACTCCAACCATTATTACATTTTAAATAAACTGTATAATGTCCACTTGTGGTAGTACTTCCAGCATGGAAAACAATAGCAACTGTTGCAAAAGTTCTTCCAGAATAAGATACTTGACTAGCAACAAACTTTTTAATTTTGGTTTCCACTTTTCTTCCATTTGGTCTACAGCGTTGCAGCATTATAATCAAATATTTTCCATATCTTTGTAGGCATAATGTAGATAGCATTGTTGATTTACAACGAGAACAGATCATCTCGTGATCAGCTTCTTTTACTAATTTGGAAAATGGTACAGATTTGCAGTCAGGTATTGTCAAATATAGAAATCGTTCTCTGTCAACTATAGTACTTGAAGTTAATGAACACTGTTCACATTTATGTTCCCATTTGTAACTGAGTCCTAATAAACTCTCAATCTAAATTCCTTCATCTTCTAGTACTCCAAGCATAACCATCAGAAATTCTTGTGCATCTAGTTATATTAGCACTGAACCTTAAAGATCCAGTACATGTATCCAACAGTTGGCGAATACCAGAAGCAGAATGGATCTTACTTCTATCAGTTCTCAATTCTTGAAATAAAGTCTAAAGTGCATAATCTTTTTTCCTGACTTTCCATAATTTCACCATAAACATCTTCAAGATAAAATATAACATTTAGAATAACATTATCATAGCAGTTGACACCAGAAGCATTTTCTAATTGTTATCCGACAACATCATCACTTGTTTGTATATTCTGTTTCTTTACATCTATTTTTCTCTTGATTTTGTTTCTGCTTTCCAACCATAGTTGATCCTTCAACATGTTTGCGTTTTGAACACACAACACGTTTCTCATAAATAGGATATTCACCTAAACTTGGAGCATAACGCCTTCTCAAACGATTATATTTTCTTACACAATTAACATCAGCACTAACCTTGTACTCATCAAAATCAATTTAATACAAACCAGACAACGTTCTACCTCGAGATAATGCAACATATACCATTCCCTCTTTCAACACAGTTCTTCCTATATTTACCAAAGCATTATCTACACTTCAACCTTGAGATTTATGAATAGTTATTGCATATGCTAAACAGAAGGGAAACTGATTTCTACGAACATACGTCTTTTACAAGCAAAAAACGTACAGCGCAACGTGCAATCTGTCTTACCTCTGTAATCTGATCAAATTTAACTTTCAAGAATTTAATTCTTCAACTTTCCCCATTGCTCCATTCACTAAACCTTCTTCTACATTCAGATTACGCCTCAAAATAACCTGACAGTTTAAACATACATCTAAAAAAACTTCTAAGCCAGCAGTTTTTGACACAGACTTTTCTAGAGATTCCAATTTAGTCTGTAGTTTTTCTTAAAGAAGAATTATTATTCCTTGATGCTCGATTTTATCAATAGCTTCAATGTGATCTATTTCTTGATTTTCTAATTTCATAAGCTCTCTATTAAATGTATAACACTCTTCCACTGTAGGCATTAAGCAAACTACAGACTTTTTTTCTTTCATTTTCTTGTACATTACTTCTGCTGGTGTGTTTTCATTTGTAAACAAGTTATTTAGTAGACGACTTTGAAAAGCTTCTTTACCATGTTTGCTTAGAACACCAATTCTTACATCTTTTAGAATATTTGCATACCCTTCATCTCTTGCTTGTCGCATATTCTGAGTGAGTTCTTTATATTCAAAATTTAACCACAGATTCACATTTCCAATACTTCCCAGATATTTCTTTGTGTCTTCATGTAGAAGAGTTTTAAACACTGGTTCTCCTTTTACAGGGGTTAGTTGTAGCAGATCTCCAAATACAATTAAATGTTTACCTCCAAAGAGAACGTCGCAATCTGTTTTTAATACCTGTTGCAATCTTAAGTGTACAAAAGCAAGCATTAAGCTTGAGACCATGCTCACTTCATCATTAATTAATAGTTACATTTTCTTCAGCACTCTTGACACTTCATGAGAAGCTTCCACAGACAACTTCTGATATTGTAATTTATTATCATGCTCAACTGGTAACATCAGTAATCTATGCAAAGTAACTCCTTTAACATTGTGTGCAGCTAATCCAGTTGGAGCTGTTACCACAGAACATAAATGTGAACCAGTAGTTTTTGGAAGATAATTGGTCAAAACTTTCATTAAAAAACTTTTACCTTTCCCAGTTTGACCACTGATGTACATCAGAAGAGGTTTAAAAGATGAACACACACATTTCTTTTTTTCATGCAACAAACCATGTTCTATCTGTTCTCTCACTTGTACATATATTTCTTTCTGTTCAACATTTAGTTGTTCTTCTAACTTTTCCAATGTAATATTCTCCTTGTGTGCTTGTTGCATTGCAATTTCGACTTCATGCATAGCAATCGCTGCTTCATTTTCCAGTATTGGTTGTCAAAGAGGATCTTGACTACATTGACCACTACTTTGACTATCTTGAAAACTTTCATTAGCTATTTCTGCTGTAATAGTCTTTTCCTGTTCAACTTCATCTTTCAACATATTTAAATATGTAGGGAAAATCGTACATGCAATGCAATCTTTACATGTATTAAAAGATTCTTCGCAGCAGTCAAAGTCTCCAAGTAATTCACTTTCGCTACGCCATGGTTTAAAGAGTTGGAGAAGTGCTAAATAGTAAAATTCTTCATTATCTGGAGTTTCACAACTGAGTTTCTTGTGGTTTATAAGATTACCCTTTGCATGTTTTACAAAACAACCATGACATCCAACTACTGCATATTTTCCTTCTTTTAAATTCTATTTAACATTTCTTTTGAAGCTGTAATGTTGAAGTACTTCATACAGAAATAGCTGTTCCAGATGTCGACTCCTTTTCGGATAGTATGTGTCCAACATATTCATTTTAAGAATGTCTGCACTGTCCGGTTCATTTGCTGCTAAGTGTTCAATTTCTTCTAATGATTTCAACACTCTATTCTGTCAGCAGACAAGACCTAAACTTACCCAAATGATTCCTCATGACTTTGAATATAAACTTGAAAAGCACAAGCGGTCTGAACATTCATAGGATCCAATTTCTCGGTGGGAAAGCATTTTCAAAGTAAAGCTGTAAAAAATTTTGCCAGGGCTTTTCTCTTGTGCAATTTCTTCCCGCATTTGTTTCATCTCTGTTTTTTCTGATTTTGTTATGTACGATATAACATAACATGCAACAGCAATTGAATTATCTGCAACATACTGGATGTCCATATTCGCATTCCACATTTTTAAAATGACTGGATTGTAATCATTGATATACTTTGACACTTCTGTTCTTTTTAAGTTGTAGGTATTCTTTGGAGATTTCCGAGTTATTGTGTGCCTTACAGAAGAAAAAAAAAGAATTTACTCTTCCTTTACAAATGACTGGACGTGGAAAACCAAACCGACATTTGTTGTAAAATTTTCCTTTAGACTTGTATTTTCTTCTGCAGTACTTTCCAAGACGGTGACTTTGGAAACGTAAAACTTGCTGTCTCAAGCTTCTATCTCCTTCTACTCTCTGAATATCACATGTCACATACTGTTCGATGAAAGACAATGCTGTTTCATCAGAATCAGTTCCAAATTAAGGTGCATCCTTAACCCATAGTAGCATATGTATATGAGGTGCACCTCTTGCTTGGTACTCCTTTCTCCAAAAGAAATCGGTAACTTCTCCAAGAGGTGGATTCTTTTTATTGCAGATAAAAGACATCATAGCTTGAAACCTATGATTAAAATATCTGCACACATTTACAGGATCCAATGAACACAGTTCACCAGGAGTCTTTATTTCAGCATTTTTTATATTGGAATTCACTTCTCTTAGAAACTCAAGCAAATCTTCCCATGCCTATTCTGCACAGCTAAGTGTGACAAACCATGTTGGTGTACCTAAGTTCCGTAACATACACTTGAGTTCTCCATGACGACGATACCAATACTCATTTGTTCCACATTGACATGCCATCAAATTGATTAACTGTGCTTCTAAATTTTCATCTGTTTCTTGAACTTTCGCCACAAATTCTTTCGCAGAAAGAAGTGATTGATGGACTCCAGTTTTAAGTATGTGGTTCACTGCATACGACAGAAAAGATAGATCACCTTCAAACAAAAGGAGAAATATGTATGGAGGGGGCGCTAGAGGGCGCGCACGCAGTATGGCCGCTCTCGAGTGAGGCTCCTGCTGCCTGGCCTAAATATCCTGCAATTATCCTCCTTATCTGATCGCCTGCCGGACCGGGACCAGATGTTCAGGTAGCTGCTGTTCCCCTGCGACTCCGACAGGAGTTTGGGAGCCGAGAGACGCTCGGGAACGGAGCGAGAGGCGCCGCAAGTTACGCCGGGACAACGGCTGCTGAGTGGTGGTGGCGGAGGCCGGGTGCCAGAACTACGCGATCCCGGTGCTGACCGCGAGGCGGGTAGGCCCCGGCCTGTCCCTTGCCGTCGCGGAGATCGCCGGAGCGAGGAGGCGGCCTGTGTGCAGGAGGCGGCACGGGGGCAGAAGCGCTCCTGACGTGACTTGGGAACTGTGCCCTGTGGATGGTCTGTGCTGGTGGCCGGAGAGGTCTCTCTGCGTGGCGTGGAGGGTGAGCTGCCCCCCCCCTGTGCCCTGGCCGATTCGCCACCGGAGGTGCTTCGGACCCCTCGCTGCCCGTGGATCTGTGCCCCCCTGGCGGATGGGTAGCCCTACTGCTGAATGGGCTGCGGAGAGGCCCTGAGACTTGGCTTGGGGGGCGCTGGGCAGCGATTTCGGCTGGACTGGTGTCTGCGGCGAGATGCGTAGCGGCGCTCCGGTGCTGCATTGACCGGGACTCCACTGCTGCTGAGGCCCCCCTGGGGATTGCTCCTACCACCCCCCCCACGCAGTTCCTTCCTTTTGCCTGAGGGCCCTCTGCTGTTCGCCTGCTGGGATTCCTGGCGGGGGGGTGAATCGTCGTGGGATTGCCTCCTTCTTGCGAGTTGGCGGCCGAGGTCCGCAACGAAGCGTTGACCGTATCTGCCCTTGTGAGGGTGTGGACTGGCAAGAAGCTCCCTTCCTGGACTGCTCCTGCGCTGCCGTGTGGCCCGTCGTCGACTCTGGTACCGACGGGGGCTGAACTGCCCGCTCTGAGCCCCTGTTCCTGTCTTGCCCGAGGCGGGGGCGACCTTGGCTCCTCTGGGGGGTGGGGCGGCCCCCTACAACGAGCCCGCGATGGGCAAGCAGGATAATAAACAGTCGAATCTGTCCTTTGCTGCCCCGGCTGCAAAAGCCGGGCTGCGGAGTGCGCAGGACGCTGGAGACGCACGGGCCCCCCCGGTGCCTGGCGCGGACGCGGCCTCGCCGCCAATGGATATGCAACAGATGCTCCGGGAGATGAGGCAGGGATTTGCCACCGTTGTGGATAAGGTGGACCGTCTTTCTTCACGTATGGATGCATTCGCACAGAAAGTCGATGCCCATGAAGAGCGCCTCACTGAGGCCGAGCGGCGGATCTCGGAGAACGAGGATACGACTGCTTCCCACTCCACGCAGTTAACAAAAATGGACAATGTCCTGCGGATTATTGCTGCTAAGAATGAGGAGTTGGAGGCTCGCAGTCGGCGTAATAATATTCGCGTGGTGGGTGTGCCAGAGTCCACCAATAAAGGGCGCATGGAGGAATACGTGGAAAAGATTCTCATTGCCTCCATTGGCTCGGACGCCTTCTCTAAACAGTTCATCGTGGAGAGGGCGCACCGTTCACTTGGACCGCGACCACGTCCAGGTGCCCCACGGCCCATCATCGCGCGGCTCCTAAACTACCGCGACCGAGATGCTGCGTTGCGGGCTGCACGTATGAACCAGGACCTGTCGTGCGATGGTGTCAGCTTCAGCGTCTTCCCAGACTTCACGCCTGTTGTTCAGGAACAACGTCGTAAATTCGTGGATGTTAAGAAAAAGCTGCGAGCTCTCCAAATTGACTATGCGTTGCTTTATCCGGCGAAGCTGCGGGTCACCCATCAAGCGAAGCAACATTTCTTCACGAACCCGCAGCAGGTGGAGGACTTTCTGAAATCCCTGCGGAGGATGCGGAACGAACGACCTGATGAGGAGGACGCGGCCCAAGAGAACGGACATTGACTGCTAGCCTGTGGGTAACCGGGATCATTCCCTTACAACAATGTGCTGCTTCTCTGTGTTTCCCTGATTGCCCGCCACTGCGGGCCCTCTTGATGGGCGGCGTCAAGAATGATCGAGCTGTGCTGGTCGTGTGCCGGTCGGGGATCGGTAATGTATGCCAGGCACCACCCTTCTCCCTTCCCTCTGTGACTATGGTGGGATAAGGGCAGTGAGGGGTGGATCTGTGCGCCCTCTGGATGACCCCTGTAGGGTTTACCCCATTGACTTCAATGACTGAGTTGCTCCTGTTGAGCTTTCTGATGGCACTGATGGGTGGGGGGTGGGGAGACAATTCTGGCGAGTTGGGGTTGCTTCAGTGGGTGGGGGCGGTGTGACGGGACTCGGGGCTCAGCGGGATTCCGTAGCTCTGGGGCGTTGTAGGACTGGTTTCGGGGCGATAGGGGAGGGTCCCAGTTCAAAGCTCTGTGGGGTTACAGGCTTCGCTCCTCCCATTGGCTCGGTAATTGAGCTTGGTGCGGGGTTTGTGCTGGTGCAGATAGCCTGGGTGGGTGGGAGTCCGGGGATGTTTCTTCATGTTGCTGTTCTGTTTGCTGCAGCTGTGTTCAAGATGTTGTCGTTCAAGAAAATGTCTCAAGCTCTTGCTGTGCGGTTGCGTATAGGTCCCCCGGTGGGACGCGGAGTGTGCGCACTTGTAGGAGGTGGATGGTGCCTAGGCCTGGCCGATGTAGTAGACTGTGGAACGGGGGTGGTTTGTCGCGGGGTCTGTAGAGTGGATGATGTGTGCGGCGGATGTGGGATGACTGAGAGAGGCCCCTTTGCCGTTGCACTTCCTGCCTGTTTAGTGTTGACCTGGTTATGGGGGACGCTGATCTGAACGTACTCACGTGGAATGTCAGAGGACTGGGGGACCCTAGAAAACGTAGACACATCCTGTCCTACTTAGACCGCCACGCCATACACATAGCGTTTCTTCAAGAGACCCACTTCCGGGCGCGGGCTGCCCCTACCTTTGCTAATAGATGGGCGAAGTACTCTGCCTTTTCTTCTTATTCCTCATACTCTCGAGGCGTAGCCATATTAGTTAAAAGGAACACCCCCTTCGTGCTAGCGGGTACGAAAAGCGATGCCCAGGGCCGATACTGCCTGATGTGGGGCAGACTGGGACATAGAATGGTTACATTGGCCTGCTGCTACGGTCCCAACGTGGACGACCCGGCCTCCTTCGTTGACCTCGGTGCGAATATAATCGGTGTGGGTACGCAGCACCTCATATGGGGGGGAGATTTCAATGTCACGCTGGCCCCGACGTTGGACAGGTCCCACCTGGCCTCGCATCATTACACGCGATCCCGGGAGGCACTTCTGGAGCTCATAGCGGAGCACAGGCTGATTGACGCATGGAGGCACCTCCACGTGGACGGCCGTGAGGGTACTCACTTCACGGCGCAGGCGCGCTCCTGGGCCAGGCTCGACTATGTCCTCCTGACCCCACACTTTCATGGTGCATTGGTTGGAGCGAGACACCTTCCGAGAACTTTCTCGGACCACGCGCCAGTGCGGGTCACTTTGCGGGCGACGGAGCTCGGCCCTCCTCTGGCGGCCTGGCGGCTGCAGCCCATGATGCTCCTTGATACCCTTTTTCAAGAGGAGCTCCGGGAGGAATGCTTGGCTTTCTTTAAACGTAACAAGGACTCCGTGCGGGACGTTGAGACCATTTGGGACGCTTTCAAAGTGACCCTGCGGGGTCTGTGCATTGCCAAGGGGTCAGGGGTCCTGAAGAGTATTATGGCACGTCTGCACACCTTGGAAGCTGATCTCAAGACGCTGGAGACGTCTCTGGCGGCCGGCCCTGATGATGCCACGTTGGCGAGTATTCGGGAAAAAATCTCGGAATATACTGCGGAGGCCGTCCGGGAGGCAAACTTTCGAGGCAAGTACTGGGTTGCCCGGAGTTACGGTGAGGGCGAGAGGCCGGGGAAAGCCCTGGCTGCGACGATGAGGCTCGCACGACCGCCTACTACGATCATGGAGATTGTCGGGGCGGACGGCACACGTTACGGTGATACCGCGCATATCCTCAATGCGTTTGTGGCCCACTATAGTGCGCTGTATGCGTCAACTAGGGTTGGAGAGCTCCAGCTACATGACTACCTCGAGGATGTGTCCCTGGGATGGCTTAGCGACACGCAAAGGGAGTTTCTGAGCTCGCCCTTTGAGCTAGACGAGGTGAGGGAGGCCATTATGCAGATGCGGTCGGGCAAGACCGCCGGAATAGACGGGATACCCATTGAATTTTACAAAACTTATATTGACTTTATGGCCCCGGTGTTGAGAGAAGTCTACGAGGATGCGTTGGAGGTGGGTCATCTTCCCCCATCGATGCGCATGGCCCTCATCACATCGCTCCTCAAACCGGGGAAGGAGGCCGGTGACTGCGACTCTTACCGACCTCTCTCCCTCCTTAATTGTGATGTGAAAATTTTAGCTACGCTCATCGCCAATCGCATCAAGCTGTTGCTCCCCAACCTGATACTGCCTGATCAGGCCGGCTTTGTGCCGGGTAGGGCTACATCCCATAATCTGCGCACTTTCTTTTCAATCCTTAACTCGGTACATGAAGATCTGCCCATGGCTGCCGTGTTCCTAGACGCCACGAAAGCCTTTGACTCCCTTGAATGGGATTATCTGTTCCAAGTTTTGGGGCGCATGGGATTCCCGACCGTATTTATCTCGTGGATTAAGTTATTATACACCGCCCCTATGGCCAGAGTGTTAGTGAATGGTCGGGTGTCTCCTGCCTTCCCTATCACCAGGGGCACCAGACAGGATTGCCCCCTTTCGCCACTATTATTTGCTCTGGCCATGGAGCCTCTGGCGGCCAAACTTCGGCAACACCATCGGGACAAAGCGTTAAGGTGCTTCCAGAGGCAGATACTAATCTCCATGTATGCCGACGATATCACCCTCTACGTGCGGGACCCGAAGGAAAATCTTAACCCGATCCTCCGGGAATTCATTCGGTTTGGCATGATTTCCGGTATCCAGATCAACTGGAGCAAGTCTTGTCTGTTTCCCCTGACGGCCTCCATTGGGCGCTTTATGCCTGATTTTCCCCTTGCCTGGTGTGAGGGGGACTTTAAATATCTGGGCATCCGTGTGGAAAAAAACAGAGATGAACTCATGCGGGCCAACTATGGGACGGCACTGTCCCGTATTACGGATTCCATCACTCGATGGATCACTTTACCTCTCTCAATGGCTGGCAGGTCCTCATTGATTAAGATGGTAATCTTGCCACAGCTGCTGTACCTTTTTTTGAATATTCCCTTTTATCCCGGTGCCTTCTTCTTTCGACAACTCCGCTCGGAACTTATCAGATTAGTCTGGGGCGGCAAGGCACCTCGGCTCCAGTGGGAAATCCTGATCAAGCCCTTTGATCAGGGAGGTTTCGGCATCCCCAACTTTGAGCTCTATTATCAGGCAGCCCAGGCGCATTATGCCTACTTTTGGATGCGGCAGCCTCGATATATGCCGCAGCTAGCAGCTGAACACTGGCTGGCGCACCCCATTCCCATAGAAGGTGCGTTGTACATCCCAGTGACGGGCAGAGATAGGACGCCCACAACATCGATCAGTACTGTAACTGCATGGACTAGATTGGCTGCCACCCTAGGGCTGGACATGGTGTACGCACCGCACCTGCCTCTGGTTTACCACCCAAGCATGCCCCTGCTGCAGGAGACGGGCTTCCAGAAATTACTTCGCGCTATACACGTGAAGACATGGGGTGACCTGTACCACAATGGCACATTTCGGTCCATGGAGCACATGTATGCCAGCATCCAGCCTACTCCCCTCGATGTTTTTCTATACCTCCGCCTTCGGCAGGGGCTGAGAGCCCTCATGCCCTGCTTCCCCCAGGAACCCCCGCATTTGGCTCTGCTGCATCGTATACTGAGTGATGACTCTCCAGCTAAGCTCGTCTCCAAAATATATCGTTCGGTCCACTCCTCCACACAGGCGCCGCAGTTGGCGTCCAGGGAGAAATGGGACCGCGAGCTGCAGGCCCCGTTGACGGATAAACAGTGGCAATTCTGCCTGATGCAGACTGGCCGCGTCTCCTCCAGTAGCCGCCTCAGGATTATACATTACAAATACCTTCATAGGCTCTATTACACGCCGGCCAGGCTTCACAGGTACCAGCTTCGTGCGGATGATAGATGCGACAGATGCCGGGCTCCAGGTGCGGACTTCCTTCATCTGGCGTGGGCGTGTGATGCAGTTCACCGCTATTGGTGCCAGGTGTTTGAGGCGCTATCAAAGATGATCAACACAGTATTGTTGCCCTCCCCTCTCCTGGCCCTGTTGGGCTATGTAGAACCCATACAGGCGGCGCACCGCAAATTCATCGCACTTGCCTTTCTGCTTGCGAAAAGGAGAGTGGCGTGTCGCTGGGGCAGGGGCAGGGCCCCAAAATTCAAGGACTGGTTGCGAGATCTTGTTTATTGTCAAGATCAGATCCGTACGTACTCTGAGCTTATGCCGCCCACGTCACGGCCCGCTGATATATGGGCCCCACTGCAATGTTACCTCCTTGATGGGTCGACGGCCCGGATGACTGTCAGGCTGCTGAGTGAGCTCGTGCTGGGGAACTGTGTCGCCTGGAAGGTGGCTGCCCGAGGATGTTTCCGGGGTGGGCTAGCACTGTTTGCGCTTCGGTTGTGGGTCTGCATTCGGCCTGGCATGGGAGTGTGTTGATGTGAGGAGAATGGAGTGGGAGTTCCTCCCCCCCCCCCCCCCAAGGGTCGCTACCCCCTGCAAAAGCCTCCTTGGTTCCGATTTATAAATACTGCTTTACACTGGGTCTGTGTTGCTGTCCGGGTCACCCCTGCAAGGACTGTGATATATATGCCTTTGTCCAGCCTACTATGTATCGCCCATGTTGCTAAGTATACGGAATGTCGCTCCTTGAACTGCAGCTTTATGTTTTTCTCTTTTTTGTCTTAAAATTTCAAAATAAAATATTAAAAAAAGAAATATGTATGGAATGCATTGACGAAATCTAGGATCTTCAGAATATAATCTTGTTGACCGATATTCTGAAGTTGGAATCCGTACAGGTCGGTCATTATATCGTCCACCTTCTCCAGTAGGAAACAGCTGTGGAAAACAACGAGCTTCCAAGCTCTTCTCCCAAACACTCATTGGAGTTCCCTGTGCTTTTTTCATTTGAAATAACTCAATGCTGCTTCCTATTACTTCTTTTGAATGCAAAGGACATATTGTGTAATGTTCATAAATCTCTTCAGTCCTTGACTTGTCCACTTTCTCTATTTGACCACTTGAAATTTCACATTCATCTTCTAAACTTATCACCTGTTCATTCACATTTACAGTTTTGTAATAAATGTTGTTCTCTATAAGCTATAAGGTAGCCTTTTCAACTTTATTAACATCCACAAATTCTTGCCATATTTTCCGACTCTTTGTTGATACACCATTTAATAGAATGACTACTGCCTCATTTTCGTCTTTCTCTCCAGCAATAGTTTCAATATTTTTCTTAAAATTCAAAGGTAAGTACACCACTCTTCCTTTCAGCCCTCTTTGCAAGTCTGCTGGTAGCAGTTTACCTGTTTTAGGCTCCATCCGAATAATAGTTTGAAAAGGATGAACAGATTGAATTAGAACCGACTCATATGTATTCAATTCTGCCAGTTCCTCCGGAATAGCTACTAATTCTAAGTTATTATGTACTGCTCTAGCAGGCATTTTGATCTCTTCTAATTTGTTGTAACAATATTTACATGTACGTTGATCACTACCTATCTCAAATCGACCTTCCACCAACAAATAAGTTGCAAATTCTTCCCACTTACTATTGTTCTCCTTTTCACTTTTCAAATACAAATCAACATTCCTAGCTTGACTTTTATAATGAGTACGTCGACAACAAACACAAACATAGTTTGGTATTTCAGAGCACACTACATTAAACTTTCCAATTTCTTCTTCAAACTGATCAGTGCTAATCACTTTCCCATCTCCTTCAACATCTGTAATTGTCAAACTTTCACTTTCTATGGACTGCTCTTCTGGACCAAAATATTGCATTTCAATATCATCACACTTTTTTTTAACATCTGATAAAGAACCATGTAAAAGAGCTGTATTCAGTTCACTTAAACATAATGCAGGACTTTTTAGAGAGTACAGTTTCCTTCCAAACTTCCGCATTTCTGAATGGTGTACTGCTAACATCCTCAAGTGATGAAAAACACTTTTACACACTTTTCTTGAAAGACAAGCCAGGGAATGCCCATGCTTTTCAGTATATTTTCTTACATTGCATAGATCTAGTCCTTGCAACAACTTAATCTTCTGTTTAATACTTTTCTGTGTATATTCTCATAGCACATTTCGCATTATATCAATAGATTACTGTTGAATACTACAAATACTGCTACAACCCCACTTATATACAGGAGCTTGTGTACGTTTCCCTTGCACTTCTTCAGCTATTAACTCTTCTGCACTTTTACCAACCAATTCCTCTTTTAGAAGGGGACAACCATCCTGAACTTCGTAGCAACAACCTCCAGTATCAACTGCAAATGGTAAACTATTTTCCTGGGAGTAACTTTTCTCATTAAAAAAAGGCTCACTAGTAGAAGTATGTTTCCAATGTCCACTAAAGATTTTGCAAAAGTTGGTTCTGTTCACAAGTCTTTTTCTTCTACTTTTCTCTTTCAACACTTTGATTACTTTATCCAACACTTTGATCCTCTTCAAAATCACAATGAATAACTTCTGTTTTAAAGTGAAAGCATTATCCACTATACTTTAAATACCCTGCTTCTGTTTGAATTGCAGCACTTTCTTTTTATATTTGCAGCATGTTTTCATTAAATTCTGAATCACTCTTGTTCGAAAAAGTTTCTGACGAATTTCTGGAAATTGTTTTTGTCTCCGGGTAACACATACTGTTTCTTTATCATGTTCTCTTTTCCTGGTATGTGAAATTGAAGTCTCCTTCTCCTTACTTGAAAAATTCTTCTTTTTCCTTTGTGTGATGTTATTTTCATTAAATATTCGTAATATTTTTTTCAGAAATTGTCTAGTGTTTTTACCAGAAGAAACTGTTTGTGTAGTAGTCTCATTTTTTTCTAATTGAAAATGTTTCCTTTTCTTCAAATATATAAATATAAATAAATATAAGTATAAATTTTAATCCAAACGAAATATCTTCTGGCAAAAAAATAGATTCAATTATTTTTTACATCAGTTCAATATATTAAAATAATAACATACAAATACATAAGTTCTACTGATGGCTTCCAGAGGCAGTGCTGCAATGTGATGGAGTAGGGCAGGGGAGCAGTAGGATAACGGGTAGTGCCATAGAACATACAGCAAGTATTTATTTACTTATTTACATACACCTTTACAATTTACATGTAACTGCACTACCTCGCACTTTTCACCTCTCCACCGCACCCCACCACCCCACAGCACTTCCTCTGCAACCCACCGTAGACAACTTTATAGATAGTATTTTTTTAAATTGTAATCTATGTACTTAGGATGATATTATCAACCAAACGGCACACAGAAAAATTACCATTATTAGCCTAACAATTTTATCTACAACTTCCCAAACATAACACTGCACCCAAAGCTTTAAGTTGGGGGTCTGTGGGGGTCTGAGCACCTGCAGTTTATTTTTGGGGGCCTCGAAATTGATCTCTATGGGACTCTATTTTCAGGCCTCGCAAAGGTAGTCCGTTGTTTTTTTTTTTATTGGACTGTAGTGAGACATTGATAGCATGCACATTGGTCACTACTGAGAAGTCCAGACATCATGCCAGGTGAGTCGCGATGTATAAGAAAAGAAATCCTTTAAAGAGAGACATTTTCTCTCACGGTTTCTCTTCTCTTTTTGCAGCACAGGAGCAACATCATCGTGGCGTGATTAGCAGAGAGACCACCAGGCGCGCAACGCCCATTGCCTCGGACTCCCTGAAACAGCTTCCCAATCGCACACACAGAGCTGCACCCGAGTACTTCACAGGTCTTCAAAAGACCATTTGCTTGTAAATGATGCTCTGTTCTTTTTCACCCCTTTTTAGAGCCCCTACATCCCCACTCTGCCTATTGCTTAAGGAATTAGCCTTCCCCCGAAATTTCGCTCTGGTTGCGCCTTTGGAGATGACCACACGCAGCCAGCTCCAGCACAACCCTGCTCTCACCTTTCACAGTGTCTTGTTGTAGTGCTACGAAAACACACACTTTGCCTGGCTCACTTAGGGGCATATTATCTTGAATGGCGTTAAAATTATCGCCGCTTTAGCGGCAGGAAACTGCCGCTAAAGCAGCGATAATGAGCTTGATAATATGCCCTTGTGAATTCCCATAGAAGCCCAACTTCACACCAGAACCTGGGCTGCTATGGGAATTCACAATGGCATATTATCAAGCCCATTATCGCTGCTTTAGCTGCAGTTTCCTGCCGCCAAAGCGGCAATAATTTTAACTCTGTTCTTGATAATATGTCCCGTTATGTTTCTAAATTAACGTCTTACCTTGAAAAGCTGCTTTACATTTCTTTCACTGGATCAACCTTTGTTTAAAACACCACCAGAGAAGGTTGGTGAACTATGGTCCACAAAGAGAAACTCAAAGCTTTCTTGTTCATTATCAGAAATATCTGCCTGTCAATAATTATCGCCAGCCTTTTCGGCCCCTTAAGAGGCTGGGTGGATGAGTATAATATGCGGTATTTAGGATCGGGGGCGGAGGGTGCACAGAAATAAGAACGGATAGTTGAATAAAGTGCGAGTGGATGGATGGCCAGATGGATGAATGGATAGCTAGAAGGATGGATGTATGGATGTATGAATGGATGGAAGGATGAATGGATGCATGGACCATTACTTAGGATAGACAGGTGGGCTGATAGATGCATAGGATTGGTTCTGGGACAGATGTATGTATGGATATATGGGCGTATGACTGGATGGATGGCACAGTGCTTACCATAGGCGAATATGCTGATAGATGCTTAGGATAAGTGCAGGGACAGATGTATGTATGTATGTAGGTTAGAATGTATGGATGAATTGAAAGATGGTTGGATGGCGCACTGCTTAGGATGGATGGATGCAGGGCTTTAAGTGGGCCAGGTCTGAGCACTGGCAGTTATTTTCAGGAGGCCTTGAAACGGGTCTCTATCAGGCTCTATTTTCGGCCCTCGCAAAGGTAGTCAGTTTTCTTTTTTTTATTGGACTGCAGTGAGAGCATGCACATCGATGTGTGCATGCTCATTTTGCTCACTACTGAGAAGTGGAGACATCATGCTTGCTGAGCCACGTTGTAGGAGGAAGGGAAATCCTTTAAAGAGCGTGTTTTCCGAACGTAGGATAATTGGAGGGGATTTTCTTAAGCACACAATCCTAGTTATCTTGATGTAGACCATGCCCATACTTGGATAGCCCACACCCCTTTAACAGTTTTGCCCCACCCCTTTTAAAGCACCCCCAGTTTTTTTCCCACTTAGAGCCCTGACTGCACCATAGTAACAAAGAAACGGTCCAAGCTTCCATTTAAGTCTTCAATGCAACCAACTTTCATAATTTGCCATCAATGCTGGCAGCCTTCTACCACAGTGCAAGAGTGTCTATCAGCACAAAGATTTGTTATCTACAGAAATGTTGTGTGATTTGCGTAGCTGTCTGCTGGAACACTCATCACCAAAAGGTATTAAAACATGCAAATTTGTGAGTAAAACATATACCATACCATAAAGCGGTTCATAAATGGGCCCAGTGCCACTACACCACCCTCATCCCCATTCTTGCTTAACCTTACGAAATCAAAGAAAAAGCCCCAGCAAACCTGGTAGAACCCCTATAGCAATACAGTGACTTAATTTCAACAAGTATCTGCCGGAACGCTCAGCAACAAAAGGTATTAAAACATGCAAATTTCCAGATAAAACATATACCATGCCATAGGGCGCTTTATAAATGGTCCTAGTGGTACTACATCACCTTTAGTACCTAGACATCTGCACGTTACTAATGTCTGTGTTTTAATCACCAACATACCCACCACCCCAACCCCCACTCCTGCCCTTGCTTAACCGTACGAAATCAAACAGAAACCCCCACCATTCCTAGTAGCGCCACTATACCCATACACTGGCTTAATTTTAACAGGTGTCTTCCGGAACGCTTATCAGCAAAATGTATTCAAACATGCAAATTGGCAGGTAAAACATAAACCATCCCATAGCATGGTTTATAAATGGGCCCAGAGGCACTACACCACCTTTACTAGCTAGACATCTGTATGTTAATAAAGTCCTATAAACACTCTGTAGAGTGTATAGCAGAGGATGGGGAGAGTAAACAAAGTTCTAATTCCCAAACTTTTGATATACCGTCCCTTTACTGTATGTATATTAAGGACATTAAATGTAATGAAAAAATTGACGAGTGTCTCAAAGGGATAGTGAAGCTGAGCACCGGTAAAACCCGGACCACTTAAACGCCTGCGTATATTCAGCACAGGGACACAGCCTGACAATTAGTAGCACTTATAATCACATGTAGTTTACTAATGTCAAGAAAGTCATACAGAAAATATACCAAACATTTTCATTACTTTTTTATCTCTCACACATTTATGAAACATCTCTTCTAATGAAACACTCCCCAACCACTTCTATTTCATAAGAACAGACAATCATTAATACGTTTACTACCATATATTTTAGTATATCTACCTTTTTATTATTCACTAGTCACAAACTACTAAAACTATTAACTATACCCAAATGCAAACCAGAAACCATGTTCATATTATATCTCAACCCATGATCAAATGATGCAAACTATGCGTACATATAAAAGGAACGTATCAGTTTTACTATCTTCATCTCTCCTCCATGTAATCTCCAAACACTGTAGACGGCCTCACAGTACAACAACCTACCTAGACTTATATTCAAATCTACATCTCACTGTCGAAAACGAGACCACAACCTGTCCACATAACATTTCTGGGTTTAGTTTTATCTCTTTTAACTTAATAACAAATACATCTCCTACGCCCCCTCCCCACTACTTCCACAAAAAGTATAATTTGCAAACGTGGAACATTTTGTTTATCTCGCCTGAATACATTAGCAAACCCAAATTAACGCAGTACCTCATTTTCAAAACCATACAGTCCTTTAAAGATGACAAACTACACTTCTTCTTTGTGAAAAATTCCTAAACATATATAAAGTATTTATTTAACAACAGTTCAACCTTTATGCATATTTTATAGCCAATATGAAACATTACACTTTACTAACAGTATATTATTTTGAAATAAAAAATACTTTCAAACTTAAACATCTCACCTCACATCCTTAATCACTACTACAGAACAAATAACACACCTTGTTCATTTCTACCTCACCTTTGTAGTTGGTATGCAGATTTCAAATGTCACATACGCATGCAATTCTTTCTTTGTCACACAGTACATGTAATGCACCGCTTTCATCAAGAATGGAACCAGTGCTGGCACAATTTCTTTGTCGCTCCACACATAAATACATGTAAAGAACAAATCAGAATACTTCATTCCTTCATCGACATTCTAAAACTTATCTCCATTGGTTATTTTTGAATTTTCCATCTGAAAAGCTACTTAATATTCCGCGCCACATACAGGTCAGAAGTTCAACCTATTTTATCAGCACACTTTCTGGAACATTCTACGACACCTGCAGGTTCAAAGTTCATGCTTTTTTTAAACGTAACGTTTTTTTTTTCAGCATATTCTCCAACATTTAACAGCACCTGCGGGTTAAAAGTTCACCATTGTTTTAAGTTCCAAATGTACCTTCCAAATGCAAGTAGCACGTCTGGTTGAGCTGAGCACATTTCATCCTATCGTATGGACTCCACGTTTAGACTGCTCTTTATTAACCAATGGCAAACATGCTTTTTCACGCAACTAATATGCACCCTAGTGTTTAGTACCCAATGCTTCTTATCTTCCAATCAATTATCGTTTTCTGTGGGAAAAAAAAGATTTTTCCTCATCTTTAAACATATCTCTTATTCTAGGAAGGAACTGCATGAGCTACAGACATTTTTCCATACCTTCCAGCCATACCTTCAAAATGCTAGTGTGGATCATGGGACATAGATATGTTTCTGGTGCAAGAGGTATGCAGAACAGAGACGTATTGACTTAGACCTAGGTTTACAAAATGTGGAGTTCAAATGGTTTGCACAGAGAGGATTGAAGTGGCACTAATTGTTGCCTTTGGTTGAAACCTGTTTGCATCTCCAACACCCTGACCTCATGATTGTGCATTGTGGTGGAAACGACCTAGGCACATTGACTGGGGTAGGTTTGGAAATGCTAATGAAGGACACCTTTTGACAATTGATGGTGCTTTTGCCTCAAACTGTCTTTGTATAATCCAATATATGCCAAAGACAGAAGTGGAAATGGTCAAACCAATTTTGTCCTCAGATTGAAAAATCTAGGAAGAATGTCAACAAAGCTGTGTCTGCATACCTCAGAGACCATAGAATGGGGTCGATCTACAACAACAACATACGTTTTGATGTGGCTGATATCTACAGAAGTGATGGAGTACACTTCACAGATCAGGGAAATCGAGTTTTTCTGAATAACCTGAAGCTGTGTATCCGCACTTTTATGTAGCTCCCACTAATAAACACAAGGGCTCTTTTTAGAGCCGCCTTATAACTGACAACTTAGGCCCGCTATTTTAGGGCCAGGTAACGGCAACTCCCGCACCCTCGCCAAAATGTATTCTCCACACAGCTGTGGCACAGCGGCCACACCATCTGACTTTGGAGCACAGAGCTCTCGCTTTGATCACCGACTCTAGCGACAGCTCAGGATAGCACCATGTGACTCTGAGCAATAGCTCATTTAATTTCCATGCCGGCCCCCAGCGCCTCCAGACCCATACGAGTGAGTAGTTTGCACTTTACAAATACCGCATTGATTGGAAACGGCAGAATTGAACTTCACACTTCCTCTGTAGCACCCCCCATCACCCTATAGACTTCACACTGTTTAAAACAAAACTTCCTCCTAGTACATATGCACACATGTTGACACTACTTAGACAGGTGTGCCACAGCAGCCAGACAACATGATTCAGAGCACAGGCCTCACAGTTTAATCCCCTGCTCTGGCAGCAACTCAGCTCAGCACCATGTGACTCTGGGCAATAGCTCACTTAATAACTCACATCATTTTCACGCCGGCCTCCAGGGCCTTCCGACCCATAGCGGTGAGTAATTTGCGCTTTACAAACACTGTATTGATTTACCTTCGCACTCCCTGTATAGCACCACCTAAGCACCATATACAAATTACCGTGTTCCAAACAAAACTTTCTCCTACTACGTATAAAATATTACTGACACTACTTGGACAGGTGTGGCACAGTGCCCAGAGCACATGACTTCACAGCATAGGACACACAGTTTGGGCTCACGGTTTCATCCCCGAGTCCAGCAGCAGCTCAATTTAGCAGCATAACACTCTAGGCAATACCTCACTTAATTTCCGTACCCCACGCTTTCAGACCGGTAGGGGTCAATAGTTCAGCGCCTTTATCCCCGAGTCCAGCAGCAGCTCAGCTTATGCCCCCAGCGCCATCAGACCAATACCAGTGAGTAGTTCGCACTTTCGAAAATACCAAATTGATTTGATACGCGCGAATTTACCTTCACACTCACTGTATAACACCCCCTAAACACCATACACAACTTACAATATTCGAAACAAAGCGTAGAGGTCACTAGTTCAGCGCCTTTATGTCGACTCCGGCAGCAGCAGCTCAGCTTACGCCCCCAGCGCCATCAGACCGGTACGAGTGAGTAGTTTGCACTTTCCAAATACCAAATTGATTTGATACGCGTGAATTTACCTTCGCACTCACTGTATAACACCCCCTAAACACCATATACAACTTACAATATTCGAAACAAAAGTTCCTCCGAGTAGGTATAACTACATGCTGACACTACTTGCACAGATGTGGCACAGCGGTCAGAGCACATGACTTCACAGCATAGGACACACAGTTTGGACTCACGCTTTCATGCCGGAGTCTGGCAGCAGCTCAGCTTAGTAGCATGAGACTCTAGACAATACCTCACATATTTTCCATACCCCAGCACTTTCAGACCAGTAGGGGTCAGTAGTTCGTCCTAGAGGATATAAACACATGCTGACACTACTTCCACAGGTGTGGTGCAACGGTAAGGGCACCTCACTTCACAACATAAGACACACAGTTTGGGCTCATGCTTTAATCCCCGAGTCCCGCAGCAGCTCACCTTAGCAGCATCAGACTCTACACAATACCTCACTTAATTTCCGTACCCAGCACTTTCAGACCGGTAGGGATTAGTAGTTTGCTTCGCACCCCCTCTGTACCACACCCTAAACACCCCACAGAGGTTACAGTGCTCCTACCCTCCTCTTTCCTATTTTTTGCCCTTTATTCCCCTTACTCGCTTCGACAGAATCACAAAATGGCGGCCAACGCTTCCTAGTTGCAACCGCTTGCAGCGCTCCTAACCAATAAGCAGCAAGCTTGTGCTCGTAACGCCTCAGCCAATTAGATAGCAGAATTCCCAAATATCGATATCTGTAAATTTCAATATTTCTCCAAAACTACTGAACGGATTCACACCAAATAAACAAAAGTGTGCTTTCTAGACCAAGACCCTCTCCCTGCCAAATTTGGGGTAATTCAGTTCACCCGTTCGACCTGTAGCCTTGTCTAAAGTTTCCTATGGAAATTAACATGCAGAAAACATGTTTTGGGCCCCCCTTTTTTCTTGGCCCCCCTTGGCGAATCACACCCAAACTTTCAACATGGAAGCTGATATGAACAAAGAATTAGTTTGGAAAATTTCAGGAAGATTCATCAAACGGCGCCAAAGTTATAAGCAAAACAAAAAATGTTCTTCCTATGGAAACTTGGTCCTAACTATAACTACCTACTGGCTACTGACAGTCGCCAGTAGGTAGTTATAGTTAGGACCTAGTTTCCATTTGAAAGGGTCTTTTGATTTGCCAATAACTTTGGCACCGTATGATGAATCTTTGTGAAATTTTCAAAACTAATGGGGCAGTCACGTCAGCTAATGTCATGTCAATTTTAGAGTGATCCGTCAAGCGGGCCTGAGAAAAAGGGGGTGCCAAATGCTTTTTCTCCATGTTAATTTCCATAGGAAACTATAGACGCAGCTACAGCCCAAACTGCTGAATGGAATTACACCAAATTTGGCAGAAAGGTAGCTCTTGGTCTGGAGGGTGAATCCGCGAACCCTCCCGATCTTGTGCCTGTGATCTAATTGTCTGCCAGCACTTCAAACCAGGAAGTTTTGGCAGCCATCTGTGACTCCGGTGAGTCACAAGATAAAAGGTGGAAAAACAAGAAAACAGGTCAGGGTATAAACACTCTGACCCCTAGACCTGTTCAGGGGGTCCCACAGGTATCCCCAGGGCCGAAAAAATGCATCTTTTATTTTTGGCGGGATTCTGGCAGAATTTTTTTTTTTTAAACGAAACGTGGTAGCCCGCGCTGCTTTCCTTTAGACCCCCGGGTGGGCCAGGTCCTGGGGGCAATAACTAATAAAGATATAGGGGCCCGCATGGCCCCCATAGCCCAGGGGACTGCTGCCTCCCCGGGGCTAATACTTTGAAGTGTAGGGGGCTGGGCATCCCCCGGGGACCGCCACCTCCCCGTGCCTATTTTGAATTAGAATGCATGGGGGATCCAGCCCCCCATGCAACCTTGGGGACTGCCACCTACCCGGTGCTAATTATCTGAAATGCGGTGGCCATATGGCCCCTCGCTGCCCCGGGGACCGCCACCTCCCCTGGACCATATTGAAATATGGAGCAGGGGCTCTAGCCCCCCACGCAGTCCTGGGGAACTCCCCGGGGCTAGTATTAAAAAATGCGGGGGCCGCGTGCCCCCAACTGCCCCGGGGACCACCACCTTCCCATATCTATTATAAAAATGGGAGTGGGGCTGTGCAGCCTCCCTCCTGGAGCCAAAAATGTCCCTGGGGACTGCCATCCCCCGGGGACGGCTACAGCAATATACCGGGGTGCCCACTCCCTGGACATTGGGGTTTGCTATGGCTTGGCGAAAGCCCTGCTCCCACCAAGCCATAGCAAACTCTGCTTCATGGAAGCGAGAGCGTGGAAAATGCTCTCACTTCCATGAAGCGAAGCAGAAATTGATTTTGGGCAGAGGGAATTGCATTTTAACATATCCCAGTGATCATATATATACATATATAATCACTGGGATTACTGGCAGGCACTGTACCTTGACATACATAGATGGATGCTCTACATCTCAGCAGATGCAGTGCTCTTGTCTCGGAACTCTCGTTCCAAGTGTGTGATTTTGGCTCACGGACTCAACTATATGATAGGACATGTGTGCATATAAACACCAGCTGCATTCTTGTGTTATGTTTAGGTGTTAGTGCCTGACCAGTAAGAATAACAAGGGACATTGGTGTTTGACCTAGTCTGTGGAGTTCAGACTAAATCACAGGACAGGAACTGAGCGCGAAAATATATGCAGGTTCTGTGTAAAAGTACAATATGGCACACAGCAAACGTGAATTTTGCACCCAGGGCAGTCCTGTCACCAGTCAGATACTCTTGACACCTTTGCACGGTTAAGATTTTCACATTTGTATTTAGTCCCTTTTTTTTAGAACTCAGAATCCTCCAGTGGGGCTAGGCTGCTGGCTTGTCAAGGGCTAGCTGAACTGGATTTGGTTATGCAGAGAATCTCTCAGTAGGAATACCCTGTTTTCTTAACCCAGCAATGTTGTGCCCTGGCTGTGGAGGCTTGTCCCAGTTCTTTGGATGTCTTGGAGCTTAAAATGTTTCTAAGTCCCAACTTGAAAGGACCAGCTCAGGTAGAAACAGGCAAGGGTCCCAGGTCCCCAGGAGCAGGACTTGGGGGTCAAGACTCACTCCAGCAGAGGCCACCACCCGGGTCCAAGTCAGATCCTGTTGGTACTGGTCAGCTGGGCTCTTGAGGGAATAGGTCTCTTGCAGCTTTATGTGGCCCTGGGTTTCAGCCAACTGATCATGTTATCCACTTCTTCGTCCTGGGAAAAAGTGGGAGCAGGTCCAGCCCTTCTGGTCTCCTCACAGGCCTCAAACAGCAGGTCTGGTCCTTTTTCTGTTCTTCCACAGGTCCAGAGTGTTCTGGAGAAAGTGCCTTGGGGTACCACACATATGCCTGGCATTAGCTAGTGGATGGGGGTGACTCCTGGCTCCTCTCTAATTAATGGGGTAAAAGTTCCCAAAGGTAACCCTACCCACTTTTACAGCAGTTCCTCCTTACCCTATTGCAAACATTCCCAGAGCTCCCTTCGCTCACTAATTTCAAGAAGGAGAAACCCTTCTTCCCCTGTGAAAAGACTAGGTGCCTACCTATTAGTGTGGGCAGGGAAATGAACAGTCCCCTCCCCCTTGGTAACACCAAACCAGTTCTTGGGACAGGTTTTACCCATTAGGTTTGGTGCTTGCCTGGCTGTTAGGACGACAGAGGGTGCTTACTCAGGTGTCAGCTAAGATACGCTTATGACAGGGGAGGCACCTTTGGAGTAAATGAAGTTCTGGGGTCTCCCTGTCCGAGGAACAAAAAAGACCTCTCCATGCCTACGCCTATGTCTATGCTCTGGGGGCTGTTTTTAACCCTTATCAGGGCTAATCACTCACTGAGCTGCAGTGGTAAAGCTAATGCAAATTAGCCTACAGTGGCTTCATGCATGAAAAAGGTAACTTTCTTTAGAAGTTACTTTTCTTTAATATTATCAAAAGTCACACGTCACCACTAAGTTGGGCTTTTAATAACTATTAAAAATAGTTGCCTAATCAGTTTTCTAGTTGGTCCCTAACTGGAGATAGGAGAATTAACGTTTAATAACTCTTCCTAGTGTTTTTCTATGGGACAGCCAGCCTGTCTACAGTGAAAATGCATTTTGCGTGCTAGTCACTATAAGGTCATGTTAAATTGACATTTCTACATGCCTCATGTTTAAATACCATGCACCATGCCTTGTGGGCTACAAGGCTTACATCGGGTTGATATATTAACATTTAAAAGAAACACTTTCTCCTGTCAAAAGGCTTATTTTGACAGGTTGGGCTGCAGTTTTACACTGCTGTAGCTCGACTACAGTTGTAGGACCGGAGTCATGTGTGCCTTGTCACCCTAGTGGATGGCACAGAGCTGCTGGATTCCATAGGTGACATTTAACTTTCCATGCTATGGGTGTATTTTGGGCAGCATATACCATGGTCTTATAGGAAAGTTAAATATGCCAATCAGGGATTAGCCAATTTTTAAATGTTTTGAGGATCAGAGCGCATACAGTGGGCACTGGACAGCACTGGACAGCTATGTCACAGTGAGCAGAGCCTAAAAAACAGCAATAATATTCAGCAAAAAAAATGGGGGTTTACCCCACAAAGAAGGGCTTTTTCTCACACAGTGCATCTAAACACTAAGATCAGTCTGCATTCAAGAGTACATTAAAATCGTGAAAAATCCTTACAAACAGAGAACATATCCAAAATCAACACAATTAGGTTCTCCTTTAGGAACACTTCAACACAAAAACAGTAATGTCAGATAATGACAGAGAATTGACTGGCCCGTAAATAGACTGCCAAGTGCAATTAGTCAAGGATTTTGCACAGAAGCAATGCAGAACTCATTAAATACCTCCTTGTCTGCAGGAAAACCAGTCAGGTTGTGAGTCTAGAACACCAATCCATAAAACTCACTGTAAGTGTCAAGTCCAGCTCAAATAATTAAAAATAGCAGCATACATTGAGTTTCCCCCCTTAAGAACACCCTAAAATACAAACTCAGGGCCCTATTCACGAAAGTAATCTGAGACAAAATCCTAACTTTACGACTTTTGGTATTCACAACAGACATTTAGGAGTAGTAAAGTTAGGATTTAGCCTCAGTTAAATCTAAGTTTTACTTAAGTTAAACTTAAGACCAAAACTTAAGTTTAACTGAGACAAAATCTTAACTTTATCACTCCTATATGCTCTTTGTGACTATCTAAAGTTGTAAAGTTAGGATTTTGTCTCAGATTACTTTTGTCATTCGGGCCCAGTATTGTCAGGTAGTGACAGAGAATCGCCTGGATGTAAATACAGTGTCAAGTGCAGTTAATTAAGGTTTATGCAGAGAAGAGCTGTGGTCTACATTAAATACACATCTGTCCCGAAAGAATTGAGTTGGATTGAAGGACTAGAGCAGTAATCCAAAATGGCTACTTTAAGTGTCAAGCTCAGCTTGAATATGTAAAACATGGCAGTGAGATTTACCAACAACAAGTGCAGTCTGTATACAAAGTTCATTAAAATCCTTAAAAATCCTTAAAAAATTTCATGCATTTCCAAAAAATAAACACAATAGCATTCTCCATTAAGAACACTCCAACATACAAACAGTAGTGTCAAGTTATGGCAGAGAATCGGCTGGCTCAAATAAAGTGTGAAGTACACTTAATTAAGGATTGATTTAAAGCTCAGGCTTGATATTTGTGAAGATAGACTGACTCTTGTTTTCTAGTAGGCCAAGTGGTCATGGAAGAGCACTGCATTCACTGAAGTGATCCTTAGTGCGGATCTGTTGTGTGGGACATCACATTGGTCTATGAAGGGTGGTGATGGATTAAGCAGGTTATGAAGGACAGCACACTGAGGTTTCTGTTTTATAAGAACGTATGTGAATTGAGTTGTCCGTATTAACCCACTGCCTTGTTTATTTTGGGGACCAAGTGAAGTACTGTAGGGACTACTTAATGTCTGTATTGAGCTCTGAGCACCAAGGACCTTTTTAGAGATCATAATGGCGAGCTCCCATGTTGAAGGAACTGAGGAGAATGTAGACACTGGATGACGGCAAATGTTAAAGAATGTCTGGATAGTCCCGCCATTTACTCTGGAGTCGGGATACTACGAACTTGCTATGTATTATTGATGTTTCTCTTGTCCCCCTCTCCTGCAATTCCCAAGGTATGTACAGTTGGGATTGCATCCTGAGTACCAATCCATTTGGAATTCGCACTCCATTCAGTGTTTTGATAGTGTGATGTGCCGAAAGTTAAAGATGGGCTCTTGAACCTGCATAGAGATGCAATGTGCCTTCTTCTTTTTTGTGTTTCTTGCCAGATAATGGATTTAAACTTACAAATGCACATTTTATTCTGTGATGTGGGAAATGGTGGTTATTGGCTGCTGATAGCACACTGAAATGAGAGGGAAGGAGTGAGCTCCGGTCTTTAGATCATTACACTATGTTACATTGAAAGTGGGGAGATGAAGAGACACATTTATCAAACCTTTGCACTGGTGCAAAGTCATCAAAAGTGCAAAAACCAGTGCAAAATGTTGATGTATTGTTTACACTCCAGAGCTAAACATGCTTTTTTGCTGGAAGTTGCCTAAAAGTAAAGCAAGGTAGTGCTTTACACCACTTTGTGTTACTTTGCATCAAGGAGGCGTACCATGGCTAGTACATGGGCATTGCCATGCTACCATCTGCTAACATTTGCAGACAGGGCTTTGCAGCAAAAACAAAGCCTCGTCGAGGCAGCTGTTAACTTGAAATATTTTTATTTCTCTAAACTTTTCAAACTTTGTGCGTGTGCTGCTCTGTACAGCACACATACAATGTTTGACAAGCTTTAAAGTATAATTTAGCATAGTTTTCTGTACTCAAAGGATACCCTTCCAGTGCAAAACGAAAACGTATGCAATACATCAGGCACACATTTACACTATGATGCACATGTGTGAGTAGCACTAGGCAGCATGTTTAAGTGACAGTGTAGGGAATGACAGCAGCAGACCCACATCTTTGTAGAAATGGCTCTGCACTATTTACTCCCTTGTGCAACACAACATAGCAACAGTGATTTGGATAGAGTTGAGATCTGATTGATAGAAGTGCATGCTCTGCCCCTTAAAATACAGCAAGAGGGGAGGCCTGATCTTTAGTGAGAGCTTGTCTGATCTTTAGAGCAGTAAACTATGCTCTTTGGAAAAGTTGAGGTCTGAATTCTCGGGGCAGTATACCTTGTGTCACTTTTTGCATGAGCACGGCTCTAGCTTCAGGGGATGTGTTTGGGGTGTTAAACCTCTCTCATAAATGTATTTTTTTGGTAATAGTTGGGTACAGTGGCATTCATTTGGATATTATCTCATTTAGTACCCCAACCAATCTTTATTTCTCTCCCTTTTTATTGCCCCACAAGCCCCTCTCATGTGCCCTACTTGTGGTAGCATGTGTTTTAACACTATATTGTTGGAAAATGTAAAGCTCACACCTCCAATCTGATTGACCAAGCTACACCCCTGGGACTGAGGTCCGATCCGTAGAGCAACACGTTCTTCCCCTTAAAGTATGGGAAGAGGTGAGGTCAGATCTTTCACAAGATGAAGTATGATCTTCAGAGCAATAAACTAGCCTCTTTGTTGTTTGCTAAAAGACGAGGTCTGATTTGTTACAGAAGTATAGCTTGTGTCATATAGTATGTGAAGATCTCAAGTGTGATCGTTAGAGCCACATGCTCTGCCCTTTAGAATATGGGCAGTAATAAACTCTGGACATCCAGTGCTATCCACTGTGACTTGTGTAGGAAGAAGGTGGGCTGCTGTGTTTGGTAGGCCAAAGACGGCAATGTATCTGGTAGTTTTGCATGGGATATGTCTGCACTTTACCTTTGTGTATAGTAAGAGGAGTTACTGCATACTGTGCAAACTTTTATGGACGCATCACATGCAAGAGAATCCCTTGCATACAGAAGGGATTGCATCCTAGTTCCCCTATGAATGCAAAAGAAGTTAGTTGGGAAAACTTTATGTAACCAGTTTGAAGGATAGTCAGGCTGGAGTACCTCATTAAGCAATGAGCTTTGAAAAAGAGATGTTCACAGTGAAGGTATTCCCTAAGTTAAAAACAGTCCAGTCTCACCTCAATAGATGCAGGAAGACCTTGAGGAATGGTTCTAAATTTGTTCCTTCCCAGGCGCAGGTAAGACAAACTCTTTAGAGGTTGGAAAGCCAAAGGATCAACGTTGCCTTCACTAAGATGATTGCCCTCCAGTTCCAGGGTCACCAGGTTAGGCATCTCTGTAGAAAGAATAAATCCAGACGTTAACTGTCTTAGTTATTGATGATCAATAGTATCCCCCACCAAGATCAGATAAATGCATTTTTTCCACCTTACTCAAATGTTTTACAATACTTCTCATCTCATATGTCTCTTGTCTTAAAGATGCAGATTGTGCCACGATGCCGCCCTTGTCGCTAATTAAAGTAGAATGATTTTAAAAGGTAGTATGGCATATTTCTGCAAATTCCAGTATCTGATCCACTGTGCCACTGCCATCTACCACAGGAGACTCCAAGAGCTCATGAACTCATCACTATTTTATTTCCTGTTAATTCAATAGAAAGTATGAAAACCTTGACAGCTGGGTTTTTTATATTGGACTTACACTGTATTTAGGAAATCCTTGCCTCATCCTTCTGGTTGCTGAACATCAGGGTTTTAGATATTTGTGTATTTGTATTAGGAGGTAATGGGGGTTCCACCTGCTACCAAGCCCTGTTATACCAGTGTAACAGGTTAGCGGGGGGCAGTACGGTGCATTATCAATTTATCCTTAAAAGCTTGTCTGTATATTATTGTCTATCTAATTACCTGAGTAGAATAAAATATGTTTGGTACGTTTGTCCAATTAGACAACCAGCTGCACTTGAAAAGGTTTTTCATCTTTAGTAAACATGATAGTAAATACTCTAGCAGTGGATTTATATAAACTTTGCTTTGCCTTAAAAATGCTGCAAATGCTTCCAACGTGTTGTCTGATTGTGTAGTGGGCAGTGAAGCAAACAAATATTGTTCAAGACCAAATTACGGAAGCATTATACTCAAAGCATAAATGGAAAAAAGCAGAATGTGAATTATTAGAAAAACATATATGCAACGTATTCTGCACATAAACCATTTTGCATCTGTAGCACATATTTTAAAAAGTAAAAAACCTTGTACATCATTAAACTGTTTTACAGTAATTACACCCTGATTTAGTTTTATTCATGCGATTTTCATAAAAAATAAGAAAAAGTCACAGGTTTTATCACAAGGTTACCTGATGTAGGTCCCTAACTGTGTCCGTGCTATTGCTGTAAAATGTTGCCCTTAACAAGATTGATGTAACATTTCGATTGTTACCCTGTGAGATTATTAAAATGATGGAGCCTGGTGGATCTGGGCTGGTAGATTGTTACGGATTCCTTTGTCTTCTTTTCCCCTTCTTGCATTTCCTGATTTCCTCTGTGGTGATGCTTCTGCAGTGCACCATCTGTGCTTCACTTTATTCTAGGTCATCAGATATGATGAGGGGCCAGAGTTTACAGCCCTCTATGGGATGCAGCATCTCTTGAATGGGCTTGTGTCCTCAAATGGTCGACGAGGTCTTGTTGTACTTGCAAAGACCATTGATCAGCAATGGAGGACACCTTCAGTAGAGTCAGGTGAATCTCAAGGATAATGGCCAATTTAGCCTTGCTTGGCAGAGATGGTGAATAACCAGAGTCTAAGCACTAAGAGTTTGATTATGACACCAGACACACTGCCACCGACAGACATCTGGTGCCGCGACCACCACATTATGAGCGCAGTGGTGGGAGGCAGTAGGCAGAGGGACCGACCGGCACTTCTGATGGGCTCAAGGAGCCCGTCAGACCATCGGTCGGAATGTAATACCCTACAATATATATACAACATACAAATAGGGTGGTGCCTGCTCAGGCACCATCATAGAGATTTCAATGGCCCATTCCGATTGCCTTTTCGTGTCGGTCCGACCGCCATGAAAAGGCAGCCGGAATGGGACTTTGTGGCCCCTTAGCAGGTCCACCATCTCCTGTGGGCCTCCGCTTGCCCCCTCAAACATCCATGCACTGTGTCTGGAACACGGTGCAGGGATGTTTGAAAACATCCGCTTTTCCATTGTGGCCTGTGCTGCGGCAATGGAAAAAATTTGGATTCAGTCCACCTACATGACAGTCGCATTGTAATTTGGGGGGTGGGACGCCGACTACTTATCAGTCGGTCCCAATTCCTCTATGAGCACATGACCATCATCGTAATGAGGCCCTAAATATGAGTGTGCTTTCAGTGCACAGTTCCACTCTACAATGCAGTGCCAGGCTTTCTCTGTTTTTTTGGCCTCGCATCTACATAAGTTAATTGAGGCCATGAGCCAGAGACTATCGTAGTTCACCAAATCGGATCCCACATCTTTTTGGAGATATGCAGCGCTTACCTGTCAAATAAATCTTGAGATTATTTTAGTCCTACTTGTATATTCCTCCACCATACTATAATTAGCCTTTCTTTCAATGAATGGGAACATTATTACACAAGTCTTTAGAAACATACATGTACCAGTACTGTCATTGTGAGAAATCCACTTTTTAAGTGGGTATAACGCAAAACAAAACAAGGGCTATCTCCATTCTCAGCGTCATGAGCCTGATTACTCCACATACATTACACTGGACTGTTTATGCTGTGGCTTCCTGAAGAAGGCGACCAGCCGCATCACGCGTAGAACAATATATTCATATAGGCTAGGCCACAATTGTGAATGATTATGACCATATCAGAATAATTTCTCTGTAAAATATATTACTATAATTTGTTATCTTTATCAATATGTATGAGAGAATGAATTATATGTATTCCATCGGTAAATAGACACAATGCCTATGTATTTTTGTAAAACTAATATAATATAGTGATATCTTTCTTTTATCATAACAATAAATAAGTATATTCTTCTATTTTTTGCATTCATTTATCTATTAGTTTGTCTAAGTTTGTGCCTCGTATCTTGATCTATTAAGTATTTATTGCCCCAGCTCTCCTTATAATTTATGTATAATATCCCTGCCTTGGGCAAGTTATCTTGTAGCAGGGGACCCCTTTTTTCTTTACATTGCAGTGCCAATCTGCCAGTCTCCATCTTCTGCGCAATGTGAGCTCTGGAGCTAAAGCTGTTATGAATATAGAAGTCCATGAACTTAGCCCTGCAAACACATTTAGGAGAAAATATATCAAGATTCATCTCAGGGAGGCCGCATCATGTATCTTCTGTTTCTAATCATAGGTAACGAACACAGACTCTTTCTTGGGAGGTTCATTTTGAAGTATGCCTTGTACATCCAAGCTTGGATCACAGCATGACAGCCCCTCAGGCAATCAATTTGGTCACCAAAAGAAACTTTCAAATACCATTTTAGTTTGCCTCTGTACTGCTGGATTCTGATGTCCTGATCAGACAGAAGGACTCTTGGGACACCATGCACAGGGTGAAGATAATGTACTAGAGAATGGAAACTCGAGGGACACCACAGGAGATAGAAATGCACTCATATCAGAAGGTATTCATCTGACCCAGATGACTGCGTTCTCCAGGTAGGACTCGAACCATTGAAGCACAATGCCATCACATATGATTCAGCATGTGAGAATACCAAGCGCAGTTCAATTTTTAATGGCATCTAAGGCTGCAGAGTGGTCAACCATGAGGAGGCGGCAGAGGTCATGTTGGCGTAGATCTGTAGGCTGTCATCGACCATTCGGATAGTCTCTATACTGTATTGAGTCTAAATTCAGACTGGTAGCCTTGAAGGAGTGCATTGCTTTTTATCTTATAGAAGCGTTGGTGATGGCCTTCTCAATGATCTTCCACAGGATGGCAGATGGGTGAATGAAAGATAATGTGTGAGGTCATTTGACTTCAGGTTGAGCATCTTCAAGAAAACTGTATCTGAGAAAAAACTTGGGTACAGGGAACATTTATAATGTTAACCAGCAAATTCAGAACTCATAGGAGATTTCCTTCACTATATGTAGTGGGTTCACTATATCTTTTTACCAGGTGGCTATCAAAAATTACAAAAGTCTTGTCAGTTTCTCAGTGGGGGGAGAGGGGTGTTGAAGGCCAAACAATTGGGTATGTAATGGGATGGAATCATTGTGGTGATCTCGAGTGGAGGTATGATTGGCTAACGCCCCCTACTCTCAGTGATGATAAGGGGTGTTCCGCTAGCCCAGGCTGGTGGCAAATTATGTTGGTGGGACAAAATGAAGAGTAACGAGCAGCTTTGGCATCAGATGTATTAGATGTAGAACACCTCTAGAAGGACCCGGTATATGTACTTTCATCATTCGGCTGAGATGGGGCTGCTTACAGGGTAATTCTCCACAATGTTAGCCTTTTGTCTTAGGGCACATACTAACCGCTGCCCCTATTTGAGCCAAAGGCACTGCTACGGCTGTGTATCCTATAGCCCCATAGAGCAGAGACAGGCAGAGGTACTTTCACTATTGCTCCAGTGAGATTGGTGAAGTTTGAGTCGACAGACTTTGCAACTTCACATGCCCTTACTTGTGGCCTTACCTTTCCAGTACTAATTTATCTTGGACGACTGTCGTCCAGCTAAGTTTCCGTTCTCCATCTTGAGTGTAAGTAGCCCCTGCTATCCATCTCTCTTTCAAGCTTCAGGGGAATATTGTACTTCTCCTACCTGATTTATTCATTACCCGAACAGAGGGATTCAGAATAAGTTAAACCTGCAAAACAGAAAGGGAGAATGGATGGCCTAACTGTCCAGTATGGTACCAAACTATAATTGTCAGAATATCGTCTGACTTTCATATCATATCCTAAATCCCATTTACAAAAAAGTTGCCACATCAGAGTTAATAATAGAAACTCTACACTGGATGGGGTGATATTTTTGTAAATAATATTGTGGACAAACTATTTAAAGAAAACTCCTAGACAGTGGTGGTTAATATTGTGTTGTTTTTATGAATCAAGCTAACGCTTTGCTTGTTTGAAAAAAACAAAAATCTTTTTTACATTGAAAGGAACCACCATGACTGCTGCTGGGATGGAGGTCATCTATGAATCTGATGGCTAGTAGTCTGGCGGGATGGCAGAGTAAATGTCCTCTGCCACATCAAGCCCAAAGTCATAACTTCTGAGTTTAAAAGGAATACAGTGTATTTTACACACGCTCTTAATTAAGCACAGGAGAAAAGTGCACAATTGTGAGAGTCCTAAGACTAATGATATGTGTAAACAAAGAAATATGATTGCTGTCTCGAATCTGAACTTGTAGGATCTATGCAGGGATATCACCATTCTCTAGAGCCCCAGCCTATAAGATCTCTGTAACACAAGGATAGTTCTCCTTCTTGAAGCAGGAGCATTTATGGAAAATAAGATAGAACAACATTTCAGCTTTTAAAAGTATGTCTACGGAGTTTTCAATAGAAAAGGCACTAATACGAGGCATATTGTACATTGTTCAAAAACGATTAAATCTAGTTTTCCATTAACTTTTGAGATTTTCTGCTCCACAGCCACTTTTCCAATGAAGATGAACACAGTGTTTCTGTTCAATATATTAAAATAACTAGGCATGCGTTCACTACCTTGTAAAATGACATCATCAATCGAACGTATGTTGTTATCATTCAGCTTCAACTCTTCCAGGGTTGATGGTAGGTGTGTTGGGATCTGCACCAATGAATTTCCATCCAGGTACAATCTCTTTAAATGCTTTAGTGTCTTAAAAGATATATCAGTTGTGCATTTATCAAAGAGGCATACAGACACATGGCTTGTAGTAATTGCATTGATGGACACAGAACATAAGTATAATGTAAACAGAATGTTTAGCCTCAGATTCTAGACATTATAGACATATTACTCAATGTATTATGTTACTTTATTACTTTCCACTTTTACCTACACCTAAATGAGGATTTTTGGTGACATTTGAACATATAGGGCATGATTCACAAAGGTAAATGTACACTTTTCTGTCATTTTACAATTGGTTTCTATTCAAAAATGTATTTTACTAGTAGTATCTTTATGACTGCAGAGTCTCCACGCATAAAAAGATAGGACAGTGCAGTAGCATGCTTATTGGCAGTCTGAATAAGTAAAATAATTCTAGTTCAAGCAGCAATCAATGCACATTTATAGTGCATAGCAAGTATCCCAAGTCTATACTTTTATACTGCAGCAGGTACTTATTTTGAAAACAATCTGAAGGCTTTGAGTACTTACCTTTTATGTCCATGGCATTTCAATCAAGACTGCTTAACTACAGAGAAAGATTTATAAGACTGCTCTTCACAAGAGCACGTTTGTTCATGCTAATTTTTGCAAGTAGACATTGGTTCCTGCATTAAATTTGCTTTCAATATGTTTCTAGAATGGCAGCTGGCAACACCTAGGCCTTGACTCTTACATTCCATTAGGTCTCCACCCTCTTCATGACTGTCAGGCTGGGAGATGGAATGGCTACTTCATTTTAACCTGCGGCCACCAAGGTTGTCCAAATGGGGACATTTGCCTAGCTCAGAACATTTAGGCAGACAGATCCTCATGGACAACCTGACAGGCCAATAGGTGTATTTTGAGTGGTTTGCTATCTGAGGGACAGTGGGGAAGCATCATCTATCCCTTTCAGGGTCGGTGGCCCTCTGCTCTTCTGTAATGATCAGCTGTGCATGTGTAGTCATGTAGTGCGATTCCCTGAGGTTTCCTGGTTCTGGGCAGGGTGGCTCCACCAGCACAGAGAAGGTGGTGGTGTGAGCTTACCTTGCTCCAGATACAATGTCCCTCTGTGTACATCTAAACCAAGCAGTAGAATGGAAGAAGGGCAGAGACAAAACCACATACAACTGCTGCAACACCCACCTCCTGTATCCAAATCATGTAGGAAAGACACCACTGTCATAAAACTCCTTCAACCAAGGACTAAACAGAGGTCTATAAGCCAAGTTTTCTTGTTTAATCGTAAAAAAAAATAGAACATCTTACTGAGAAAGCTCCTGGACCAATGTTGAGTGTAGTGAGGTTGTTTTTTCCCAGATTAATCCTCTCCAAGTTTGGCATTCCATGAAATGCTTCATTTGGGATTAAAGTTATGGAATTTCCTAGGGGAAATGATTAAAAATGTTTGTGTGAATTTAAGATATCAGCTTTTTAAATCATGTTAGAAATGAGATTGTGATAAAAATTAATTGTGCTACTGTGGGTTTGTTAGTTTCTTAATGTGTGAATGGGCTTAAGAGTCATCATTTAAGATTTATAGATACACAATGTTGCACTGACGTTTTGTAGGTATAGTGCAATTGCACACAATATCCTGTTTTCTCCAGTTAGTTGTGATATACATGCATTCTGGACCTGCTTATTTAAATTATTTTGCCTCAAGCACAGCAGATGTCTTCAACTGGCTACATTTTGGGCCTAGTTCATAGAGGTCACTGCAATGTTCTCACTTTTTCTCCAGGCCTCTTTTGGGGAACTTTTTACTGGTTTTCATTTAGATGTGGCTGTCTTTTGTTTTCAGATAAATGAATAATAATAATAAATAAATAACAATAACAATGACAATAAATAAATGAGCACAATGATTTGGTTCCTGCATGGTCTAATCAGTCCTACTGTAGAGAAAGCTGGCACCTGAATAAATGTCAGCGTACCCTAATCCTCCTGTCATTCTCTGCTGAAGGAGACTAAGGGGAAGATATACTAAGATTTTGTGCCATGTTTGTGTCACAAAAGTGAGGCAAATCGGCGCAAAATCTTTTTTTCTCAATTTACTTTCCTGTGCTATACTTGTTTAGCACTGGAAATAACGGAAAAGTAATGCGAAGCAGCGATGCTTTGCATTACTTTGCGCCATGGGGGCGTACCAAGGGTAGAGCATGGGCGTTCCCATGCAACCACCCAAGGTTTCTAATGCTAAACCCAATTTACTAAAATAAAGTAGATTGGGTTTAGCGTGAGAAAACTGTGCCTTTTTTAAGTAGGCGCAAGAAGAAATACTTTAATTTCTCCTTCCTTTTCTGACTTTGCATGTGTGCTGCACATTCCTGCACACATACAAAGTGTAAAATGGTTACAGTGAGTCTGTGCATAGTATTTTGTACTGGAAGGGTTTCTTCCAGTACAAAACCTATTCTAGACTCGCAGAGACAACCTTGCACCAATGCGCAAAGGTGTCTCTGTGGCGCACTGCAACTGATTTCAGCGCCAACACTAGTGAGAGGGGAGAAGTGTGCCTTATTTTAGTAAATAGGGCACTCTCCTCTTCTCTCCTTTTAACAAAGCGCAGTGCAGCATTTGCGGCTGCTGCAGTGCACTACGTAAAAAAATATTACATCTGCCTCTTAGAGAGTGATATCCACTCAGTTTGACTAACATTTCTGGCATATGTGGTAAAGCACAAGTAAGGGGAAATCGATTCTAGGCATTCGGACCCCTTGCATGCTATTTAGTTTTTGATCCAAGAATAGATTGTATGTCGGTAGAGCCTTCTTTTAACCTTCAGCGGTTGTTACACAAGGAAAGCCATTTTATATAGTTCAAGTCAATTGCATTACTTCTGTGAAACCACTTTCATTAACACAGGTCAGTTGTTTTGCTTTCCAGTCTGTAGCTTGGCTGACATTGTCTCTCCCAGCTAGTTGCTATTCAACAATTTCTCAAATTTATAATTTTGACAGAGAAAGTTCCAAGCTAGGGGGCTCTTGCTATATCATTATCAATGTAATCACAATAGTTTTTGAAGTTTTCACAATGTTTCTTTATTTATTTGATTTGTTTCCTGTGTTCTCTTAAAAACCAGCCAATGTGTTTCGTTCTCAACAAACTTCTTTATGATGATATCTGTGACTTTGTATATAGAAAGGGTCAATAGTTTGTGGGTGGAATCGTTGTTCTAACATATGTGAGCGCATTCCAAAAATGCCTAACAAGGCAACACCCTTTTTAAATTGTCTGCATAATATGGCAACATGTCGTATCATTCTAATCATAGTTGTTGCATCCAATATGAGAAGTGACTGTTGTCGATCCTATTGTTTCTTTTTAAATGACTGTGCCCTATTTAGGGACATTTATATAACTTATATCATGTTTAACAACTTTCTTGAAGACTATCAAGTACACATAATAGTGCAGAAGATAGAGTACTAATACTGATGCAATTTGCTTTAATTGATACACGGCTGTGTGGTTTGAGTGCATGTGCAATATATACACTAGAACATTTTAAATAGTGGAATACAATAATACTCATTAGATTGTCTGTCCAATATGATGGTATGACTAATATGACAGAGCTGAGCTGGCCTACCTAGTTTGGTGATTGAAGATTGTCTCTCCTCCATTACTATTTTGAATCACTTCCTAAATATGTGTTTTTCTGCTTTTCATATTTGTAATAGCAAGCCATCCAAACTATTTCTCGATCACACAGTAGTTACACATTCATATATTTATACCCTTACATATTATAGGACTTATATCATGTGAAAATATAGCATTCACAACACTTATGACCGCTCAAATGTCATCTTTTTGGAGAACACAGTGCATAGTAGAGTGGTGAGTTATGCTTAATGTAGTGTGGCGAGTGAGGGGACAAGACTGTATACGGCGGTGCACGACCTATAGTAAATTGAAGGTGGTGCATAAATTATAAATTGAAGGTTTAACTGGTGGTGCGTAAATTATAAATTTAAGTTGGAACTATACCTTTAGAATTTTACATAGTTTAAGTTTGGTTAGTATACAAGAATAAATAACATTTTCCAAACGACAAGTTATCATTAACCTTTGTTTTTAATTTTTTTTTTTAATGCTTTTTATTTTTTAATAAAAATGTGTTTCAAATTGTAGTGCTGAGTGTCATTTAATTGAGCGTTGTCTAGTGTTATGGTGTCTGGTTTTGAAGAGGAGAGTAGAGTGGAGTGGTATTGCATATAGTGAAGTAAAGTGTTATACAATGGAGTGGCGTGGTGTGTTGTATAGTGGAGTGGAGTATCGTAGAGTGGAGTGGCGTGGCGTGTTGTACAGTGGATTTGTGTGTCATACAGAACAGTTGAGTATCATACAGTGGAGTGTCACCGGCTGCAGTGTTGTGGAGTGACATTGAGTATAGTCTTGTATAGCGGCATAGAGTGGTGAAGAGTGCTGTACATAGTGAAGTACAGTTAAGTAAAGTGTCGTACAGTTCAGTGTTTTGGAGTGGAGTGTCGTCCAGTAGAGTGGTAGAGTATTCTACAGTGTATTATCGTATAGTGGAGTGTCACAGAGTGGTGTGTCATATAGCGGATAGTGGCACATTGTCATATACTGTAGGAGAGTGTCATAGAGTGGAGCACTATGTCATATATTGGTGTGGCGTGTTGTAGAAAGGAGTAGAGTGGCGTGTGCAAGAGTGTTATTCAGTGTAGCAGTGTCATGGAGTGGATGGGTATAGAGCAGAGTAAGGTGTCATTTAGTGGCAAAGAGTGTAGTTGAGACTTGTAGAGTGGAGTTGCCTAGATCACAGTAGGATGCCATACAGTGGACTGCCTTAGAGTGGAGTGTTAAATGGTGGCATAGAGTGGGCTAAAATATCGTACAGTGGAGGTGTGTAGGATAGAGTGGAGCAAACTGTAATACAGTGGAGTGTTATGTTGTACAGTAGAGTGGCGTGGAGTGGAGCAGAGTGGCCTGGCGTATCATAGATTGTATTGAAGTGTAATAGAGTAGAGTGTTGTATGGAACAGTAGAGTGGAGTGGCATGTTGTAGAGTGTTAAAAAGTATCATTCAGTTGAGGACAGTGGAGTGGCATAGAGTGGAGTAGAGTGTTCTAGAGTGGAGTGGAATACAGTACAGTGTTGTAAAGTAGGGTAAAGTGTAGTGGTATAGAGTGCTATAGAGTCTAGTGCCATAGAGTCGCATAAAGTGGAGTGGCGTACAGTTAAGTAGTGGAGTACAGTGGAGTAGAGTGGAATAGTGTGTTATAGTTTACAGTGGAGTAAAGTGACATCAAATGGCATAGAGGTGGTTGCGTAGTGAGTCTTAGAGTGGAGTAGAGTGGCATAGCATGAAGTAGAGTGTTGTACAGTGGAGTGTAGGGGCATACAGTGTAGTACAGTGTCATACAGTGGAACAGAGTGTAGTAGAGTGCATGTTTAGAGAGTACAGTAGAGTAGAGTAGAGTTGAGCGGCATGCATTGGACTGTTATATAGTTGTGACCAGCGTAGGGTAAACTGCCGTACACTGTAGTCGTGTGGCATGGCATAGCGTAGCGTGAACTACAGTGTCATATAGTGAAGTGCCATGGAGTAGAATACAGTGTGGAGGCATAGAATAGAGTGGAGTGAAGTGTTGTAGAGTGGGGTGGGGTGATGCAAATGGAGTGGTATGCCGTGTCATAGATTGAGGGAATCTGTTCTAGAGTGGGGATGAATGGATTGGCATAGAGTGGAGTACAGTGTTGTAGAGTGTAGTGAGCTAGAGTAGAGTAAAAGAGGCGTATACTGGAATGGCTTAGAGGGCAGTGCTGGACAGTGTTGTGTCTTACAGTGTGGTATCGTAGAGTATCGTGGTGTACAGTGTCATGACAAAGAATGTTGTGGCATACAGTGGGGTGGTGTGGAGTGGTGCATACTGGAATAGCACATAGTGGAGTGGCGTATACTTGAGCAGCGTACAGTGGAGTGGCATATAGTGGAATAGTTTTGAGTGGAGTGGCGTACAGTAGAGTGGTGTAGATTGGTGTGGCGTATGCTGGAGTGGCATAAAGTGGAGTACAATATGGTGGATTTTCATATAGTGGAATAGCATAGAGTGCAGTTGCACACAGTGGAATAGCGTAGAGTGGAGTAGCGTACAGTGGAGTGGTGTATAGTGGAGTGTCCTAGTCTGGAGTGGCATACAGTGGAGTGGGATAGAGTGAAATAGCATAGAGTGATTTGGGCACAGTGAACTAGCATACAGTGGAGTGCTATACGGTGGAATAGTGTACAGTGGAATAGTGTGGAGTGACATACAGTGGAATAGCATAGATTGGAGTGGTGCACAGTGCAGTGGTGTAGAGTGGTATAGCGTTGAGTGCAGTAGCTTAGAGTGGAGTGGGGTACAGTGTAGTGGCATACACTGGAGTAGTGTACAGTCGAGTGAGATAGAGAAAAATACCATAGAGTGGAGCAGCATAGAGTGGAGTTGCATACAGTGGAATAGCGTAGAGCAGATAGACATAGATTGGAGTAGTGTACAGTGGAATGGCGTAGAGTGGAGTGGAATAACATAGAATGGAGTGGTGTAGAGTGGGGTATCATGCAGTGAAGTGTTGTACAGTGGAGTGGTGTGAAGTGGAATAGGGTAGAGGAGGAGTGTAGAGTGGAGTGGGGCACAGGGGAGGGGCGTAGACTAGAGTTGCATACAGTGCAGTGGGGTAGAGGGGAATAGCTTATAGTGGAGTGGCATGGAGTGTAGTTGTGTACAGTGGAATACCATGCAGTGGATTGGGTTATAGTGGAGTATCATAGATTGGAGTGGCATACAGTAGAGTGGCGTAGAGTAGAGTTGTTTACAGTGAAATAGCATACAGTGGAGTGGCATAGAGTGGAGTTGTTTACAGTGAAATAGCATACAGTGGAGTGGCGTAGAGGGGAGTGGTATACAGTGGTATTGGGTAGAGCGGATTGGCATAGAGTGCAATGGCATACAGTGAAATAGTGTACTGTGGTGTGGAGTACAGTTGAATGGCGTACAGTGGAATAGCAGTTGAGTGGCGTACAGTTGAGTGGCATAGAGTCAAATAGCATAGAGCGGAGCAGCATACAGTTGTCTGGCATACAGTGAAGTGTTGTAGACTGGAGTGCCGTACAGTGTAGTGGCTTGCCGTGGAGTGTCGTAGATGGGAGTGGTGTAGAGCGGAGGGTCATAGAGTGGAGTGGAGCACAGATGTACATTACATTTGTCAGGACTGTATAATATGGTGTGCAGCTTATTGCAAAAGGGCAATTTGAGCTGCCTTGCGCTTTTCAAGATTAACCAATCAATGCAGGGCCAAGCATGGTGGCCTTGTGTTGCTTTGTAAATGAGTCGTAAGAATTGCATTTCCCACTCGAGACCATGCGTGAGGCAAGGGTAACACAGTACAATAATACATCTGGCCCTTAATTATATATTGTGCTACTGTCTACCTTGATAACTTTGTGACATACCACGGTACATGTCAGTGACAAGGTAGTATTTAATTGGCTAATGGTTGCCTTTACAAAATTGAAAAACAGGCATATTTGTTTTAATACACTTTATCTGTGTTCTAAGCTAGGGCCCTAATTATAAGTAAGTAGCAGGTTTTATTATTATTACCTACCTATTACCACTTTATTGTGGAGAAATTAATTTATATTTCTTATATATTTTTTAGAAGTCCATGGAGTACCTTGCTAGTACCTAGGACCTTTAAAAATGTAACCTTTTTTATTGTTTTCAAGTTGCAATGTAATTCCAATGTATTTTCACAGTACTCTAAACTTTTTTATAAAGAATTAAATATATAAAAAATAGAAAATATACTGTAGCGCACTATATTTGTGAAATATAGCGTATTGCAGTGTTTTTCATTTTTTTCTACATATATCAGTTTTCGTTTCTTTAAGTACCGCAGTGCCTCTTGGTAGTACCACGGTACTCAGTGATTTTTAAAAAATATATATAAAAACTAGGTTCCCAATTCACATAGGTAAACTGAGACGAAAGTCTAACTTTATGACTTATTCACATAGGGTATTTACTACTCGTAAATGGCCTTTGTGAATACCAAAATGTGAACTTTACGACTTTCAATATTCACAAAGGGCATTTACGAATAGTAAATGCCCTTTGTAACAACCAAAAGTCATAAAGTTAGACTTTCTTCTCATTTTACCTTTGTGAATCAGGCCCACTATATATTTTTTCCCACCTAATACCACTTTAATTAAGTGCTAATAGATAGGGAAACGTTATAAAACCTAATACTTACCTATACCTAAGCCTCTAACCCAGAACACAGGGAAAGTGGCCTTAAGACAACATGGCTACCTTCAATTTTTGTGAAGGCAGTCATTAGCTAATTACATAATGTCTTGCACTCACCAGGTACCACAGTAGTTTCACAAAATACCAATAAATTACTGTGATTACAGATTCAACTAAGTTAAAATTCCTTATACAGTAAAAGAAACTTACATGCATTAGCCAAAAGGATCATCTACACACCCTAATTTATATTCCTGCCAAATTTCATTAAAATCCTTTCAGCCGTTTACTCATGTGTACTAAGTCTATAGAAAATACATTGGTGCCAAAATGCTTTTAGGGGCCTCCATTTTTTCTTTGCGCCTCCTTGACTTGTCGCTGCATAATTTGCATCAACTGCCAATGTAGAAAAAGGAATCAGTCTGCAAAGTTTTGTCGAGGTTCATTAAATGGGCACAACGTTATTAGTGACTAAATATTCAAGGAATTTGTATCTCTGAGAATCCTAACTATAACTACAGAGTGGCTACCGTCACATCATAAGAGAGATAGAGAGAGAGATAGAGAGAGAGATAGAGAGAGAGATAGAGACCTGTACCCCCCCTTCCCCTCCTGTTGCTTCAGTTTCCGCCTTCGTTCCTTGCCCTTCTTAGTCTCTGGCTCCGTTTGACCTGGTGAATTCAGGGTTCTTCAGCGCTGGGATACCTCCGGGTGACTATCGCGCTTTACAAAAATAAATAATAATAATAATAATAATAAGAGAGAGATAGAGAGAGAGATAGAGAGAGAGATAGAGAGAAAGATAGAGAGAGAGATAGAGAGAAAGATAGAGAGAGAGATAGAGAGAGAGATAGATAGACAGACAGACAGACAGACAGACAGACAGACAGACAGACAGACAGACAGACAGACAGACAGACAGACAGACAGACAGACAGACAGACAGACAGACAGATAGATAGATAGATAGATAGATAGATAGATAGATAGATAGATAGATAGATAGATAGATAGATAGATAGATAGATAGATAGATAGATAGATAGATAGATAGATAGATAGATAGATAGATAGATAGATAGATAGATAGATAGATAGATACTGTGCAAACACCTTAAGAAGTTAGTTGGGAACGAACCGCATTGGCTGTTTACTAAGGACAGACAGAATACAAATAAATAAAGGAGTATTGTGAAAACTCTAGGGGCTTTTAGGATTACGATGATGATGATATATTGAGTGCTGCCCAGCTTAGAACTTTCTTCAATTTCTGCACTTGTGGCAGATATCAAACAGCTAGATGCTACTTAGGGAGAGTGTCAACACAAACGTTAGCACTGGTAGTGGCGTGGGGTCAGTGTCAGCCATATTTGTTCTGCAGAATTTAGTAATAATTGTGGCCCAGAATCTGTTCTTCGCTTACACTACTACTACCAGTGGACCCCCTAATCCTATTCAACAGGAAGGTGCCATCTCTTCCTAACTTTAGTAAACACTTTAAACTTTCCATTTTCACTTGTTCCTGAAAGAATGTCTCACAACCCATAATTGATGTAGCAAGTACATTTCTGTAGTTGTTGCTATTATCTATTATACCTTGAATTTTTTTCAGCTACTTTATTATCACTCAAGTAAAAAATGTTTGTTCATTTTTTAGTAGTGTTAAATGTAGTGTGAAATTGAATTACACGTGAAACACCTTCGGTCCTGCAGCACTAAGTAAACCTGTTAAATACATCATAAAACACACCAATCCAGTTGGGTGCTTTTTTAAAAGCCTGTATATGTTTCTTCTAGTTATTCTGCCATGATTTCTATAGAATCTCTTTGCATTCCTTACAGACCATGTGATAAATCCCTAGTTGACAATAGAAAAGGTGTATGCTAGGGTTTTATAAGCTAGTCTTTTCAATTCCTATAAGAGTTTTTATAAGAAACTTGATTGACCTCCTAGGACAATAATTAGAGAGTACAACGTGATAGTGACTACTATCGCTAAGGTGCATGTCATTTTCAATAGTGTCCAACATGGAATTAGGAAATATGTATCTCACAAGATTTTTGCTTTCCTATACAGAACCCATAGTATCATTTTATACAGAATGGTGAGTTTTTTTTAAATATTATCTAGCTTGCGGTTAAGAGTGGTGTCAAATGAAATTTAAATTATGCTTTTTCAGACAGCACTATTACAGTAAACGCTGCACAGTGTTTATGGTCACTGGCAACAATTGTGTTCTTTTGTTAAACTGAGAGAAAACTGAGAAAGCAATTTTCATATGTTACATTTACACGTCATGGAACTATTCGAGTGATGGAATGAATGGTACTGTGCAGATGCTTTATTTATATTGCAATAAGAGATTTAGTAGTAACCATTTTATCATGTCAAGAAAAGTTAAATAATTTGTAAAATTGCTTACCTAGAAGGTCAAAGCTCTTTATATTTACATCCGCAACAGCTGGAATTGTTCTCAGTTTAGCATAGGTGCAGCTCACAGTGATATCAGAGATGAAACAGCCCAGGGGTAATGGTGCCGGTACTGGAGAAAGTTCATCTGGAAATGGGCTGGATGGACTTCTGAATACATCACCACGTAAGGGATCTTCTTCATCTAGTTCATCATCATCGTCGTCCTCCTCTTCCTCTTCTTCTCTTGCACGTTCCTGTTGCTTTTTTTTCTCCTGCAGTTTTTTCTCTTCTCTTTTTCTTTCTTCCTCTTCCTTCCTTTGATCCTCCTCTTCTTTTTGCTTTCGTTCTTCCTCTTCTATTCTCAGTTGTTCCTCTTCTTCGGCCTTCCTTCTATTTTCTTCATTGATTTTCTCCAGCTCCTCCTCTTCCTTGCGTCGGGCTTCCAACTGTTTTCGCTCTTTCTCTTCTCTCTCTTGTTGCCTTTCTCTCTTTCTCTGCTCCTCTTTTTCCTTTCTGTGGATCTCCTCCTCCTCCTCTTGACGCTCTTCTTCCTCCCGTCTCAGTAGCTCATCCATCTCTGCTTGCGTACGTGGGGAAGGCATAAGTTCTTCTATGCTAGGGTCATTTGGTTCTGGAGAATCACCAGAAAATTCAGGTCTGTCATCCATAGCAAGACTCTTTAGTACTAAACGTGAAGAGGGTGTTAAAAGTAGTGAGAAACAGAAAAGGAAGGGTGGTAAGAGCCACAATAAATCCATGTTAGTGACACCACATTTTTCCCTCCAAGCATTTTGTTTCCAGTACTCAGGCAGTCACATGCACTAAATGGATATCCTGTGAACCATGATAGCAGAGTACTTGTGAGGCCCCTAGATATAATAGCAATCTTTGAAGACTATAGAAAATCTTGAAGGAAATATGTATTTTTCTTTTGGTTCTAGACATGATTGAACAGATCACTGTCAGTCTGTCATTTTCTTTATTAGTTCAATACATCTTATGAACCATTAGCGTATTAATGTCAACTTTGGAGGGAATAATGATACAGAAAAGATGTTAAAATCCAGTGTAAAGATTCCAAAGTTTACACTAAAAGTTGTGCTCATTAGTTACAAAAGGAATACTTTTCAAGAGTAAAGAAGACAAAGTACCAAATGTTACATTTCTTTAACTATATCCATTCAATTTTCTTAAGGACATTTTGAAGGTACAAACATAGTAGCATACATCTTATGAACCATTAGCGTATTAATGTCAACTTTGGAGGGAATAATGATACAGAAAAGATGTTAAAATCCAGTGTAAAGATTCCAAAGTTTACACTAAAAGTTGTGCTCATTAGTTACAAAAGGAATACTTTTCAAGAGTAAAGAAGACAAAGTACCAAATGTTACATTTCTTTAACTATAGCCATTCAATTTTCTTAATGACATTTTGAAGGTACAAACATAGTAGCTTGTGTTTATTATCTTTTTAGCAAAGCAATGGCAGTACAGTTATAGATTTGATATATTGTCCCAGCAAAATATTGTGGGGATTTTTGTTTTGTATTGTATGGGCAACACATAATAAAAGTGTATGTACCCCAGAAAAATGTTGATGCTTGTCTACTCAGGGATGTTAACAATGGATGTAAACATGTGTTTCTAGAAGATGTCACCAGTGTGGCACTTGTATACACTGGCTTGTCATTGTTCAATAAAGTAATGGACCATTGAACACTCCTCAGATTGGGATAGACCTAAATAAATACAACCACGGCATCATCACCCCCTTCTTAAAATTAACTCAGGCCTATCCCTGGTTTCAATTGTGTGGCCAAACATTTATAAACTGCTGCCAATATAAAATTATCTGTAAGTGACTACAAATCTGGCTTCCAAGACCGGTGTGGTACTGAAACTACAGTCACATACTACCTAACGGAGTTGCTCTTTGTGAGTATCTGGGGCTTTATGTTTGTCTTGACTGACTTATCAAAAACCTTTGATAGGGTCACTCTCCCCACCCTGCTCTACTCCTCAATGTATTCTATGGTTGCTAATGGCATAGTTGTATAATGGGTGAGTATCCTTCCTTGCTACCCACATATCCGGAAAAAGCTGCTATTCTTCATGTACTCCGTCTTAAAAATGGCCTGTGGTGTGCCACAATGGTTGTCACTATGACAGAATCTCTTATACATATATATGGTCCCTCATGCACAAATATGAAACTGACTTCCTTTTCTATCATGATAACATCAGTACTGGTGGCCCGGAAAGAGTTATAGATTGTATTTTACACATTCAATGGTGGGTGAATGAAATTTGTCCCTTTGGGACAGAGGTCATGGTCATAGTTCTCATATATCCTAACACACTTCCATTTATGTAGCACCGTGGGTGTGCTACTGGTTCCAAAGTACCACAGCTGCAACTTAGCAATGACCTTTGATGCTGACTTGTCCTTTGCACATGATTGTAGGTATCAATCTTATTCCCTTTACCACCTGAGTGGGAAATGCCCTCTTCTACAGACCCCCATAAGATGGTTCTTGTTCTAGTAGTCTTAATGTCTTGAACCCAATGTTGAAATTGTATACATACTGGGCTGCATGCTAAAACTTTGAACAACTTACTACACTTCACAATCTACTTAGATTGCCTTGTCTTTTGCATTAAAAGGTCTGATCGAATCACATAAGCCATGAAAACCATTACACTGGCTATCAAACAAACATCATATTGATTTCAATATCCTGTGCAGGACTTAAAAATCTTTTTGAAGATAGATCCCTTCTCATTTCACCACATTGTGTCTACATTAAAAGTAGACCAGTTATCTAAAGTCGCCCTGCCGAACCCGTTCTCCAGGAGCAAAATAAAATTGTTAAACTGTATTGCACCTAGAAAAAGGAAAGCAAAACAAATAAGTAATTTTCAGCTCAATTTCCAAAATCTGATATAATAGTGAAATCAGATGTTTGATAAATGTAGTGGAAAAGTAACTTTATAAAAATATTATTTGTGCTGCTTAAGCCAAAACTGGCTTACAGCCAGTTTGCCACTCATCTTTACTCCAGAGGCTCAATACACATTCTTTGCTGCAGTTAAGGATCCTGCTTTCCAAAAGACTACAGCTTGGTCTCTGGAGCCAGAATGGCAAGGGTGTTTTCAACAACTTGACAGTTAGCAGTGATTAGTCATCTGGGACAAGACAAGGAAGCTGGAAGAACAAAAGGATAGCCTTAGTACTAACTATTTTCACATTGGAGATGCCAAATGGGGCTAACAGGGTCCACTCTTATTAATTCCCAGGGCCATCATGGACCTGCAGGCACTCAGCCCAGCAGAATAGAGGGCGAAGTTGGATCCTGACAGATAGGAGATTACTTCATCTAAATAGGAAATGGTGTCCAGAGAGCCATGGACCTTCTAGTAGAAGCAGGGGTTAGCCATTTTTCATGTAGGGAATTTTCTAAATTTGTATAGCAAAGCAAAGAGCAAGTGCTGCAAGAGGAGGTAGGCTTAAGGTAAGAAGGTAGATAGTATTAGGTGGTAATAAAATGCTCTAATCACTAGTGTACAGGATAAGACTGGCATCAACATCTCTCCAGAACATTCCTGGACCTACGAAGGCTACACCTGGAGAAGAAGGCCCTGCTAGAAGAAACAAAAACAAAGAACCCTGACTCCTGCTACATTAAAGGGGCTGGAACTGCTGTCCAACAATCATATTTGCTTGCTTCAAGAACATAAAAATCAGAAGGACACCTGGCTTTAACAAGGCTCAAATAATCACTGAGGACTGGAATCTGCAGGAGCCCTGGCTGAAGAGAGATCTGGTGCCTCGAAGCTTCCTCTTAGGACCTTAGCGAGGCTACCATCATTTTATGTTTTGTTGCAGGAGAACTATTATGTATGTTAAATCAAAAATAAATAAATGCAAATATTTCAATGTACCGTAATTGTTCAGACATGTTTACCCTCTTACAGGGGATAAGCTGCTTTTTTGCTCCAGGTTATCATCTTTTTTAGACAAATTGATCACTTTTGTGTCGACAGTAACATTATCTAGGATTGTAACTAACAATTTAGGAGCAAAGAAATATGTTGGGTCACCTAAGCGAGAGTCTGATTGGTATTCAATGGGTGTGCTTTTTAATTTGGGTCTAAAAGGAATGGTGCACACAAAAGGGGCATTCATGGACGGGGAGTGACATCTGAGAAGAATCTATGGGCAGTTGTTTTTTTTCAAACAAAGCTTTGGGGCTCATTAGGATGGCGGACAGACTGGAGTCCGTCCGCCATCCCTGTGTAGACCGGGACCATCCGCCATACATGCGGCATTCCCGCACTACAAATCAGGATGCTACCATGGCGGACACATTCTGATGTTTAACATTGTGGCGGGTGCTGCTGAAAGCAGCACCAGCTGTGAAGTGCACATGGCATGTTGCGCCTTTCACAGCACTACATGACTGGCACCACACTGTGCCTGCCATGTAGTGCTGTGTAATGTAGGGTGGGTACCATGGGTACCCCCAAGTGCACCCTTACCACCCCCTAAGGGGGGCCTGCAACGGGCCCCTGATACAAATCTCCACAAGCCTTTCCATGGTGGCATCACCGCCATGGAAAGGCCTTTCAAAAACAGCATCATAATTTGGTGGACGGAGCCTGCTTAGCACCGCCACCATTTGATGCTCCCTGAACCGCCCACCAGGCAATCGGAACAATTGCCTTTGGTGGTTTCGTAGCGGACGGTCTTCACGTCCGCCACGGTTCCCACCGCCATCCTAATTTGGCTGTGAGAAAATTGTTGTATGATGGCGAAAGGACCGCCACTGCAGGGTCGGCGGTTGCCACCGCCAGCCCTGCAGTGGCGGTCCTTCGCCATCCTAATCGACCCATTTATTAGCATTTCAAATGTTACAAACATATCCCAGATGGGTTTGTCAGTGTATAAGTGTGCAATACACTTTTTATAAGAATGGGTCATTGAGTCAAGCACAATGCACAGTGTATGTCAAAGAAAACAACTCTACTGGGATTAAACAGTAGCTCCCTCTCCACCTGCCCACCCCCCCCCCCATGGATCTATGGGGCAGTTTGACTAACTTTTTATGCAAGGGAACACCGGATCCAAATTATTTGAAGCATTACATTTTGTAAAAGGGAGAAAGCAGAACAGATCCATATCCACTAAGATGTTGCAATGCACTCCTCTCTCTTTAAGCATGGGTTTTCTGTGTGCTTATTAGAAAATGAAAGGTGGTTATGGTTTATATGAGGTAGAAGCTAACATTTGCACTGTTAATTAATATTTTATGTGAAGTTCCTCAATATTTTGTGGGCACAACTTATCAGACCTATTTGCAACAAATAAGCAACAAAAAGGCAGCTATTCGAATACACACATCTGCTAAGCACTGAAACAAAAAAAGAATACAAGTATTTGACACAGTCCCAAATGACATCTTTTAATTCATGCCTTATTAGGCTGTTTAGAAAGTTCCAGGTAACCAGGTACAAGTGGTATGTACTGTTTTGGGCATATATAAGAAAATGGTATGAAGAGAAATCCAGTTGTCTCTAGTTGCATTTTAAGTTTATTATGTTAACCAGTTTAGCTTACCCCTTTTCTACTGCACCCATACAGCCTGATATCCAAATAAAATACCACAACTGAATTGAGTAGAAACCAAAAGCAGGTAGGTAACCGGAATTTCTACTGAGAAGTCTTTTTTAATAAAACATGTTCGGTTGTACTGATTTGATGGCTGTTAAATTAGTATCATGTCTCAAGACCTGGTTAGGCTACCGAAGTTAACATCTATCAATAATTTGTGACATAGTCATGCCTAAAGGAGCAGAGCTTCACAGCTACCTACCGGTGTAAGATGAGCCTGTGCACAACATTGAGACAAATGAGAAGCTGACAAAAGGTGCACAGTGCTCAAAGTTGAAGTTGTATCATTACTGAGAATATGAGCCACTGTGGATGATATTACGCATTTCAACAGGGCTAACTAACGGTCAGTTGGAAGGGTCACCTGATGTCCATTGTGAGGCGATATGTGATGTCACCAGTGTTGTCATAAATTATGTCATTTGTGATGTCATCTTTGACATCAATTGCAAGGTCATATGCAGTGCCTTTGGGGTTGCACACTTTTATCAAGTTCGCCACCTCTGAGACAACATAGCATATGCATATGCATAGAGTGAGATGTAAAGTGTGCAGATATTAATCCATAACCCCAGATAGGCAAAGCCCCAGTAAAGGGTCAGTGGACGGGTGGTGGACAGAGAATGTATTTGCCAAATATTCATTGTGTTTGACCTTGGTATGTAGTTGGAGAGTGCATAGGAATTTTATCTAGATGAAGATTTAAGTCACATAAACTAGTATAATATGTGTGCTCCCTACCCTTAGGAATATGTGTTAGCCAAATATCCACCAATTCCCAGCAAGAGAGCCAATTAGTAAATGCCTCGCTGCAACCGTGTGTGTTTGAATTGAGAAGGGGATGCGATCTGTCAAGATCAGCGCCTGTATTAATAAATAACCCCCAATTACTTGTGAGTAATGAAGCACTGTTGTCAAATGCAGGGATAGGCCCTCCCTAAAAAGTGCATTGATCTACATTTGGTGCATTTAGGCTCATCAGCACTACATGTTTACCCTCCAGTCTGCTACATGGAATGAAATGTTCCATGTTAGGGCCATATTCTCAAGGAGCAATTGCCGAATTAATGGCACTTTATTACAGCCAAAGTTGTGATAAATTCACAAGCTGGTGCTAACAGCCCACAGCACCAGTTTACCCGTGATAGGAGCCGCAAAAAACATTGCCACAGAGGATCCCCGCAACTATCACTAATGAGATGCAGAGTGGGCGTTCCCGTGCCAAAAGCCGCGACCACACCACTCCTCACCATTCTCAACAACCAGACAGATCGGTGATAAAAACACAAAACAGGTGATAAGGCGCGTTAGCACCAGGAAATCTACACCTGCTCTGACCTGGTGTTAAGGAGCCACTCATCATGCGGCCCGGACAACCAAGAGGGCCACAACAGCCACCGACTCCACCCCAGGGCCCCACCCCACACCCAGAATACCCCCCTTTCCCACCGGACAACCACAGAGGCAGCGCAGACAAAGACAGCGGACCACCAGGAAACGCAGCAACCTCACAGACCCAACATCTGATAATATCACCATCCACTATAGGCTGAAAGGGACAACCATCCTACGCATCCTGACCATCATCGCCTAACAGGCCTACGGCACCAACATAGTGGACAACCAACATCCCACCCCACACCAAGCTGCTGTATTGGCTGCACCTGTTGGCTCCTGGCACCCCCCAAAGAACACCCGCCAGAGTCAGAGGAGTCTCACAGCCAGCCACATCCAAGTCCCCCAAACCTGCCCTGGACATCACCATCACCCTGGTACCCCAGTCCCCATGCGTCCAACACAATGCGCAGGATCCGCTGGAGACCAAGCAAGGACCATACGCCATAGCACGTGTTGGGGGCAATCCACAGCACACATGTCCCACCTATGCTCCCTGGTGACACAGCACACAATCACCGCAACAGGAAGCACACATCTTACATCAATGTACAGGCAACAACAGAACACCGTGGAACCTCCAACAAGGTTGCCTGCAAATAGACAGCCATTGTGCATGAGTCCTCCATCCTCCGACAGTCCATCAGCAACCAGCGCATCCAGGATGGAAACAAGGGAAATGCACAGCCCCATGGCAAGTTTCAAATGGACACCCTACTCACCTCATCTCCACAACCATGCAACTCACAACCCTGGCAATGCACACATCACAAAGTCACTACCAACATGCACAACAACATGACCACCCACCAGACACGACAGAACAACTCACAATGGTTACCTGGACAAGCCGTGAACATGAGCCTTCAAAGGCATGGCACCTCAGCCACACAACATCCGAATGTGGGGAGAGGTGGCAACCAGGCATGTGTGAAAAATGCAGGAGAACCATGATTGGGAAAGTACACAATGTCAAGAGTGGCGGAGATGTGCTGGACAGACTGAAGTATGCAGAACACACCCATATCCATGGTGGCACACACCTCTGGGGTATGGAGTCCAGTGGACAGTGGACGCAACCATTTCACCCCTGCCAGTGGGGGACCTTGTGGAAATGTTGCCTGTTACGACCTCCCCAAGTGTGCCCTAAGTGGGATGGCCAGGTGTAGGCCACGCCAGCGTAGGGGCGTAAATAAAAAGCACGTAGCCCTGGGCATGGTCCTCTTCCGGAAAGCACAACGTCTCTGCCAGGGCGGCGCCTCTCACCACGCCACAAGGCCGAGGCCGACCTCGTGAGCGGAGTTGCCTGCGATGCCGTGCACCTGCCGGACCCCAGCAGGCAGGACCACAAACCCGTCAGGCCCGCCCCTGCGCAGCCAGGCCACACTGATCACCTACCGACACCGGCGTGTGTCAAGGAGGGCCCACCACGGGCCGGCGCAAGCTCCAAGCCCGAGGGCCGCGACCTTGGCAGCCTCCTCAGTCCATCACGGCTTCCATGACAAAGGCCCACTTTGCTCCTTTCTCTTTGACGTACTCTACTGCCGCCTTCTGACTACTCTTCAGCTCAGTTGGTCACATGTGCGAAAAAGTGTCCAGATTCATGAATGGCAGTGACCCCAATTCCGGGCCAGCAGCCACAGCACCAGACCCACCCCAATCAGTGAGGCATAGTTCCATATGGGCTATTTGCGACCCATGGTGCCACTAACCCTGTTCAACGCCAGCCTGCGACACGTGGTGCCACTAACCCTGTTCAACGCCAGCTTGTGACACGTGGTGCCACTAACTCTATTCAACGCCAGCCTGTGACACGTGGTGCCACTAACCCTGTTTAACGCCAGCCAGTGACACGTGGATGAGGGAACAGGACTACCCTGCGGAATAGTAGGCCCCACATCCAGCATCTTGGCGCAAATCATGAATGGCAGAGTCCACACTAGTGGAGTAAGAGGAAGATGCTGCTCTTTCCAGACGAAAGCTGGGTCACAGTCACGGAGGTAAGTGAACACATGGTGCCACTAAACCTGAACTACGCAGGCAGGTGGGGCCACCAACCTATGCCAGCAACACTCGGTAAATGGCTCATGCTGACCGCTGCCTCCGGCCTACACTGCGGTCCAGTAGGTCACAGACTCTTTATTTTGCATTGGCTGAGTTCATATCAGCGTAAGGGCATCATAGCAGACTGCATCCCCTCTCAGCCCCGGTGCCACTAAGTCTTTTCCCCAACAATCATGGACACTCTCTGGTCTAACTTTGGTGGCGTCTGAGTCTATGGACCAAGGGGCAGTTTTCACCCTCATGTAGCTGATACCGAATTGTTTGTGGCAACGAGGCTGTCGCATTCCACTCCTCCATTTGCTGCTTCCGGGTAAAATCAAACCTTTCGGCATCATGCCCTGGAGGACACCTTCCACTGTCCCCCGAAACCCCCCGCAACATACACCTCGGACATTGATGGTGACCCGCTCAGGTTGCATGGCCCTTCGGACTGCACCGCAAGTCACCGTCCCGTGGCTGGGTGCCTGTGCTGGCCTCTGTGCATCCGGGGCCACTAACTCTGTACTAGTCAGGTCCGGGACCCCTTCTTCTGAGAAATTGGATGGCCCCTGAAGCGTTGGCCTTGGGGTCATCAATGCCATTTCTCTGTGGCCCTGTGCTGTACGCAGCCTCCGGGCCCAAGAGCGTCCCAGCAGAGCTCACACACCAAATCGAGTCCTGACTAGCCCGGACGTGGCATCACCGCAGGAGGCACATGCCACCACCGCAAGGACCACCTCCAACAGCCATCTGCCACAGTCGACACGGTGGTCCTGACAGACTTACGGAGTTGCTCAGACCTGTCGTGGATGCCATCATCAGCCTGATACCCTGTTCAGCACTCCAGGTGCCAGTGACTCAGTGCACCGCAAGCCATTGTCCGTTACTGATTGACATTAGTGCTGTGGAGATGTTGCGCAGCAATGTAACCTCATGCAGTGGGGAAGAGCTGGGACTATGATGAGGTAGATGTTTCAAGTGTGCAGACGGGAGATGGCACAGACAATGGGAGGGCAGGAGGCAACATCCCCAAGGCAGGAATGCAGACTGGAGGTGGTAGTCGAGCCACACACCCGGAACCATTACTGCGTAATGTGCTGTGGACTGCGCACGCAACTATCACCTTAGACAGTGTTGGAGACCTGGGACGTTGATGAGAAAGTTGATGCAGGTCTAGCACACCCCACTGCATCTGCATCAGGACTAACTCGAGGGGACACAATCCTAGCATTTTCTTCACATCTCTAGTGCCCCTACCTCAGTGCACTGCAACTCACGGAACCTCCTGACTGAGTTTCGGGTGACCTCTGTCCTTACTCCAGCTACCACCATGTTGCTGTGCTGTTGACTCTGTTATGCATGTGTCTGCTGTTTCCGTTGCACTGGTGTCCAATGTTCAAGTTGTTGCCAGCACCAGGCATTCCATGCGGGCTGGCTTACACTCACCCCACACACATCCAGCACAGGCATCACTGTACATGTGGCCCTGCCAATAAAGGGGCCGGGCGCACGTGCCCATAGCCAGTTTAACATAATATCTGTGTGTGTCCCTGTGGTCTTGTTGTATGCATGAGGGCCCTGGGCCCTATAACATTACATTGTGCTGTGTACATCTGATGCAGACGTGTCACCGCAGGCAGCAGGTTGTAGCTTGGACATGTAGCTTTGTCGTCACCCACTCAATTCGTGAGGGGAGTGTCCAGGGCCGTCGTACGCAGAGCATGGGTGTGTGTCTGCTATTTGAGCACCCCTGCCCGTGGTTCTGTACTGTGAATGTGCATTTGCATGTATCTCTATGGCAGTGTGGGTCTCCTTAGTGGGGTGTTGGTGGCCCCTGAAGGGTGATAGACACCTACGTATGTGTCCTGGTTCGCATTCCATGTGCACGGCCCCCACCCACACCTGTTGGGCCAGCTCCTTTTGGCGTGCAGGAACATAGCATTGGGGTGCGATGTGTGGGTGGGGGAAGTGTCATGAGCCAGCTGTGCTTGCGGGTGCTTCCTGCTGTGTGGTCTGTTGCAGGCTGGGTGTTCTCCTCTGAGTAGCTTGACTGTCTGGGTCCTGGTGGGGGGTTGCGTGGGATATCAATGTGCTGTTGTAGGGCGTCGGTGTCGACGGTGTGGTGGTCCTCTCCGGCATCACTGATGTTTTGTATTCTGTGCTCTGCTGAATGTGTTGTGTGCCCCTCTGCGTTGTGAAGGGGAGGTGCATATTGACTTTGTGTTGACATATATGTTGGCGCATTGTGCAGGTTTGCATGTAGACTGTATGGCAATGTACATTGTGACTGTTTGGGGGTGCAGGAATCTTCTGCGGGACAGTGTACATTTGGTCTACATGATGGATGTGAGGTCGTACGCGTACATTTCCATTTCACAGTTTCCTACTCTGTCAGATGTAGTAGGCATGTTTCTGTGCATGTGCGGAGCCAGTTGTGTCCTCTTTTCAGCAGTGTTGGCTATGTGCCTTGTTCCTCGTTGTCGTCAATGTGGGTGTGCTGTTCGTGCTATAAGTGTGTGCTGCAGTGTGCAAAGGGGATCTGGGCCATGGACCTGGGTGATTGTGGGTGTGCAGTGTGGTACATCTCGTTGTGCATGTGTGCCATTGTGCCCACTCCCCCTGTCCCCCCCAGTCCCTGTTTGTTGCACTCCCTGTTGATGTTGTATCAGGTCCTCTTGTGCTGTGTCCATACTCCCTACTCCTTGCACCGTCTCCAAACTGATGACTGTGACCTGGGTTGCCTTCAGCTCCTCCGCTGGCGCTGGACTACCATCTCCTGTCGCTGTTGCTGCCTTCCTGTTGGCAGCGGGTTTGTTCCTGGTTTAGGTAGTCACGTAATGCCGGCGCCTATTGGCCTCCTGGATTGGTCTCCTCAGCACTCCGCCTGCAATCCAGGTGGTCTGCTTGTGGGTCAGTTGCTGGTGGTGTTCTGTCACCTCCGTGACGCTGGTCATGTTTTCCTGCGGTCTGCACCCCGTCTTCCACTCCCTCTTCTCCTTGGCCTTCCCCGGCCCTGTTGTTCCTTGCTGGTAGTCTGTGGTGGTTGTGGGGTTCGGGTTGGCCCCTGTGCTATCAGGGTGCATCCATGTTGCTACACACTTTGGATTGTTTTGGTGTATTTTTTCTGTGGTTTTTATAGTGCATTGTTCCACCAGACGTGTGGGATTTGCAGGCCTGTGGCTGGTTTTCGCTACTTTTTGTACAGTGGTTGGCCTCATCGCATGTTTTTGTGGTGTTGCCATATTGCATTTATGCGGCGTGGCGTTGATTTGGATGTGGGTTATTATCCCGCGATGGACTGCGATATTGAAAGTTGCGTTACGCTACTCTTGCGGTAGTTATCACACGTTCTTGTGAATATACCCCTTAGTATCTTATTTGATTAATGTGCATCTGTGTAGCCATCTGCTGGAACAGCTTCTGTAGGAGTGGTTTGACACTCCACCCACCAGCCTCCCACCATTCCACCTCCATTCCAGGTCAGCTATCCATTAACTCTCCATCCACATATATCAACTTCAGCAACTGTAAACTTTCCCAACTTTTTTGCCCCAAGACAGTAAAAACCAGTTGTACTGTCCAAACATCTAAGGAACACATTTATGTACAGTGCACCCAGTGAATGTCCAAGGTGGGCCCACTATGTGGTGCTAGGAGGGGTGCTAGAGTACAATAAGCAAATGAACCCTAACTCCACTGCTCAACTAAAGCTTACTGAAAAAGGATACAGTGAAGTTCAGCCGCCACAGGTGCTGCCAAATATAAAAGGGTCAGTTACATTCTTTCATACAATACCATGCTCTGATTGGGAGGGATCTTAGTCATTATTTTGCTAAAGTCAGATTATTTCCCACTGTCCACACTAGAGCCAGAGTCCACTACCAATTTCACTCAGAGTGTTTCCAGGAACTCCCAAGTTTTGCTGCAAACAGCTGTTCTCTTACCACAGCAGCCAGTTGCCTTGTATTTCACAGTACTCTGCAGCACCTGGATCATCATCTCTTCCATATTCTGGGTCTGTTAGAGCCCTTCTCAGGCAACTATGTGCTGCCTGGATCATAAGTGTGCAGCCATTCCTGCCACTTCCTCAGGTTCGCAAAATAGGGAGCCCTCTCTTCTACTCAAATCCATAGCCGAGACAGAAACAACAGGGTGTTGTAAGATGTTAGAAATGGGGGTCTCTAATTGGCAGAGGTATGCACCTTTGTCCAAGTAGTGACCCTTGCTTCTAGTCAGAGTAAGGGTGTCACACACTATAGATAACCCCTACTCACCTCCTTGGTAGCTTGGCACGAGCAGACATGATTATCCCAAAGGCAATGTGTAAAGTATTTGCCTCTAAACCAAACAAGACCAAAATGACAATAATCAAAAATACAGATATCAAGATATAGTTTTAGAACAGTTATTTTAAAGATAGCACTTGTAGAAACAAAATAGCTCCACCTGGGGCTATTACGTTGTTGTGACAGGCATAAATCCAGAGTATGGTGTTGACACCCCTTTTTCTTCCCAGACGGTCGGGCACGTAAACTGTCCGACTTAACACAACTTCCTGGGCTCACCGGGGTGGATTCTCTCTTACTGTAGCTAGATTACACGGGACGGTCCGCGCTACATTCTCTACCTATCCTGCCCCTTATGAAGACTTCCCCCGCTCACCCTCCTAATAGCTGATGATACAGGATCTCATTTGGTCACAAAACTATATAAGGCATGCACGGCACTCCAGGCGGGGCGGGAAAGCTGGGCACGTCAACGGAGGGAATCCGATATCGGACATCCTCTGACTGACAACAAACTCACAAGGTATCCCCTAATCATAGGCACAAGTTACTCCATTTTAAATCAATTCATAGAATTTATGTGACTCCGGCCCAACTAGCCAAGTTTGACCCTTCTAGACCAGCGAACTGCCCCAAGTGCAATGCCCTGAATGCTGACTTCACTCACATGTCCAGGTCCTGCCCCCACGTTCTCCCCTACTGGCAGGAGGTGTTTGCTGTGCTGGCTCAAATAATAGAAACGCCCTTGGTACCCTCTCCTGAATTGGGTCTGCTACGGATGGTTCACCGACTCAAACTGTGCTAGAGGCGCTTCGCAGCGATTGCCCTATTACTTGCGAAGCGCGAGATAGCCTCTTTCTGGGGAGCTAGGGCTGGTCCAACTAAGGCGGCCTGGCTCAGGAGTATGGCGTATTGTAACGTCCAATCCGAGATTTATGCCTCGTTCCAGTCTCCTACCTCCAGGCCTCGTGACATTAAGTGCATATACCTCACATTTTTACACCGAACATTTCACTCCTCACAGGCCGCTTCCACTCCGCCAACCCCCCCCCACCCCCACAGGCTGTGCAGACGACCGTCGGATCCCCTGTTGCATCTCATAGCTTATTGTTCCCCTAGGCGTATTCTCCATGGCTACAGTGTGGCTATCATACTCGCATTAACGGCAACATCACTGGTATTATACAGATACTTTGCATAAGGTACTGCACGGAATCCACTTCACTTAGGTAAGATATGAACCGTGTGTTTTTTCTTTTGATTAGTGTGTGTAACTATACTTTATTTCTGGTTTCTTTGACATAATTATCCCGCATAAATGCTCTATCCGCTCTCAAGACTGATTTATCCATGTTCCATTACATTATGTGCAATGTTACTACACAGTCATATTATCGAAGTTGCCGTATGTGATGTCTTTATATTGTACTGTTTTTCTTTGTTTCTCTTCTTCAGTTGCAATAAAACTTGAATAACATTTTTTTCAAAAGTATGATGTCGACCACGAGGTGCGCTGTGTTGGGCACGGAGCCACATGGACCCTCAAACAACAGTACAATGGATGATGCATGGTGTCGTGAAGGTGAGGCGGTGCAGAGGTAAAGCCGGTTCCTTGGTTGCCACGGGGAAGCGAGGTGCTGAGGCATCGAATTCAGGACAGGGGAAGTTAGGAGTTGGCGGCGGTAAGGTGTCAGTTCGGGTGAGATGATGCAAAGTTAAAGAGTTTGTGAAGTCACCCTCGTTGGTTATTGGCTCCGTGATACAGTGATGCTGGAACTGATGGTGACAGCATTGGTGCGAGTGTTGGTGTCGGGAAGGCTGATAATTGCAGGCATCAATGGGCGTTGAAGCTGCAGTGCAGATGGGGTGGTGCATTGGGTACTTCACGAGTGATGCCCCCGACCTCTTTGCAGGTCAGGGCATCACTGACGGCAGCACTGACTGCATCAGAGTTGTTTTCCTTCCTTTGCAGCACCAACCACACAATACACAATTCTCAGGGCCCAGGAACTGAAATTGGTGCCCTTTTGAATGCTGGAGTCCACAGCGGAGTCCAGATGCAGGTGAGTGGATTGCAGGTGAAGTCTTTGTGTCCCTGGGACTTCAGAACAGGAGCTCAGCACGCACACTCCCTTGGAGATTCTTCTTCAAGCAGGCTCACAGCAAAGTTCCAGGCTTTGTCCTCTCCTTGGCAAAAGCAGCAACTGCAGGCCAACCCAGCAGAGCTCACACAGCAAAGGAGCAATACTCCTCCTTACAGTTCTCCAGTTCTTCTCCTTGCAGATGTTCCTCTTGAGTCCAGAAGTGATCTAATTCTCTGGAGTTTATGGTCCAAAGCTTATACCGCACTTTTACTTTGTTCTCCTCATGGCAAGGGTCTCTGAGCCTTTCTAGTGCTGCATCACTACAGGAGGTAGAGACAGCATAGTGCAGAGGAGACACTACCTATTAAGGTGCCAGTGAAACTCCTCCCACCATACTAAATGCAGCCAAGGTCTATCCAGCGCAGCTATGAGTCACCCAGGAAATGCAGGACACCCCTCACCCTCCCTTGTCGCTGTCTACAGTGAATTCACATCCCCAGCTCTTGACACCTCAAAAGCAGACAGTCAATACACAGACCAGCAGAGGCACACATAATGGTTAAACAATAAAATGCCTACTTTCTAAAAGTGGCATTTTAAAACGCACACTTTAAAAACCATCTTTCTTAAAAGATGTGTTATTAAATTTCAGTTCAGAGAGCCTAAACTCCATTTCTCAATCTTGTACCAAATGAAAAGTTATACTTGTTAGATGTTACAAAGTAACTCCTATGTTAACCTATGTGACAGATAGCCGTTTAATAGTCAAAAACAAACTTGGCAGTATTTTACTATCAGGATATGTAAAACATACCAGCACATGTCCTACCTTTTACATTCACTGCACAATGTCCATTGGAGGTACCTTCGGCCAACCTGAGGGGTGCTTTACATGTAAGAAAAGGGAAGGTTAGGCCCTGGCAAGTGGGTGCCCTTGCCAGGTTGGCAGCACAGTTACAAACTGTGTACGCAGACACTACAGTGGTAGGTATGGGACACACTTACAGAGCTATTGATGTGGGTAGCACAATCTGTGCTGTAAGCCCACTAGTAGCATTTGATTTACAAGCCCTGCACACTCAGTGCACTTTACTTGGAACTTACCAGTAAATTAAACATGGCAATCATGGATAACCAATTATAATCATAATTTACACAGAGAGCATATTCACTTTAGCACTAAATAGCAGCGATAAAGTGCCTAGAGTCCAAAAGCTACCAAAAATAGGTCAGGAAAAACAGGAGGAAGAATCAAAAAGTTTGGGGATAACCCTGCAAAAAGGGCCATTTCCAACAGGTGTACACTAACTCATGCTCTCTTAGGCATCTTTTTACAGAAAGGAACAGTGCATGCTGTTTCTGCACCAGTGCAGTGAAATTTGGGTATATGGACAGCCTTGCATTATCCATCATGTAAGGACTATCCGGGCGGGCCTGTTATAATATATTTTCTCAGTCACGAAAGTGGAGAAGTCTGGCCACTATCAGTCTAGGTGGTGTGCCAGGCTTAAACGGGCATGCAGGGACCCTGTGCACTCTCTCTAGCATGTAGAACTTGCACAGATCCTCAGACACGATCACCACTTGCAGCCAGTCCTCCAAAAAGAAGACCATGGAGTCACCCTCAAACAATTCAGGAACTCAAGTTGTCAAAGCAAAAGCCTCCAGTCCCTGGCTATCAGGTAGCGTAGATTGCGCACACACCTCAGCTCATTCTGGGCACAGAAGCTCTGCATTCTGCCTGCAGCAATCGGGCTGATACAATCAAAGCTAGGAAAAACACCAACACCCACAGACTGCGCAAGAAATCTAAGGATCATCCGAGATGTCAAGCTCAACATAATGGCCCAAGTCAACGCAGTGTGCACTTCCTGTTTCCACATCCTAAGCATGCTGTGAAAGATCTTCAAATGGTTGCCTCAGAACACTAGATGGACCATCACACAAGCACTCATCACCAGGAGGCTAGACTACAGCAACATTCTCTATGCTGGAATCTCCAAACAATGCTTACACAAACTCCAGATCATCCAGAACGCAGCTGCAAGGCTCATACTTAAGCTCCCATGCCGCACCCACATCACACCACATCTCAGGAAACTTCACTGTCTCCCCATTCACAAGCGCAGCCAATTCAAACTTCTCAGGCACACACACTAAACTCTACACAACACAGGACCAGAATACCGGAACATCTGTATACAGTTTCACCAACCCACCAGACACCAATGCTCTGCCTCACTAACACTCGCACACACTGTCGCACCCGTAAAAGCAAATTGGAGGTCGCTCATTCTCCTAAATCGCACCCAAGACATGGAACAACTTACCTCAATACATCAGAGCCTCCTCCTCACTTCTTGAGTTCTGTAAGAGTAAGAAGCTGATGCCCGGGGCCTCATCATATAAGCACCTTGGCACCACACTTACACACCTTGTCCAAGTGCCAGGATTCCCTTTTGGGTGATTAATGCGCTATACAAATCAACATAATATAACATGTGTGATGGCATCAATAACTTAATATATAATTTCATCTGTAATGTTACATATGAAGAAATGAGCTGTGCATTGAGGTGGGGATACAACTGTATAACTAAACATCAACAGCAAATTTGGATACTTTAGGTTTTGTGTGAGGATCAGTGCTTAAAATCTAAGCTAGTTGTTGCAGGCGGGGGTCACCGGCACTCACTTATTATTCCTCATCAGACATTTCCCACGAGCAAGGGAGGTAAAAACACACAAACTGGAAAAAAGGAGGAAAAGAAAGGAAGAAAACCCCTCAACAAGGGAGAAAGCAGGAATCTGCAAGAGTGAGATGAAAAAGCATCTGCAAGTGGATTAAAGAGTGGAAGGAGTGTCTACCAGTGGATTAGAGAGGCCCCAGGTGGATTCAGGACTACGCAGCCTTAGTGTTCATGCGCTGACTTTTAACAGCAGCGGTTGCAGGCTTCTGAGCAGCCCTTTGCACATGATACTGATTCTTTTGCAAATTAAGCACTGGTGAGGACATTAGGGTCCCTTTTTCTAGAGTTCCTTCTGTGAATTTGTACATTGATAACAAAGGCTAATTTCCCTGAACAGAATTCTGTCAGTCAATTTGTTAGGTTACATTTTGCCTACTCCTCACATGTATGTACTGGGCCTAGGGCATGCACTTTGGTCAATCCTGAATGCACCACATACTGAGCATGACACGCTAAGAAGGCCACACAGGCTGCAACTGTGTTTTGCAGTCACTCCATACTTGTCATGGCCTTCGGCTTTTGCAAACAGTTTGTCCTGAAAGAGTCAAAGGTGAAAGAAATACACATACAATTATGGACCAAAGGGCTAAATGTTACCTGTAGAGCTGTTATCTTTAACTCCTTATTATACATGTTCAAATGAAAACACTTCATTTAAAGGGATGCTAATGTTCCACCACAAAGGCAACCAATATTCTGAATTTGCCCTTACAGTTAACAATAAAACATTATGTCCGTCACCTAAAGAGAACTCACATATTACATCATAAATGTGTCCACCAATGACATCAATGACATTTCTGATAGCATGACAGCTCCACTTACAGCTCTACCCTCCTGCAAACCAACCTGTTGAGGTACGTTCTACAGTCTGATCTGTGCTATCTTGTCTCACCTTTGGTAGTTATGCCAGATCAAATAGGAAATCATCAGAGAAAATGTGTGTGGTGTTAAGTGAAACAACCATCGAGCTAAGAAATAAAGAACGTAAGCGTTGTATCCTAAATTTGATTCATAGAAAATACCTTCCGAAGCAAAATATCTAAATTATTGTAAGAATACAATCAAGGGAACAAGACTATATCTAATGGAAAATTTATATAAATACGGGATATTTTATGAAACGGAGAAAAGCATTATGAAAATACTTCCTTTAGCCTAGGAAGCAACAATAAATTGAAATTGTTCCCTAAAGGGGAATCAGCCAGCTGCTTGGAAGCTTCAACTACATCAGGAAGGATATGAACTATAAACTGATAGCGATAGAAACATCAAAATACCCATCAGACCTATATTTCGTTTTAGTTAAAGGTCAACCCAGGGTGGGGACAAATAATTTCCACTGTTATAGCCAATTAATTTTGAAATAAAAAATCATTAAATAAATGTACATTGTATATCCAAATGTATTTAAAGCAATGATTATAACCTATACACCTGGATATTTGGGTCTCCTAAAAACAGCCCACCCATCCAGTATATATGCATATGCAGGCCTGGAAGGTGTTCTGATGTTTGTATAGATTTTCTTACTCTTCCCCCGTGGTCTTATAACTTATGTATGAGGTACCCTATGTATATATTTTAAGAGTTTTCAAAGGGGGCACCTGCGTATTAAACCAATCTGAAAGACGTCCAAGAAACCTCACACACCTTTTTTTCAGGTATTTGGCCCTGTGCACAAGGATACCAACATTCTCCAAGTGTACTTTGTGTTTTAAAAGTTCAATATGGGAAGGGCATCCTTGGTACTGCATCCTCCTCAAGTCTGCCCAATAAGAACCAGGTCATTTACATCAGCACCATCTCTCCAAACCTTCAAAGGAGGAAGACTTGGTGGGCAATGATGCCAGCTTGTCTGTGAAGGACCCGGTCATAAAAAATAACCAAGGCTGACCCGCTCTAGTCGATTACAAATGCTCAAGAAATGCTCTTAAGCCAAATTTCCTCCCCAATTCCAAACTACTGTTTGGGCTACCTTTGAACCATGGCTTCAGTTGACTTTTAGAAAAACTGGATCTCCAGGGCGAGGTGGGAAGAAAGCACAACATCTCCTTTCGCGTTAAAAAAGTGCATCATATTTAGCAGCCTTATTTTGTATCTAAAAAAAGTGATAACACTTAAATAGTTTGCTCAAATCCGGTTAAATATTTAAGTGGTACAGGTCAAATCGCAATCAGTATGTAATTTAGGAGCTGACTGCATGAACGAAACCCAAAATCCATTTGATAGTGAAGAAACATTTTTAATCAGAAAGGACACTGGGTCAGTAGCAACAAACAGGCAGAACTCGCAGCAGCACTCAGATGGCTGAAAGGGGCAAGTAAAAGATGACATATCCATAACTGCCTCCTCTGCAATAGGGCATGGTATCCTATACTTATACTACTGACTTAAGAAGGGCAGTGAGTTACCTGAGTCAGGTTGGCATGTGACACTCATTTCAGCTAGTTTGTGTCTGTTCAGTGAGGACAAGTCTTCTCAAGGCACTTCTTGGTGTTGTCAGACATTGTGTTTTTACACTCAGGATACACTTTCACCCATTCAGGGATGCAGTAGCCACCAAATATTTCTAAGTTTTGGCAAGCCTATTTGACGCTGCCCCTTAGAAAGTTCATTCTGGCCTTAAATTAAGCCCTTACAATGTCCATGCTTGTAAGCCATTTTATTTTTTTCTCTTCAGGGCTACTCTCCAGTCCTGCTCCTTTCTCTCTTAGGCAGCTGCAGCTCCTCATCTCAGTCACCCTAACCTGAAGCTCTTGTCTTTTGAGTGCCATCTCTTTGGGTATGAGGATCCCAGCATCGGCTCCAATGTTAGCTATGGAGATTGAGGAAGGGAGAAAGTCTCAGTGCATCCTCTTTCCCAGAGACCTATAGCTCTTCTTCACCTTGGGGTTCCACATAGTTGACTTTCTCATTCCAGGCTCTATAGGTCTTTTTAAGCCCCTTTGAAATATTTGCCCTAGACTTATATATCTGCCCTGAAGCCTTGCATATTTCCTATCTTTGTAGTTGACAGCCAAGGCACTATAGGCAGATGAGATAAAACTCAATTTTTATAAAAATCAAAAACTATGAAAAATACCCAAGGAGCTAATTTTGGTTTTTTTTAACAGTTAAGGGACAGATTTATAATGTCTCTGCCAAGGGGATGGAGTAAATTACTCCATTGCCCTGACGGAGTTACCTTCCAGCAGATGTACAAATGTCGACCAAGCATCATTTCTTAAAGCAGTGCCAGGAGCTGCCATCGCTGCAGTTCATGTCAATGCTGTCTTGCAGTTTGGTGCAGGGCTCCAACAACATGATGGAGCGCTGCACCAAACTGTTTTCTTTTTTCTTTAAAAAAAAAAAAGAGGGATTTTCTTTCTGAAAATAAAAAATAAAATGCTCCCCTCTCCATGGAAGCATTTAGTAGTTTTTACTGCCCCTTACCGCCAGTGTTTTCCTGGCTGTGACGGGGCAGTGAAACCTGACCTCTAATTCCGCCCATCTAAATCAAGTGGTTTGAATTACAGGTTTGCCTCTAGCGACCCATAGTCCACAGGGCCGTCCGAGGGGTTTAATCTTGGTGGAGACAGAGTAGTCTCCACCATTATTAAACCTATGGTCCACCTGCATCTAAATTAAGTGGGTGGACCATTATGTTGGCAGTAAGCATACTCTGTCGCAACGACCGTCAAAATATAATTCGGGTCCTAAGACTGGTTAGTGTCTGTTAGACATGCAGAAACTGTGTCTGGCTGAAAATGACCTGCTAAGCTATTCCCAGCTGTCCAATTCTCAAAGGTAAACACGTTTCTCTCAGGGTTCCTTGTTTCACGTTTGTTAGCTTTGCCCCAACAACAATGCAATCATCGGAGAAATTATTTGAGGTGTTAGGTGCAATAGCAAAACCCAACAACAATAAAGTTTAAATTGATGTTAAGGTCCAAAACCAAGTTTAGTTACCAAATCAATACCATACAAGCATTAATCAATTTAAGTAAGGGGCAAATACAATATTTACAATTCATATTTATCAATTAAGATCCCAAATTGGGTTCATGGCACCTGCACCACCGAAAAGGAGACAGATATGGGTGAATGAAATGCTCTACACTTCCAGGAAAAGGGGAGGCTTAAACATATGTAATTAGGTGCAGTCAGAGTTAACTCCTTCTGGGTATGTGTCTCTCTCCTATAGAAGTGACTCAGACTAAAAAGAGGGACGATGGGACAATGAAATAAACTGCAGCAGACGAGCTAGAGGAAATGACAAAAGTGCATTCGTTTGACCCTTGGCACATGCGTGAGCTTAACTTGTTTTCTTGTGTGAAGTCTGGAGTGAGTCTATCATTTGGCAGTTACTGCATCATTTTCCTCTAAAATGTCGGTCACGTATGGCCCAGGCAAAAAACATATTAGTTCTAGGTTCAGTTAATTGGCGTTTCTGAATGTGTTCCTGATCTTAGTCCACTTTCAAGGGAGCAAACATCAAAGGCTTTATTGAAACTGCTTTGAGTGGTTCAAAATGTATACGTTTTGTATTTGCATGGTTCCTCTGCTACCCACTCACATTAGAATGCACTCACTGAGATAATGTATGGGGCATAAGTGAAATGGTTGAGGCGCTGAGAAGTAAATATCTTTTAAGGAGTGAGTAAGTACATTGATGGACCGAAACATCTTGTGGCGCTAACAAAGCACACATTGCTAATTTACTCATGTGTCAAAGTCTTGTGATGGGGGCACTTGAGGGTTCTTTGCTCCTATTTTAATCCTAGAATGAAATCAGGAAAATGTATTCAGAAAAAGTATCAGCTGTACATGCCAAGGTCAAGCTACTTATATTGCAATCCATTGGTTCCCCTTTGCCGGCCACGACAGTTTCAAAACCAGCTGCATTGTTAACGAAGCCATCACCACCACCACTCCTGCTTATCTTGGAGACACACTCACCGTCTCCAGTGCTCCCTGGTACACCTGCAGCGAGGACACCATCAGACTGCAGACGTAGATGCAATTTAATTAATGGTGTAGGGCTCACTGTTCCGCCTGGGTGACAGAGTAAATTACTCCGCCGCCCTGGTGAAGGGACCGCCACCAGATTTATAAATGACTGTCAAGATGGCGGCCATTTTTAGAGCATTGCCATGAACTGCCATCACAGCAGTTCCTGTCAATGCATTTCGCTGTTTGGAGCAGAACTACACCAACATGACGGTACCCTGCACCAAACAGTTTTCTTTATTTCATTCTCAAAATATAATCCCCAAACAAGATTATCCTTTTGAAAATAAACAAAGACAATGGTCTCCTTGCCATGGAGTCCTTTTCCATGGTGAGGGGAGCATTTAGCAGATTTCACTGCCCCTTACTGCCCGGGTTTTCCTGGCGGTGATGGGCAGTGAAAACTGACCTCTAATTCTGCCCATCTAAATAAATCAGGTGGGCAGAATTACAGGTCTGCCTCCAATGACCCTTACTCCACAGGGCTGCCAGAGGGGTTTAATCATGGCGGAGACAGAGTAGTCTCCACGGTCTCCGCCGTCATTAAACCTGTGGTCTGCCCGCATCTCAATTGGGTGAGTGGATCATTATCTTAGTGGTAAGCATAGTCAGTCACCATTGCACTGGAGTATGCTTACCGCCAAGATATAAATCAGGCCCCAAGTATAAAATAGAAAAAACAAGGCGGCAGGCCTTTTCCCTCGATGCACCTTGGATATGGAACAAAAACCCCTTATCCATAAGGACTGCACCAACGCGACTCCAATTTAGAAAAGGCACACTTCTTTAAGTAACAATACATTACACTGCATTAGCCGTGCCAAAACCAGCTACATCCCCTAGAATTGCTGACTGTAGGCTAGGTTTGCACCTCAGAAAATACCACTCACACGCATTACCTATTGTTGAATATGCTCTTTGATCAACAATGAGATGAACAGTGTGTATATTTCACTAGCAAAAACAACTCTCTGACACCTTCGGGTAAAGTCCGCGATATATAAAAACGCATTAAATAAATAACATAAATAATAGAAAAACCCACTTACCAGACTCAGGAATTCGTTGAAAGCAATGCAATCATGCACCGGAGGATTTTGATCTGAGGGGTTCTAACAAAAGACTATGAAAGCAGGTTTGATGCCAGGGATTCTAGATAAAATTACAAATTTGTGTACACTCCCCTAAATGGACCATATTCACACAAAATAACTGGCCTGGAATCCTGCCATAACTCTAGCACTATTGTACTTAAATTGGACACCCCACGTGTTGGCCTTCGGTTGCCATGCATCACATGCATATCTACCATTTCGGCCAGCACAGTCAAAGCCATTGCATAATATCTACTTCCTGTATATACACTGCAGATCCATAACTTACATTTCAACTGCAATTCATAGATCGACTCCCTAAATGTATTTGAACTTTGTCAACTAAAATTATTTTGCTTTTCAGTCAGTGTTAACTGTGCTTAGAGCGAACTCCTTCGTATAAGAACTTTTTTCACTGGTAATTCATAAAAATGTTATGTATGATCCCATGAATGCTAATACACTATCCAAGTTTGTTTTGAAGGCATATCTCATGTGCCCATTACATTGAATGTGTCTTAGGCTGGAAACCGGTAGTTGTGCATAATAGGCTTTCACTGGCAATACTTTCTTGCACCCCAAAAACAGATCTGAACCGTTGAAAATACTCCGTGGTCCCGCGACATTTTATCATACCCACAGGCACATACATATAAAAGGATATCGTCTCAATAGAGAACTTAAACTATTACTCCTGGGTTCACTTATTGATCACTCAGCTGCCCATATATAGGTACATTACATGCCGTGCCACTGGAATTATGCGACAGGGGAGGACCAAATTATGCGGCAGGGTTGACAAAATTATGCAAGAAAAGGAAAATTATGTAGCGAATTTGTGATAGTATTCATTATTTTCTCATTTTTACACATGGCAACATTATCTAGACAAAGATTTCACCTTATTAGTACCACTTCAACACCCGCTGGAACACCTAGTGCCATGTTTTTAGTACGTTTTGTAATGTCAGAGCTAGAAACAACATTTTTTTGTTAGACGCTGCGGAGTATGCAGCAGAGGATAGATTATGTGGCAAACGTGGTGAATCCATAATTATGTGGAAAATGACCCAGCCGCAGAATTTCATAATTCCAGTGGCAGTGGCTAAACGGTATTCATGTGTTGTGAAGTCTTAAAATAGATATCAATCTTGCAGCCTTGTTCACATCTCCAAATTTTGGGGAAATTCGCCTATTAGAGAAAGCTCTCTCTGAAGCCAGAAAGCCATCTAAAATGTGCTCTCCACATGAAGCTTAAAAGCCAGGCACACATTCTTCGTCACTCATAAATAGACACTGTACCGATGTCCATGCAGACGGGACAGCATTCCCCCTCTCGGGTGATGGTTCTCGGGCACTTCAGGGCAGGACAGACAGTTTCATCACAAATGGCTTTTCCGTTGGAGCAGAGGCAAGTGACGCAGGGCTTAGGCGACCACACGGCCTTGTCGTACATGATCATTCCATTGGCAGAGCAGTGCCCTTTCTTCTCTATCAGAAGCAGAAATCAGACGATCAGAAATATTCCAAGTATGAATTTCAAAGAAAGTAGGTTTGGAAATCAACAATTGAAGGCTGCTAGAATGTAAATATGATTCAATCTGATTAATCTGGACCTTCTCAGGGGCGTACCTTCCATTGGTGCAGCAGGTGCAGTGGCACCAGGGCCCAGAGGTCTGAGGGGGCACTGAATCCTGCTACTGCTGCATTTTATCATTTAAACAGCAGCCAGAGGTGCCATTTCCTTCCTTGTCCTAGGGCCCATGACACACAAGCTACATTCCTGCCCCTTGTAAATGCCCTGCTTCACTGATGGAGGGTACACGTGACTAGACAGAAATGGCTTCTTGCTTTTTGGATATACATCTAAACGCTGTGGAGAACATTTATGCTGGTACCAGTTGCAATCTGAACTTGAAACTGTATCCATTGATGTTAAATCGGAATTTTTGTTAATTTGCATAACTTCCTTTGTTTTTTTCTGACGGACACATAGAGCCGAATGTAATGCGCAAAACACCATCTCTTGTGAATGGATCCAGCAGAATACATTCATAACTGGTTATCTGGAATATGCACCAGGGAGGTGCACCCTAAGTACTTCTTTTTCTTTGTTCACCTGAGCATTACCAAGGTTTCTGTTCTAGGATGAAGGTTGTGACAGATGCGATCGTCCATAACTTACATTTTGCTGATGAAGCAAAGGATTTATGGTGCTGCTAAAGAAATTCCCATACACTCAGAATAAGGGCTTGGAGGCAAAGGATCTTTATGTGAAGCTTGTAATTGACAGACAGAGTGTGGACTATGATGGGTTAGTTTTTCTGGCACAACAACATTTTAATTGCTGCTTTATTGCAATTTTATTTAGGAAATTGATGCTGTTTGGATACCTTAACCTGTCATACAGTCACATTAATAATCACCAAATACCCCGTACATTCATCTTTTACTTTGATGTCATGTTGACATATTGATGTTACGTTTTTTGTTCACTAAGTAAAGATTTGCACGAACATTGGTTTTCTTAAAAATGGAACAAAATACTGCCCATTTGTAGAAGATTCAGTGCAATAGCCCTATGATAAGGTAAAAAATATGTGTACACATGTTTTCTTAAAAATGTACCAAAAATATTTAACTTTTTATCTGTGTTGCACTGATTACTAACAATCACCCTGAGATTACTAACAGCACACTTTAGAGTTTGGTGGACAGTGTACTCCATTGCAAAGGCGACAGTGTTCCCCGTCGCCAAACTTTTGGTCTGCCTGTCCAATTTTGAGTCATATTGGACCACCAGGTTTAAGCCAGCTGAGTAAAATTTACTCCGCCGGTTTAAACCTTCCTCCAACAGCCTGAGGGAGTATGGCCATTGAAGGTAAGTTATCCGACTGTCCAGCCTATTTAGTGTGGGTGGTCAGATGGCTTTTTTCTTACAGTTCATCACTGCCAGGATAGTCCTGGTGATGATGGACTATAAAAAAAAAAAAATAGCCCTCCACAATGGGAGAAGGCACCCATGGTTTTGAGGACATTAGTTTTTTCTTTTCCAAATATAAACTCCTGCTTTGGTGGTTTGTTTTGTTTTTGGAAAAGAAAAAACTTTTAAATGTTTGGTGTAGGTGCCCGTCACCAATGACGGATGAACACGAAACTTTTAAATATCTTTGTATTACCCGCTGTGGCAGAGTTGACCACAGAGCCAGCAGTGAACTCTTAATTTGCTAGACAGAGCAAAGGTGGGGTGACAGGCGTTATGTCCTTTTCGACCCTGACTGCCTTCAAACCATCCACCAAACTCTAATTCAAGCCCTAAATTCCTAGCAAACACAATATGCATTTTACACTAACATCAACCTTTTTTTAACACATACTTAAATAAGCATTGTGTATCACAATTCTTTTTGAAAAACAATGTTACAACGAAGGATTACCATTCTATTGGACTAACCCCCTTGCATTACTTCTACACACATACTGCATACCAATTCCAAACTGTAACAGGCTTCTATTTTACTAATGTATATGCATGCATATGTATTTGGCAATGGGATAATGTACTATAACTAGTTTCCCTTTCTTTCATAATATTTGTCCATTAACCTTCAAATATGTCCTTCTCCTTTTGAACAATTTCCCCAGCTCATGAAGCAATAAACACCAATTTATATACCAGACTTTATGAACAAATATCAAATAAATAAAATAAAAATGCTGTTTAAACACTTTTTTCTATTGCATGTTAACAATTGAAAAAACAAAATAAATTACAAGCCAAATCTATTGCTTTTTTTATTTTCTCGAAACATCAGATACTACTTTCCTACCCGTGCCAATGTAGTTGTTGTCTACAAAATAACAGCACCTCTGTTCATCCACATGTGATTCACAGTATCGCTTAGCATATTTATGCAATCTTGAAGAATTTTCTCATAAATAATCTGTTAGTGATGCACTCTACCACACCAACATTTTATAGCAAGTCTTCAATTTTTACAAGTTTCCTTTCATCATTTTCCTATAGAAGAATATAAGTGAAGAGGTGCTTGCTCGCCTACGCCTTTTATGCTTGCTTCTGCATACACTTAGATTTTTTTGCATATGGTTCCAATTTGTTAACTTTAACCAGGAGAACTATTGGCTGCCTATCCACTGTGCTGTGTGCAAGGTCACAGTCTATTCAGACATTTTGAAATACAAAAACAACTGGGAAACAAAATATTGAATATAAATTCATCATACCTATTAACCCTATATGCAGAAAGACAGTTGGGACCGACCCCTGGTACAATCTCTAACATTCAACTAGTTTCATCAACATTACAACATTTCTTCCATTGCTGACATATATTATCTCGGGTGGAGATTGCATTGGATGACAGTTCCACCAAAATTATCCTTCAATGCTGTATTTTGCTTAATATGCTTTTTAAGTTCATGATTACAGAGCAATCTTCATCTTCTGACTCTTTGTCATAACACCACAGTGAGGGTACAGTTTACCACTGCTAATGAGGTCTGTTCAACACAGCTTCTATATGGCTGTAGCCCAAGAAATTGATTATATATGGATTTTTCTAAACACCTCCCCTTACAAAAGGCCAGACCAATTGGCTTTGCCAATGCCTGTTTATGTTCATGCTATTTTATAATTCTAATTTTTGTTCACATTCATTACATGTGTGGCCCTTTCATTATCTCTGTCTGTTTTGCTTCTTAGATCTGTATTCTCTGTTTAAAATTCAAAACTTTAACACACATCTCTCAGTCAAGAAGCATATACCAGCAAGGACTTCCTTCAAACAGTAACAAATCAGTCATCCAAACACAATAAAACTGTACATAAAAAAAGGTGATCACTTTTTAACTGCACAATTTGGAGTAGAAAATTCCTACTATTTAGGCAGATGGGTTCATATTTTAAGATAATAATGTGAATATATATTAAAGAGAACTAGCTTTTAGGAGAACATTAGATGAAGAAAAGAGTTCTAGAAAACAGCATTGGCGAAACAAGCCCAGCTTGTCGCTTACCTGGTAGAACATTGTAGCTCAACTCCTGTTCACCAAGGCCTATGGCAGAGTCAAAAACATTGATAAACTGGTCGTCCGCGATAATCAGGGGCATTTGTGTTGCAGGAGCTGCAAGAGGTAGTGCCTGGTCAGTAGGCTGTCTTCGTGATTTACGGTTGGCTGAGTTCTTTCTAGCACCTTTATTCTTCATCCTTTTTTTTGGAGTCGTTGGAGGAGAAGAGCTACCATTTTCACCAGAACCAATGTGCAGGATGATGAGCAAAACAAAGCAAATTAGATATGAAGTCTTCATGTCTTCTTCTGACAACAAGAACACTGTAAGGGTTGGAAAATGCATGAGAGTTATATAGGACCATAAACTGTCACGTTATTTTTTGGAGGACTGGTCATACTGTGTCAAGAGTACATACATAGAGTTGGTGTTAATCGCTAAAGATAAGAACGTAGAAGTGCTTTCACCATTATTCACTTCCCTCTCTTCAGCTCCTCTCCATAGATCCTCACCTTCAGCAGTGATTCTCAGAACATAAGAATCCAGGCACCCATAACAAACCCAAAAAGAACTACTTTGGGCTGCAAGTGCACCCTCTAAAGAAGAAGAATGCTACATATTATGGATTTGATTCAAGCTATTCATGTTGAATCTGTGCATTGAATTATGAGCCACTCCCCTTTTGAAAGCTATATTACTGTCCTTTAGCTGTTCACATTTTACCTAAATTGGTCCAGCCACCGCCTCACAGGTGATCCGACCACCCAATTACGAGTTGGGTGGTCGGACCACGATGGGACCACTGCCGCCGGCAGGAAACCGCCATTTCCTGGAGGTAGCGTGGCGGTCAGGAGGCCGCAATATGTTTGGCAGGACCGCTGCAGTCCCGCCAAACATATTATGAGTTTCCTCTCTGCTAGGGTTTACATGGAGGTTCTTACTCCAAGTAAACCCTAAAGGAGAGGAATCAAAGGGGGCCTCACAGGGCCCCTTGTGCCTCCAACACTTGTGGATGCTCACAGATGGCTGAGCATAACATGTGCCCCCTTGTGAGCATGCACAACAGTTCCTGCACAGCATGATCTTTCTAGTCCAAGCTGTGCAGGAACCTTGTGAGGCGTTCCCATTGCGGTGCCTTATTCGAAGGCACTGCCACCTTTGAATGAGGCACTGCCCTGGGACCGCCACACCACCCGCCAGACCACTTTAAAGTCATAATCTGGTGGGCGGCGGAGAGTCTTGGCGTTGCGAGAGAACGGCGGTGGCGTATTGCCCACCCCCGCCGAAACTTGTAATCGGGCCCTTAGTAGACCACAAGTTGGTTGGATAGCTGTAACTAGCTTGGGGTTGTCTCTTAAAGAAACGTACTTGTTTTATTGGGACCGACTCAGGCCCTGTAATAATTCTCTGGATGTTTAAAATGGGGATGAAGTGGTGGCTCAGGAGTCCCACATCACCAAGCATGGCAGACAAGTTCAGACCTGTTCCATTTGACAGTGCCCATTTTCAGAACCAGAGTGATAACTCTTCGCACCTAATGCTCTTTATTTATAAATTCGTTCTTTGCAACAAATACATTCTTTAACATTTCTGTCTCACCTGCTCATTTTGAGGGTCACTTGGGTAAGACTGCAGTACTGCAGGCCATTTGAACAAGAATAGCATCAATCTTGAAACCAGCCATTGTCTGGCCTGGCTGACTACAATTCTTAAGGTGGCCCTAAATACCCAGTTCGGAAGAGCATCTCCAAGGGTTCAACAACACCCATAAAATGTCTCTTATGGCAGCTGATATTCTGAGCATGGAATGTGATTCCTTATCAAAACGTCAGCAAAATACTACAAGGAGGTAGAGTGCCTTTACTCACAAAGACGTTCATATATTTCACTGCTAAAAAGCTGCACCTTCACAATTATCTTTGTGTGTGCCTTATTGTGTATCCACAGTGTTACAGATTTGCAGTACATTGGGTTGCTGCTTGAAGGGTGTGAAACCCTAATAAAGGAACAACCAACATTTCTGTAAGGGTGAAATCACAACCAAACCTCAAATGTACCTGTGCTTACCCCTCTGATAATTAGGCACAAAAGCAATCAGGCTTACCTAAGAGGCAATCTGTAATGTATCTATGCAGTACTTCATAGAGTAATAAACAGAAAATACACACCAAGAAAAATCCCACACCAGTTTAGTACATTAGAGTAAAACTTAATAAATTATTTGAAGCCAAAATTACAAAAATCCAATCAGTGGTACCAGACATATACAATTTCAAAGATTTCAGTTAAGTATAGTGCCTAAAAGCTCAAAGCCTCACTCAAGGTTATCTGGCCATTCGATACTGGTTGAAAGCCATAAGTTCAGGTCGACCACAATGGAGTGAGGGCCAGACACAGGGGCCAGGTTAGTCCTGCTGAAAGAGTTACATTCAAAAGCCCAGCGTGAAAAGTTCAGTTTGGAGTAGAGGGGTCTGAGAAGATGGATCTTTCGGCAGATGAGCACACGATTTTAACAAAGCCTCGATATGGCTGTAGAAATAGTTTGGGCACAATCGAATAAGCACTAAATCATGATTTGGTAGTGAGGAAATATGCAAGAGCGGAATCTGGATTCCTTCGTTTGTGCTTCATGGACCTGAGCAGCGCTTTCGACCTGGTCAACCATGACAAGTGGCTGACCCTGAGAGCACTAGGCGCACCTGGAGAACTAGTAATATCACCATTAAGGATGTATTTAAACTTGTGTGCAAGTGTTCAATATGGCTAGAAGGAGAATGTACCACACCTTTTAGGATAAAGAGGGGCATAAGAAAGGGGTATGTGCCGTCGCCCTTTCTTTTCTCCCTTTATATTAATGAGGTGGATGCAGAATTACAGTCACTTACCTCGGCTAGCCCTGGAATTGGAGACCGAAAGGTACCTTTACTGTTATATGAAGATGATGATGTATTGTTGTTGCGATGAGCAAGTGGTTTACAGCAGCTAAATAATACCTTTACTGTATTTACAGTATCTAATGAATACCTATACTGTATTTATGGGGAAGAGGGATCAAAAGGTTAACCTCAAGAAAAGTTTCACCATGATCTGTGGCAAGGGAAGAGCATAAACACTGGTACACCACATAAATGGGGAGCACATAATGAGAATATCAACATTGTCATATTTGGGGATCCAGTTTTCTGATACAGACACTTGGACTAAGCACAAAGGACATGTCTCCCTCTAATTTATTGTACGTATCAGACTGCACTTTTAGATTTGCAAAGAAAATAGGGCTTCAAACCCAAAAGAGAAATGTTACTTATATATAACAGTAGGTGCATCGGTGGGGATTTATATGGGGTGGGTTTATCAGGCTTTGGTTCTAATTTGATAGTCCAAAAACAGGAGAACAAGTTTTTTAGATGCTTGCATGCTCTGCTGAAATCTATCTCTGTGTCTGTTATACAGAAGGAGCTGGGTATTTCCCTTATTGAGTACATTTTAGATGTTAGGCACGTTTTTTCTCTGGCATACAGCATGGACCAAGCCAGAAACTTCCTTTTCAAGAGAGATTTTAAAGGATTGCCTTGATCTAGATCATTCCAGTAGGATTCCTTGATTCCAAAACATTAAAACCTTTTGAAATTAATTGGGCGAACATGAGCTCTTGCAAACACCAATGTCAATAATTTGTTATTCTTGAAAGGAATTTCAGTCAACGAGTTAAGAACAAGAGAGAGCTTGAGATGAGTCACATACAGATGTTTTTCTTGCAGTCTGTTGGACTTGGCCCTTTTTGCAGGGTCATCCCTAAACGTTTTGCCTTTCTCCTGGCCTTTTTTCTGACATGGTGTTGGTGGTTTTAGGACTCTGGGCACTTTAGCACTGCTGTCCAGTGTAAAGTGTGTGCACCCTCTGTGTTAAATATGGTAAGATTGGTCTACACCTGTTTGGCCTATTTAATTTACCTGTCAGTTCCTTGTAAAGTGGTATCTCAGATACCCAGGCCTGGTAAATTAAATGCTACTGGTGACCTTGCAGCGCTGATTGCGCCACCCACCAAAGTAGCCTTTAAAACCTATCTCAGGCCTCTGCCATTGCAGGGCCTATGCGCGTAGTGTCACTGCCGCTGCCCCCTTTTACTACATGTCAGTCAGCCCTAAGGTAGGCTTTAGCTAGCCCCATGGGCAAGGTGCATTATAGGTAAAAGATAGGACATGTACCTTAAGTGTGTGACATGTCCTGGTAGTGACAAACAGCCATTTCACTACTGTGGGGCTGCCCTCCCATAGGAGTGCATTGGGGATTCCCTGATGAGTGTTTCAGTGGTAATTCCTGATATGAGAGGCGCAGTGTGGTCAAGTTTGGTATGTTTGGAATAGTGATAATAAATGCTACGCAAGGGTGTGCGCAGATTTATTATAACTATTTTAGAAATGCCACTTTTAGAAGTTGGCATTTCTGTGTGCTATGTGTCTGCCTGCCTGATGTGAATTGCATGTCTGGCTTTTGAGTGACGGGCTGGTGAGGTGTGTGTGGCTCCAGGAGGGTCACGGTGAATCAGCGCTAGGCTAAATGGGACATCTGCATTTGGAGTAGTGGGAGGAGAAGTCCCTGGTCCCTGAATAGGTCAGTGCCTGGCCTGTACAATGCGGGATCCACCAACCTGTGGTGTGTCTGATGGCAGAGCCCCATCTCTGAAAGGAGGGTGTGAGCACTGTAAGCAGAGTGCTCCAAAACACCCCAGAACCAGTTTAGACTGGTTCCCCCAAGCCCTGTGCCAGGGCAGACAAAGGAAAACTAAGTATAAATGTAAGGGCTGTGACCCCATGTTTTTTAGCTGGTTCCTATGCTTGTCCTTATGCTGGGGGCTGCTGCTGCTGGGATCAAGGAGGAACCACCACAAGGGACTGCCTCCCTGCTGGAGGGCCCTGTGTGCTGGCCTGCCTGAGCCCAGTCTTGTGCCCCCTGAACTTTGCCTTGGACTTATCGCCTGGTAAGCGCTTGATTGTTTTATTGCTGGATTCCTTGCCCAACCCTTACCTAAAACCTGGGGGATTCAAGCGCCTCGTGAGCGCTGCACCATCTTTCTGCTGTTCCAGGGAAGAGGAGTGTGTGGGCCCTGCAGCGCTGAGCTGCTCATCAGCTTAAGGGGATCCCGTCGTGGGGATTCCCCACCCTGCCGCGAAACCAAGCGGGAGCCCAACCCCGTTTATGTGCTCTAGCGGGTGCCAACCCTGCGTTTTTTCAAGGAAAAGAATCACCGCCGTGACCCAGGACAGGGGAAACCGGAAGCCAGGCAGCCTGCCTGGTTGGAAGCGGGGCTGAGAAGAAGCGGGCCGGAAGAGAAGCACCGGCCGGAAGACCCAGGCGGGAGCCCACCCCGCGCTGGGACGTGCGTAGAGACTGGAAGTCACCTCAGGCCCCAGCGGGGCTCCCGTGTCGGTGAGAGCCCCGCATCGGCAGAAGGAGCCAGGCAGGAGCCTACCCCGCGCTGGCAAATGGCCAGAAGACGACGGAGACTTCGCTCCGTAGTTGGGGTCTCCCCGTGAACTGAGGAGCGCCCCGCGTGGGTGGAGAGCCTGCCAGCTGCAGGCACGGGCCCCACGAAGCTGAAGGGTGGCACCAGGGGAGATCAGAGGCAGGCTGTGTTGAGTATCTGAGGGGTGTGATGAAGGCACATGGTCGGAGCCTCCCCCCTGCGGATGCTCTCCCAAGGGACGGAGAGTGCCAGTGCGTGTTTGTTTCCTCCAGCTGCACCGCCGTAGCAGGCAGCTGCAACGTTTGGGGTCACATCTTTTTCTTTTAGAAGTCCCGGAGTGGGACTTGGGGGCATTTCTTTTTGAGGGTAGTTGGCACAGTGTGCCAGTGCTAATTTCGCCGCAGCTGCACCGCCGGTGCGGGCAGCTGCAACGTTGGGCCATTTTGTGTTGCCAAGTCCCCAAGTGAGGCTCTGGAGGAACTGTATTGCCAGTGCTCATTTGCGCCTGATTCCCAGCTGCCCTGCGAGAGGGCGCAGGCAGCTGCCACGTTTGGGGGCATTTTGTTTCCTTTGAGAGGAAAGGAGTGAGATACCCTCCCCTGCCCCTGCGCAATTGCACCCTTTTGCTCTCACTGCCAGTGGCAGTTTAGTGCCCTGACTTTGCTGGGCATAGGGCATTGGAGCCCTAAAAAAAAAAAAGGCCAGTTGGCCTGGGGTCAGCTTCTAAGGTGGGCTCTACTGTGATGTGATGCATAATGTGATTTATGCCTCATGTGATTCATGCCTAAATGTGATTTATGTTTAGGAGATTATTGCACACTGTGGTTATGCTGGTGAGGCCTAGGGCATAATGTGTTTAGGCTAATAACTGATAATTCTGAGGTCATTATTGTACCAGTAGTTACTGGTTGTGTTTTACAGTTACTTACCTGTTCTGATGGTTCTGACCGTGGCCCGATTGGCCTGGTCCTGTATATAATCCCCTGTGAATATTGCCTAGTGCCAGTTGGCACAGTGTAAATGTGTGATTATGTTTCTAATGTGTTTATGACAATACAAAGGCTATTTTTGATATAACCTTGTGTGGAGTTTCTTTTGTAGTGTGCCTAGTGTGTTGCTGCTGTGTACGTGTGTGTTGAGCAAATGCTTTATACATTGCCTCTGAGATAAGCGTGACTGCTCGTGCCAAGCTACCAAGGGGGTGAGCAGGGGCTATCGTCGGTGTGTAACTCTCTTGCCCTGACTAGAGTGGTGGCTTCTGCTTGGCTTTGGTGCAAGCCTTAGCCAACCAGAAATCCCATTTCTAACACAGTCTAATATGATTGTGTCCAACCGTCTCTTTTAAGCATTCCAAATGGACTTCATAGACATATACTCACACAATTTTGCTTAGGTCTAATTCATAATAGGGTGGTATTCCCCAGGATGAGATATTGGAATAATGTTAAGCTGTGCTGTCCTTGTGATGGGATATCATTACAATCCACTGCAGACGTTATACTATTTTGTAAATTGTACAGTGTTCCAAGAAGGTAATTTTAAAAAATCTCTATTTTCAAATATGAATTCTGCTACATATGGACCAACATTTATATATTTTATTAATTTAGGAGATGCAATGGTCTGTAGTGCGGTTGCAAACTTTGTCCTATGAAGCTGTGTGTTTCAGAAAATGCTTAAATTATGAATTATAGTATATTCCTTTTGACTATTTTAGTCTGTACCTATGTAGGTTTTACAGATTTTATTCATTTACAGTAATGTATGAAATGATGTTTTAATGTATGTTCTTTTATGGTTTATGTGTTTTATAAATCGAATAAAGATGAGTGACTAACTGGCTGACAGAAAATATCACAGTACATAATTGTGACATAACTTAAACAAGCTTGGGCACAGTCAACAAGTCTGATCTTAGCAAGCTGTTATGATGGTTACTGTCTATATTTATTTCAAACACATGGAAAAAAACAAAAACATGCTGCTGCATAACATGGTGGTGATATGGTTAGAGTAAACAATTCCATAAAAAATATATAACTGTTTCTTGTAAGTGAAATAGAATAATATTGATACTTTCTTGCATGCTGTTTTACTTGAAAGAGGTATAGAAATTAATGTCACAGGAAAACATTTTTAGTAGTTTGTACTGCCTCATTTTTGACATTTGAAGGAAAATTAAAAATACCCCTCAGCCACAACTTGTGGTATGCTTAATCATAATGTCCCACTTATATTTCATTGAGATGGGCTCCACTACCATGGAGCGCTCTTAAGAAGATAAGTAGAGATCAGAACAGAAAAGATACAAAATGAATATCACCTAGATATTGCCTCAGCAGTCCCTTATTCAGAGCACTCAGGCAAGATTAAAAACAATTAAAGATCGGATGTGGCTGGATATTGTTTGTCCCATCCTCCTTTAATTCGACATATTCCAGCCAATCAATTAAGACTAAAATGTGTCAGTAAAAACTAAATAAAAATTTGAACACTATAGATTAAGTTGTTTAATGAGGTTAAGGTTGGTTCATTGGACATAATAGGGGACCTATTTTCCTTTCTTCCTCTTTAATGGCTTAGTTTTTAAATTTCTGATTTAGAGTGTGACAGATGGGTCACTCCATCACAAACTTGACGGATATCCCATTCACCCTATTACAAGTACTTTATCCAATAGCACCTTTCTAAGGCGAACACGAGATCTGTCACATTTATGACTGAGTATATGTCCTCCAAACTTTAAATCAACCCTGTAGTTTAAACATACATGGATGACAAAATAACAAGCATTGGCATAGCCAATAGGTTCCCACCTTTGAGACCTTATATGTGTTTCGCCAGAGCTATTGGCTTTCCCAATGTCTTGAAGCTATGTTATAGAGCAGTGTGGCTGCTGTGCAGCATGTTGAAAAGTTATAATGAAAAAGTGTTACAAGCATTTTTGGCACTTTATCCATAACCAAAAATGATTTTTTTCCCAACAGAACGAACCTATTAAAAAATGAACAAACATAAAATATGTCTTCTAGTTTTTTTGTCCTTGCATTGCTGGCAACGTCTTCCTGCCTGTTCTAATGTTTGTTTGTTATAGCTTTTTTTGGTATGGGGGTACATAAACAACGGGAGGGTGGGGGGTTGGAAATAGTAACTGAATTACAACCCGAGCAGTGGAGGAACACTAAGGGAGGATCAAGAGATGCCAGATTTGGAGGGCAGACAGAGGTGGTGCTGAGTGATGCTGAAGTGGTACCGAGGTGGTGGTGTGCTGGTGTGGAGGTGATGTGCAGGTGATGCTGAATGAAATTCAGGTGATGCTGAGTGATGCTGAGGTGGTGGTGTGCTGGTGCAGAGATGATGGTGTGCTGGTGCAGAGGTGATGCTCAGGTGATGCTGAGTGATACTGAGGCGGTGCTGAGTGATGCTGAGGTGGTGCTGAGTGATGCTGTGGTGCTGAGCCATGCTGTGGTGTTGGTGCTGCACTGATGCTCACATGGTGCTGAGCTGGTGCTCAAGTTGTGCTGAGTGATGTCGAGTTGGTTCTGTGTTGTGGTGATGCTGCACTGATGCTAAGGTGGTGCTACGCTGATGCTGAAGTGTTGCAGCGTTGGTGCTGAATTGCTGCTGAGGTGGGGCTGCACTGATGCTGTGGTGGGGCTGCGCTGGTGGCGGTGCACTGATGAAGAGGTGGCGCTGTGCTGATGCTGAGATGGTGCTGTGCTAATATTGAGGTGGTGCTCTGCTGTGCCTGTGCTGTGCTGATGCTGTGCTGGTGTTGTGCTGATGCTGAGTTGTGTGGACTGTCGGTGATGTCCTGATTAGGAGGTGATGCTGTGCTGATGCTGAGAGAGTGCTGTGCTGATGCTAAGGTGTTGCTATGGTGATGCTGTGCTGATGCTGAGGTGTTGCTGCGCTTATGCTATGCTGGTGCTGAGGTGGTGCTGAGTGATGTTGAGTTGATGCTGCGCTGGTGCTGAGGTGGTGCTGTGATGGTGCTGAGGTGGTGCTGTTCTGGTGCTGCACTGGTGCTAAGGTGGTGGTGCTCTGATGCAGAGTTGGTGCTGCACTGGTGGTGGTGCACTGTTGAGGAGGTGGTGATGTGCTGATGCTGAGGTGGTGCTTTGCTCATGCTGAAGTGGTGCTGAGTGATGCTGAGGTGGTTCTGAGTGATGCTGTGGTGGTGCTGAGTGATGCTTGTGTGGTAGTGCTGTGCTGAAGTGGGGCTGCGCTGGTTGTGGTGCAGTGATGCAGAGGTAGTGCTGTGTTGATGTTGAGATGAAGCTGTGATGATGTTGAGGTGGTGCTCCACTGGTGCTGAGGTGATGATGCGCGGATGCTAAGGTGTTGCTGTGCTGATGCTGTGCTGGTACTGAGTGATACTGAGGTATTGCTGAGTGATGCTTTGGTGGTGCTGCTCAGGTGATGCTATGCTGGTGCTCAGGTGGTGCGGAGTGATGTTGAGTTGATGCTGAGCTGGTGCTAAGGTAATGCTGCACTGGTGCTGTGGTGGTGCTGTGCTCATGCTGAAGTGGTGCTGCATTGGTGCTGAGATACTGCTGAGGTGGTGCTGTGCTGGTGCTGCGCTGATGTGGTGCTGTGGTGGTGTTGAGTGATGCTGAGGAGATGCGCTGGTACTGAGTTGATGCTGAGTGCTGCTGTGGCGGCACTGAGTGATAGTGTGCTGGTGCTGCCCTGACGCTGAGGTAGTGGTGCTGCACTGATGCTGGGGTAGTGCTGTGCTGAGGTGGTGTACTGGTGCTGAGGTGGTGCTGCATTGGTGGTGCGGTGGTGCTGTGCTGGAGCTGAATGATGAAGGTAGTGCTGTGCTGGTGTTGAGGTGGTGCTCAGGTGCTGCTGAGTGATGCTGAGGTGGTGCTTTGGTGATGCTGCTGAAGTGGTGCTGAGTGACACTGACTGGTGCTGAAGTGGTGCTGTGCTGATGCTGCGTTGGTGCTGAGGTGGTGCTGAGATGCTGTTGCACTGTCTACTTGCAAGATATATTGTTAAGTAACCTCACATTACATGCCGCGTTTGGAGAGCACAAGGAGGCATCCCTTGATATTGGTTTTATCTCACCCATGTTTGAAACCTAAAAGAAAGCATCAAAAGTTGAAAGCGCGCAACTTAAAACTGCTCCCCTTTTCACAAAATAGAGCAATACCAGCATATGTACCTCTTTAATCATATTCAAACAATCAAGCTGTCAAAAGCACAATGTAAATAGGTTAATCCTACTGTTGCCCGTCTTCTTAAACTACACTTCCATTATGTAAGTATATTATTTGAGGTTTGGACATTTGATCTAATTAAACCCAAAATGTTATAGGTTGAAACACAACATAGGCTCCAGCTGAAAAAGCATTAGTGAAACCAAAGAGAATAGAAAACAAGATAAGAACATGATTTGCAGCCCTCTGCTGAGCATCTAGAGTTAAAAGAAAACTAACATATATATCTGATAGTAAAGATATCCATGTAACAGGGCCAGTCTCCAGGGCATGACCAAATCAGCAAAATGAGGGACAAACGTAAACTATTCACTGACGAAAACAAAGGAATTTCGAAAGTCACAAGAAGGAACGAATGAACACGGATGGCCGTGTCGAAAGCCAATCTTAACCAGCGCATCTCCCTTGACACAGTGCATCACCGCTGATGCACAAACTGCAGACTTTGCATTGCCGACTGCGCAGCACATCGTCTCCACTTTCCGACGCATCTTCCACTTTGCGCAGGTCGATGGCGACCCATCGCCTTCAATCTAGTGGTTTCATTATGACACATTGCTTTGTTGCTTCTCACATATTGACTCCATTGATGATGCATCAAAGGTACTTTGCAGCAGGCAAAAGTTGGTCCATATTTCCGACCTGCGCTCCATCATGGTTGGCGGGACTTTTGGATTTACCCCGGTCCGGCGCGAACAAGTAACCCTGGTTGCCACTTTAAGCTTTTAAGCACTACATTTTCATTTATTCTTTAAAAATTCATAACTCTAGTTTTACTTATCAGATTTTTGTCCTTATGGTCCAGTTTAGTTCATACAAATACCACCTATTTTTCCAACTCCATGTGGAGTTTTTTTGTGGTGTGTTCACTGTATTTCTGTTTGAAGTGTTGCACCAATACTTTGCACATTCCCTCTTAAATTCAGTCTGCCTGCTCAGTGCCAAGCTACCATAAGGTGGGCACAGGTTAATTTATGATGTGTCTCTGACTTACCCTGACTAAGATTGTGGTTCCTGCTTGGACAGGGTGCATACCTCTGCCAACCAGAAACCCAGTTTCTAACACTGTCAAAACACATTTTCTAGTTGGAACAACCTGCTTCCTTCTCAACAAATCACCCAACTCATCTGCTAGGCGTGCCCGCACAGCAAATTCTATTTTAGATGTGCTGATAATTCCACAACGGTGACTGCTGTACTAATGTGTACCAATTGTTGGCACATGTTTGTAAGGCCGACTATGCTTTCCATTACTTATGTTACTTTATTATTTATTTATTTATTTGGAAAGGGCACCTTTGTTCCTAGGAGCATCATGGAAGTAAGGACTACCATTTGAGAATCCTTTACAGAGCCAGCTCACAGCTAACAGACAGCAAGGATTTGATGGCCTTTCTATCAAGGAATGGCTTTCCTGGTGCCAAAGCATTCATTTGAGGGAATTCCAGAGTGAGGGCCCCAAGTAGCTGAATGTCTCACCTTTTGTCCATGGTTAGGTCTCGCCTGACCCAGCGCATGCGCTGGTCTGGCGAGACTTATTGAGAGGGCTCCAAAAAATGCTACCAGGCCAGCCTAGAGCTACAGTGCATGTGCGCGGGCGTGCGCGCCGCACTTTACCGCAAATACTTTCACTTTCGCGGCTGCACGGCCGCTTTGATGTTTGATTGTGATTGTGATCGCGATCACTTTCACTTTCGCGGCCGCACGGCCGCTTTGCTTAGCCAATAGGTCTCGATTTTGGGACCTTATAAGTATTTAGTTATGCAACTGTTGCATGGATAAACACTTATAACGTCCCAGAGGCGAGACCTATTGGCAATGCCAAGGCTTGTTTCTAGGTCTCGCCTGACCCAGCGCATGCGCTGGTCTGGCGAGACTTATTGAGAGGGCTCCAAAAAGTGCTACCAGGCCAGGCTGGAGCTACAGTGCATGTGCGCGGGCGCGCGCGCCGCGCTTTACCGCGATTACTCTCACTTTAGCGGCCGCACGGCCGCTTTGATGTTTGATCGTGATCGCGATCACTTTGACTTTCGCGGCCGCATGGCCGCTTTCCATAGCCAATAGGTCTCGCTTTTGGGACCTTATAAGTATTTAGTTATGCAACTGTTGCATGGCTAAACACTTATAAGGGCAATGCCAATGCTTGTTATATTTTAGGTACATGAAAAAAATAGCTGTTACACGATCTTATCATATTCTTATAATTTAATGATTCCCTATTTATGACAGGGGTGTACACATTTGTGAATTTTGTTTTTGCACCCATGACAAAGTTCCATGGGAAAGTTCACAATATCAGAAGGCCTAGACCTATCAGCATGGAAGTAGACACGTCGGCAGCACTTCATTTTGCATAACTCCATACTTAAAATTAAAAGAAAGGTTCTGAATAAAATATACTTCATTGAAAGCAGTGTTCTTCTTCTGCACAGTGTCATTGTGTGCAGAAACATGCTGCAAAGGGTAAACTTACGTAGAAACATTCCACAAAAGCGTTCCAGCTTTTCTTGACTGTTTAGGTCAACAGAAAAATGTCTAGTTGCAACTGGTTGATGCGTTTCCTTTGCAGCAGCTCTGGTGAGTGAAATAACACCCGGCTTTGTTGTCTACTGTTCACATTCTTAGACTAATCGATAACTATCCACTGAGACGATGGTGTCTCTCCATTATCTTTCATGGTTCCCTTGCTCCTGTTAATTTCAATACGCAGTTTATGTCCCAAAGAGCTAGTATACATTATTGGCCTGCACAGTTTCACATACTGTAAGCACAACAACGGAAGATGAGGGACCTGCCTTAGTGACATTTCTCAAAGGATGCAGCAACACCAATGTAACTACAGTATATATGTTCATTGTAAATTTCCTAAATAGCAAAACACAGCTTAATCTAGGGGATTGGTAGAGGACATCCACAAACTCATGAGCAATGCTGGCCACCACCCACAAGAATATTTTTTATCCTCTCTCTGACAATATCTTCACTCCTGGCATCTTTAGTTAGTTTTTATATCTGAATGATGAGGCACACTTATGGCGTCTGCCATCTCGGTACACTCTTATTCTGAAAACATTGCTGTGCTCACCTAATTTTCACATTTATATAGATAATGCAACCTTTTGAAAATTAATTATAGCTGAGTGTAATTTTTTTTAATTCAAGATTTTATATATACGTTGGACATTTTAAATTGAAATGTCCCATAAGGACATATGTAGTGACAATTTGCTGTGGGCATCGGCTGAAATCATGATGCTGCCTGCTAGTTAAAGAATTATGCAAAATAAGAAAAATCTTGAAATGAAACAAAGGAAACGAGGAAAGATAACACTGTTCTGGTGGAAGATTTAATCACATTGAAGCAGGCACAAGAGTATGTGACAAACTGAAAATGACAATATGGGAGCACTAATGGGCTTTCTGCATATCTTTAGGACACTTTGCTACTTTTTTGTCCCTTAACTATTGGTTGGATTCAATGCAGTGCTGGAGCAACAGGGAACAGCAGCATGGGGAGAATTCAATGTCACATCAATAATAAAGCCAGGTTGCTATCCAAGCTAGGCTTGGTATTCTAATGAGAGCGCTCCTACTTTATAATGATATTAAAAAGCACCTCAACGCTTTGGCTGCAAAATATAATAGTGCTTAATATTTATTTTTAAAGTTTTGTATTTTCATGTTGCAATTTGTCAGTTACTAAAAGAAGTCTTGGTACAGAAGAACTTAAAGAAAATAGAGACCGTGCCTGTGAGCGAAGATGCAAAACCTCCCCCGCTTACCAATTTTCCCCTACTTGCACTTTTGCAACATTGTATTCTGGAGAAATCAAGGTAAACATAAATTGAAAAACACAAAGATTCCTACAAATTCATTTCAATATCATATTTTGTAATTAGAGGCTTGTTAAATAACGTCTGCAATTAGGGTTAGATAAGATAGTAATCATATATTTTCTCACATATCTCTTCTGAGAGAAATTGACTACAATGCAGAACTATACAAAATGTAAACAGAATTCACTGATGTATTGGAAACACAACAAGCATTGGCAAAGCCAATAGGTTTTGCCTATGTAACCTCTTTTAGCTTTGTTTATCTTTTAAATTATTTCTTCTAATTGCAGTCCATGCTGCTAGCTAACCGGATTATTACAATTTTAAAAGATAAGTGGTCTCAGCCACAATCATTTCAAAAGAAGCTCCTGGTCTGCCTCCAAGTTTCAACAAGCCACATAGAGCAGGGATAATGCATTCACAGCACTTGCGTTGATAAGAAAGTGCTCCTTTCTCACCTATGAACCAATGAAAGGGAAGTGGCTGATGGAACAATAAACATTTAAATGTACTTCACATGTTCTCTTGCATTCTTTGAAAACCAGGACAACAATGGAGAGTGATATGTATAATTCAATGTAATTTGTGCTAATCACTACACAGAGTATCGTCCACCCATGTACCATGGCACCACCAGTTTATGAATCATTGAGCACCAGTGTGAGGTCGGAGTCCCTGTCATCTCACTGGGACAACTGCCAGCTATTTAATGTGAGCATGGGAGTGGGGTTAAAAGCAGTGAATGGGCCCATCATCCTCCAATGCTCAGCACTGCTCCAAGAGCCTGCTTTATTGTGAGCAAGCGAGCACAGTGAGAGCAGGGTACTTGCTTCAAGCAAGCCATTGTGTTTTGATGATGTAATTGAGGTCAAAGAGCTACCCGTAAAAGAGATTTTTTGCATCTTGTGCTCCCCATGCAGAGATGCACGTAAACAACCAAATACAGAGAGGATGTGACATAATGGCTAGAGTGGCAAAATTGGGAGTTGGGGAACCGGGTTCGAATCTCAGCGGGAGGCCTAACATCCTCTGATTCTGGGCAAATCACTTAGGGGCTTATTACAAGTCTGGCGGTCCATGGACCGGCAGACTCACGGGGCCCCAAGTGGCCATCTTCTGACTGCTCTATTAGGACCAGGGCAGTCGGGCTGACATGGGACCATCGCAACTGCCAGGGATAAGAGATCCCTGGTGGTAGCGTGGCGGTCTTCAAGTCACAATATGCTTGGAAACCTGCTACGAGTTTACTCACAGCCAAGCTTTTCATGGCAGTGGGACCGCCATGAAAAGTGTGGCGGTGAGGAAACAAAGAAGACCCTACAAGGAACTCTGGTGCCTTATGACATGTGGATGCACAGAGGGGGGCACAAGATGTGCCCCCCTGTGCACATGCACACCAATACCTGCACGGTATGGACTGCAGCAGTCCATGCCCTGCAGGTACTGCCTTTGATGTTCCTACTGTGGTGCCTATTTCATAGAAACTGTCCTGGGAACATCAAAGAACCGTCCACCAGAAAGGAGAAAACTCCTGATCTGGCGGGCAGTTCCTACACGGGTTTGGCAGTGCGGGAGCGGGGTGGTCCAGCTCCCGCACTGCCAAACTCATAATAAAGCCCTTTATCTCTCCACGCCTAAACATTAATGTGTCCATCTGTAATGCAGCTGGTGCTCCTGTAAGAGTTGTGCACATATTTGTAAGAATCAATCCTTGTGAAGTACTCTAATATATTATTCCTATGTGGCGTGGTCTGCATTTTCAGCCATGCTGTGGGTACAGAAAAAGGGGTGGTCTGTCCTTCAGTTTTAACCAAATCGTTTAACAAAGCCCACACAATACTTTCAAAGGGGAAAATGTTAAATGACGGAACCCTTGAAAATGCATTCTACAGGCTGCAATCCTATTATAATCCACAACAGTGAAGAGGTAAAAGCGGGTAACATTTTTTTGAGCCATAACTTATTCCTTTGAATAATCTTGGGGTGTATTGTGTCATGAAGTATTTTATTGATACAATGATTACGTGATGTGACGTCCAAGGATTATATGCCAGTTATGCGTCGTCAAGTCCATTAGATGTCACGTTAGAAAATGAATTAAAGGGATTAATACAACAATGCACTGTTTCTTTGAAAAATCGCAGTTTGGTGTGGATATCTCGGTATGCATTTGTTGTCTGTGAGTGTGTATTGCACTATTGTGAGGAACTGACTGGTCGCCTCATCCACAATCCCTGGAAACACTTTGAATAACATTGAGTAGCTGTCCTTCTGGGAAAATTAAAAATAAGAGGTTTTGGATGAAGCGTAACAGGCTTGCGAAAGGAGCGATTTTGTTGTCTAACTGCTAGAGCGGCCGACTTTAGAACTGCGAAACCGGGTTTGAGTCTCGTCGGCTCAACATCCTATGATTCTGGACAAATCACTTAATCTCTCCATGCATAGTATGAATGTGGCATGTAAAGCGCTCCAATACATTGGGATCAGTTCCGCGCTCTATTAAACTGCCAAAGAAAGAAAACAAATGTGGGCATAGAGACAGCCTGAAAATTATTCACTCTGATGAAGTGCTCCACTTCAAAATAATAAAGTACAGGCAAGTACATGAACAAGCTTGATTACTAGCTTCAGCTCCCATAAAGACATGCAGTAGACAATCGAGCTGCATGACAAGGAATAAAGTAGCTTGAGTAAGGCAGATAAAATCTGCAAAAGGGAACAGTACTTGGTACACACTTCACAGAATGGAAAACGAAAGAAATTGACCAGATACGTACAGGAAATAACATGGATAAACTAATAACAAGCAAGATAAACAGAGTGACAAGCAAGCAAATAAATGAAAAGATGGTGGCGGGCTGTAAGCCCCTTTGAAGGTATCTTTTTACTTATAAAAGGCTTCACAAGCACAATGCAATCGCTGTGCAGGTGAAATCTAAAAATGTGATACAAAAAAGTACAAGTGGTGCAATGCTTTAAGTGCTCAAGATGTTATTCAAAACTGCGAACATGACAAGGTAGGTATAAAATACGTATACATAAATGTATAGTTTGCACCCATAATATCTTTTGCCAGAAGGTGAACCCTGTATCTGAAAGTCATAGATTTTACTTTATATCAAGGATCTGAAGAAACAGTCCAAACTTATTAGTATTGCATTTTATATGTCTAGTCTTCATCAATACAAGGAAATAGAGAAAGCTTTTATTCCTATAGCACCATTATCCTTTAAAAAGGAAATTTGATTCCTAAGACCATGGGTTTAATACCATCTCAGGCTGCAGCCATATGCTAGACTAAAACTACTTCAGTCAATGGGTTTTCTCAAATTATACCATGTTTGAAGGATGCACTGGCCAATGACGTACTTTTACACATCTGTTTTCAAAGTTTTAATTACAAAACAGTTAGCAAAATGACTGAGTCTGCACTGTACACTAGAAGATGCATATACTTCTGATACAGCGTAAATGCTCGTCATTCTTTACACCACATGAAAATACATTTTGAGAACAAAAAACACACACGAAAATTAATGTGCACCTTGCACGTTAAGAGAACGACAATGATTTTGAGAAAAACATAGAACAAGCACTGTAAAATAGTGATCTGAGTTGTAGAAATAGAAAGAATTCATACATTGTGTCTTTCACATGTCTAATAATCATCTTTTCTGATGGCTTAAACAATGTCAAAATAAAACTTCATAAAAGTATTTTCTGATATTATGTAAAATGATGTATACTAAAATGACAAGTTATACATGCATGCATACATACAAGTCTCAATCACAAATGTGCAAACATTTATGATGAATATAAGATATCTTTTATTGTTTTTATTTTACTGCACCATAGATTTTGAAATGTTGGTGAAATTTCTCTATACCTATGTAGATGAAATGTGCTGTGTAGATGATTCACATAAATAGATTCTTAGATTTCAAAACAATTTCTCTGAATCACATTTTAGGAATATTTTACATTAAGGAACTTTGAAATTGTGGCCGTAGGTCATATCTAAGAATAAACATTTCTATGCAATACTCTTTGACAAATTTATAATACTTGACTATTTGACATGAAAGCTTAATTGATTTTCACTATGTTTAAGTCTAATTGCATATTCATTTATTAATTAAAATGCATTGCCTTAATATGCATTAAGTGACATTTTCTTTAGTTTTGCATTTTTACTTCATGGACTGATGAGAGAAGATTTTGCTTTAATTCTCACTCATGTAACTTACTTGTACTTTCACATGACATTCCTGATGGTTAAATGATACTTGTTGGACAACATCCCTCTGACGACTTCCACAAATTGACTTTAGAGGGATACTAGAAAACATTGTTTGTTTTGTAAATTCCTTGCCATATTTCTAATTTATGTTGGAAATGTGCCACTTTGTTAACCTTCATGAGAAATAAATGCCTATTTTTATGGCATTATCTCTGGCTAAAATATCTTATTATCTTTTGAATCCCATTGTTATGATACAGCTTGCCTTACACGATGAACTGTTGTGAGTCATATATGTCAGTTCTTGCATCACTCCTCACCTCTTGAAAGGCCAAGCCTTGAGCTTGAGGCTAGCAAATGTTGAGTTCTAGGTAGGCAAGAAAGCAGTTGATTAAGGTAAGTGTAGGTGTTGTGGAATAACGGGCACAGTGCAGATAAGTATTTACCTTCTTCATAACGTCTGCCATGTGAGTGTCTTTCAAACAGACATTATGAAGCAAAAATTGACCAAAGAGGCTGTTGCTTACATGTTGCTAGAAAGCACATGGGGCTTGGCCACTGCTTCTTAGACTGGCTATCACTACCAGTCCGTACCTTTGCTAAAATCTTCTCCTTATCCTATCACACACACATTATACAAGACACACATTTCGCTCTGTAAACAATCAGAATATAGGACCGAGCTGCCCCGCTGGCTAAGAGCTGTCCATGTTCTCATCTCACATGTGGGAAAAATGTTAAGAACCTCCTTTTATCAAAAAAGTCAACAGGTGTGACTTTGGTGAGTGTACAATGTATTATTGGCAAATGTGCAAAACAATTGTCAAAAATATGATAATAAAGTATTTTACTCCAGCCCAGGTGAAGGGCACTCCTTTTCATTGCCTCATCCAGTATGCTTTGGTGGGGGGAAGTAAAATGTGAATGACAATTGAACACACCAATGAGTGAAGAGGGGTGACCAAAGCCCCTCAATATAAGTATATATGAATCTATTTTTATTATGATTTTTGGGGAAAACATAATGCTGGCAAAATAGCTAAAGCTGTCTCTATGTCATGCCTAAAAATAGTGAAGTACTGTTTTCAGAAGTCATTCTTCACTTTTATCATAATACTGTAAATGGTTGTTTTTAAAATGTTGCCATTCTGAATTGCTACTAATGAGATAGTGCCTGAGAGCAGGCTTTCGACCTATATAGCATTTCAAACTTCGATTTAAAAAAAGTAAGCATATTTTAATTTTATTTCTAAACTGTGGACTGCAGTAAACTGTTTTGTAATCCTAAACAGTGTTGCTTTTTCTATCAACCTGCAGAATTTAAATTCAAATACAAAAGGCCACAATCATAATTTGCTGAGTTCAGGGTAATATGGATTACATAAACATATTTACTTTGTCAAACGTAATGTTTTCAACTTCCCCACTACAAAACCTTCCAATATTCTTAGGGCATTTGATAAAGTAAAAAAAAAAGTAAAAAGTACTAAAACACTTGCACTGAAGGGCAATATCTCGTGTGTGGGTATGCTTCTTGCGAAAGAGAAAATGTGGTCACTCAAAAGGAAGTTAGGCAGTGGCTGAAGGAGGCAGAGCCACTGTTCCGTGCTGTATGCTGTAATGGGTGGAAGCAAAATATGAATGACAAAACAACTGACCAATGGCTGAAGAGAGCTGGCTTAAAGCCCCTTTAGTAAGAATATTCTGTGTATAATTTTACTAAAATCAAATAGTCTTGCTAACTGCAGATCTAAAATGCAAATGTACCTCCCTTCAGTGCCAGTGTTTTTACACTTTTTACTTTTTTTATACTTTATATGTCTTTATTTTTGGCTTTGTGATTAGAGCCTGCTGTTATAGCAGGACACATTTGTTGCTTTAGATGTGACCACAGGGCACATCCCAGCTTCATCAGTTCCTGTTTCTTTCTAATGCTGTTGTAAATTCCTTTTGGATTGGAATTTGTTTATCTGACTTCTGGTATTTCCTAGCAAACCAAATTGAGTCCCTTAGAAACTGTTCTTTTCAAAGTTATCCTCTATTTTAGTTAGAACACAATTAAGTGCATTTATAAATGCACTCCTGTATGTCGTGCTGGTAAGTGTCTCAATTGAGGAGTAAAACTTTTGAACAATTCTACTCTGTTTGTCCTGCTTTTGTGGCTTTCTAGTTCGCTTTCAGTGCCCTTGTATGCCATGCTTATATAGTCATTTAACCATTATATTACTAATGAAAACTGTACTGTATATTTCAATTTCTTGTTCTATCTCTATATCTAGAAATGATCTAGCTATGCAACTCTCTCTGTGTCTCCACATAGCCTTTTCTATCCATGTGTCTTTGCAAGCCTATCTATGTATCGATCTATTCATCCTCTAGTAGTAATACAAATGTATACAAATATCACAAAGAAAGTCATTAGCATAAGCAAGAGGCTGACAGCCAACGCCAGACTGATTGTTTTTTTTTAGGTTTGGTTTTAGCAAAGACCTTTATGATTTAATAAAAGTGCCTGTATGACATGGATGAATAAATGAATTACATATTTGTAGAGTGCATAGCTGCGCAACAGAGCATCCAGTGCTGGAACATCCACAGATTTGTCAACCACATTTCCTAAATTAAGGCAAAAGGATGGGTTTTAAGTGCCTTCCTAAACAAGGCTCCTGTGGTGGATCGATCTCAAAGAATGGGGAAGCAGGTTTCACTCCTTTCTAGCCATAACCGAAAAGGAGCAGCCCCCGCACTTGACCCTCTTGAAATTTGGCACCCTGACCAGAAGGATTCGATGAGTTTAGCTAGAGGTCCATATAGATGTTAAAAAATGGGCTGATTGAAGAGCCCTGTGGCACCCTGAACACTAACTGCTTGTTAGATGAGGCATATGGAGCAAACCAAATGTCCTGATTTCTCCTTTAAAAAAACATTATAACCATTACCAACCCAGATCTTTGATAGCTAACTCCATCATGCCCTGCAGCAAAATTGGGTGGAAGACGGTATCCAACACTGCAGATAGACTGAGTAGGATTAATGCAGAACCTCTAACTTTAATCAGCATGAACTTGATAACCTCTGGTGCCTCAAGCAAAACTGTTTCTATGCTGTGCTGTGGACCAAATCCCAATTAAGTGTACTGGAGAAGAATATTCTCCTTCAGGTAGCTGGATAGTTGGTTGTTGACAATTTTCTTTTCTGTTTTTTAACATAGTTAGCCGTTGGGGGTTTCAATCATACTTTATCCTTTAGTCTGTTGGTGTGTCATTAATATTTTTCTTCCACCCACCACAGCATGCATCATGGGGCAATGGGTCAGCCCACTTCAGCCATTGACTGACTCCACTGTGAGTTACAGCAGGCTTCCCTTTCACAAGGAGCACAGCTACACACAAAGAAATTCTCTTCAGTGTCAGTAAATACAATTGTATTGTGTGCTTTTTTTTTAAGATCAAAAAATATGTTTTCATGTGGACCTGGCAGCATCCCCAACGATAATATTTTGCAAAACCCATGACAGAATAAAACAAGAATTTTTAAAGCCAAAAGGCTAGTGGCCAACTCCAGACTTATTGGCTTTGTGAATGCTTGTTTTTAGATACATATTGCGTTACACCTACATTACATATATTTACAGCAATGCCAGTTGAATGTTTAAATTAATAATTTATTCATTATGCAATGCCCAAAATATCCAATACAGACTAGTCCAAGGGATGCCATAAAAATAAGGTGCTGTAAATGTAAACAATGTGATAGTGCCACTGTCCGCTAATTTAATGCATAGCATGGGCGTGGCTATCAGTAGTGCATCAGGTGCGGCAACGTACCCCAATTATAGCACCCCCATTATATTTTATCACTGGCAACCCAGGGGATCAGGAGCACATGTTTTGCTTCCATTGGGGCCCGGGGCGCCCTTGATACCCTACCGATCCACAGTCCTTACAAACACTAAATTTAAATTTGGGTGGCACATAAAACAGCTTTAGAACTCACACAGATTGTTTAGTTTGTACGAAAAAAGAAGTGAAAATGTGCTTACTTGCTTCACTATATCAGAGCTGAAAGTTAGATGCTGCTCTGTCAGCGTGTGAGGTCATTGTGTGCACTGGGGTGAGGATGCACTGATGCACACACTCCCCCCAATCAGAGCTGGAATTCACCCTGCTCGCGCTCACTGCAAAGCAGATTCTGGAGCAGTCCCACATCGCAGGCTCGCTGTCTAGGGGTGCATACATCATCTCACAATGGAAAAAGTAAATTAAATAAAACAACTTTTGGTTGAAGTACAAAGTCTGAAATGTCAAAAACGCAGCTGCGGACGGCGAGCTTCAGGAGACACGGGTCCGGCTGGATGTCGGGGCCTGGATGCTCAGATCTCCACTGCCAGTGGCTGTGTGTGTAGTAGTGAAGCAGACTGCTTTGGTTCCGCCTCCCAGGTAGTTCTGGATCTCCTAATTGGCATCTTCTAATGAAAGTAGCTTTTGGCAAACCTCAGAGTGTTCATGGGGGTCTTTTAAAAATAAGGGCGGGTGAGTCATGCACACTTCATGTATTTCCAAGATTTTGAAATGAAAGATATCGGCAGCCAACACTTTCTTGCCCTGCCATACTGCATGCATTTGTTTGTGCACAATTAGTGGTTCGACAAGAAGAGTGTATACAGCACTTTAAACATAACATAACGACACGGCTGCTGGGTGGACTGCATGAATGGGTAATGGAGAGTTACATTATGTACGTATGAATGTAAACCTATAGAGAGGAACCCTACCTACAAAGCAAAAAAGCATTGTGCATTAGTGCAGTGCATCGAAGAAGATAGTAAGGCTGGGTAAGCGGAGAGTTACAGGACTAACTGGGCTGCGGGTGGAGGAGGATTCGGGTGAGAAACCCATGGGGTGAGTGAAGTTTGAAGAAGGGTGAATGCAAGTGAGGGAGTCTGCTGACATCGAAATGGTTAGACCGCAATGAGTTGTTGCTTAAAGACCAAGGCTTTGAGCTCCTTCCTGAAAAGGGCCAGAGGTTATGTATGACAGACTAAGATAAAGTTATACATCCTCCATGCACAGCTTGAGAAGGCTTTTCATTATCTGGATTTGGGTCTGGAGCTTTGCGTCTTCTTAGACCCGATGGATGGCTTGGTCTTCCTTGTCAGGAGGTTTTAATGCCTTGTAGATGATGCAGCAGGTATTGAATTTGAAGTGGAGAGGCAGAGGAACTCAGTCTCTTACTCTGAGAGTTGGAATTATTCGGTTGCGCTATCATATGTGTCTTGGGGATACCAGCAAAAAGAGCGTTGCTATCATCGAGATAGATGTGACCAGTGAAATGGCTATTTTTAAGTCGTCTTCTGGTGCAAACAGCTTTGCCCAGCAGATAGATGCCAGGCAGTCCAGGGCTTCTGCACAATGGACATCATTATGCTAGGGTTGGTATCATTGTAAAAGCTCATGGATTGATTGTGTTGAGAACTAGGGGTATTAGACCAGCCACATTTTATCAAGCCTTTTCAATGCCTGATGTTCTTGCTAGCGATTATGACATGAACACACATAGAAGGCTATACAGAGTTTACTGTGCATAGCCAAGTATACAATTCAATTCAATTGTTCTTTATTTCGGTCACTTGGACCATAAAAGAATTACAGCATAAAAGAAATCCATAGCATTGGAATACAGTATAATTTGCAGTTAATTTAACAATTTGTAAAACCGTCATTCGTTCAATAACTTAATACACTGGGTGCGTCTGCGCCACATTGAAGTTAAAAATTTTGCCAACGCAAAAACAATTGGGGCAGACAGATCGCTTTTCAAGATCCTGTAAGCAGGATAATAGCGCCTAAAGCCCAGATTTCTCAGTATTGGAACAAGCCAGTAGTTTCTTGCTTTCCTGTATGCTGGACAGAAGAATATTATATGCAAGTCGCATTCCCTCCAGTAGTCACAAGCTGGGCATTGGAGTGAGCTCTCAGCATTTGTCCATCGTGCAGTGTGCGCTTTGAGAGGAAGGGTGCCATACCGCCACTGCAGAAAAAGTTTCCTGGAAATTGGGGGGGCAATATTGTCAAAAACATCCTCCTGGAGATATAAGTCTTTTACCCCCAAGAATTTGCCCGTCAGAGATCTCTCCTCTGCGTTGGTTATGTTAGTACGCAGTTGGTATTCATGATAGACTTTTGAGAGAGACTTTCGTGAAGTTCTAGGGCAGATGTTTTCTGGGTCGGACCATAAATTTTGCCTGCCCAATACCTCGCATATTTGTTTGACATGTCTGAGCCAAGGAAGCCGTACAGGATTGCGCAGTCTCAGTATTTCCTGTAGCTCGAATCTAAAATTAGACAGTTCTGGAACCGACCATAGTCTCTGCCAATACAATAGCGGTTTCAGACTTAATTCTTCCAAAATCGGTCTTAGGCCTAGGTCCAGTCTCAGTGGTAAAAGAGGGGTGCTAGACGAGAGCCCTGCTAATTGTCTAATAAAATTGTTCTCAGTGACCTGAAGAGTATGGGTGGCAGAATGCCCCCATAATTCAGCACCAGAAATCACTGCCCCTTTTGCTTGCATCCTGTAGATCTGTAGCCGAGAGGAAAGTGGCTGATAGGTCAAACCACGGGACATCCTTGCCAGACCACCTGTCATTTGGGTTAGTTTGAGTCTAGCCTTAGTGCAATGTGAGTCCCAAGTCATGGACTCATTTAGTGTTATCCCTAGGTATTCAAATTTGGAGACCCTTTCCAACCTGATGGGTCCTAGTGTGGGGTTGGGACGTAATTTCTGGGGGGGGTTGAAGATCATGTACTTGGTCTTCGAAGCATTGATCTCCAACCCCCAAATCGCACAGAAATTTGCGATCCATCAAGGATCCGCTGGATGCCCATTGGGGACTTTGAGAGCAACAGGGTGTCATCTGCAAAAAGAATAGCAGGTACCCCTGTGCCTCCGAGTCTAGGAGCATCAATGTTTTCCAGCGCATTTAAATGATCGATCACCCCATTGACAAAGAGGCAGAACAGAGTCGGCGCCAGCACACAGCCCTGTCTAACCCCCCTGTCAGCGGGGAATCGGTCAGTCAAGGTGCCCCCCCTTCCAAACCTCACCCTTGCATAATTCCCCAAGTGGAGTCTTTTTAAGATGGCTAATATGTCATTGGGAACCCCCATGTCGTCCAGGACGCCCCAAAGTTTGTCCCGAGGGACTAAATCAAATGCGGCACGTCAAGTATACACTCTTGGGAAAGGGACACCTTTCGATTTTTGGCAGCTGTCCCACTTCTGCCAAACTCTAAATAAAACCCTTAGTCACAATTTGCGGTAGGCCTTGGGCTTGGAGTAAGCAAGGCAGTTTATCTGGGCCTTGCTGTGGCCAAATGTAATCTTAGGTTGAGCTGAAGTTTCATCCAAGTATTGGTGAATGCTAACACTCATGTCAGCCCAAAGGTCTTCCTGGGCCACCTTGCACAAGCTTAAAATCACTGGTGAGAGAATTGAGTCTTAGGAGACACTACATGTTAATGAATAGTGAGGACATGGTTGGAATATACCTGTGAGAAACCCAGAGATTTAAAATTATTTGCATATTTATAGATTTCAGATGTGAATGGGAGTTTGGGCAGTTAGGGAGCTGAGGTAGTGTTTTGGTTGTCAGTTGGAGGAGATGGCATTGAAGGGCAGTTGTGGAATACTGGACAGAGGAGATGAAGTGTACAAAGAAGCTTAAGAATAGGTTAAGAACAGTAGGGGCAGTTAAATGCAGTATGCAATATTCTGCTAGGGCTGTATGGGCTGAGAATGAGGGAGAACTGGTGAGAACGTGCTCCAGACTTCCCTGAATACTAAGCTGAGTTTTTATGTCACCTCATTTTGAAAGCTGGTGGTGGCCAGGACAGAACCTTGGGTGATGTCTGCAGTTCACAGAAAAGGGCAATAAGATACAAAGAAAAAGTGATCTGTTAAGTAGAGAAAGTACCAGTCAAATGTTGAGAATTGGTTTCAAGTGAGGGGAGTGTACCATGAAGGGCTGGGTGGTCCACTGTGTCACAATAAACCTAGAGAACTTGATGAATGAAAAGGATAGAAGAGTGGTGGATGTGGTGAGTAACAATGCTGAAGTTAGCTGCATGGATTATCATGGTTGCAGCAGAGTCAGTCAGAACCCAGATTGCATGGGAAATAGACTAAGTAGATTCCATAAAATTAGAGTTTGTCTGTTACAGACAAATTGTTTGGGAGATTCAGATTAAATGGGGATTATGGAGAGTGGGTGATAATAGTGAGAAGATAAAAGGTTCATCCTGAGTTTCTGGAATTGGGTAGCAACGAAGACTATATGTAGGATCGGTAGGTGCCAGGGAGTGGTTCGGCAGTTTAAAGAAACATATTATCAGACAGGATATGTTTAGGGGCTTGCTACTCAGAGGATCCGAAAGGTCAGATGGTGTGCACAAGGGGTTGATACCTATGTGGATAGGAATAACCCCATTTCAAGAGATGTGGTGCAGGAATGATTGACTAAAGGTGGGGAAGGGTCAGGGGAGTACTGTAAAGAAGCACCGGAAGTGGACTACTGACCTGTTCATGCATTATGGAGCATAAGAAGCTGACTGTGGTGATGGCATCATTGCACCACACCAACAATGTTTGCAAACAGCCCCTAAGTCACTGAGGGAACAAGCAAGCAAAATAACCTCACTCTGGCAAATTGAAATTCAGACTTCTATCAAAAGTATGTCTTCAATCAAATGGAATAAGTGATGCACTCTAAAGCAAGCTTATCCAAATGTATTTTCCCATTCTTCAGAGAAGGTTATCAATTAAAGATATTAGAAGGTGATAGGATACATCTCCTTATATCACAAAATGGTTCTCATTGTGTCGGGGTTGCTACATTTACAGGGAAGGGATAGGTTGGACATTGACCAGGGTGGTCTCTGTCCAACCTACCCCTCCCCATCACATTAAACGGCGAGCTAATCATGGCGACTTAAGAGGCAAGTGTCCGGTGTATCGTAGTAATGTGGGATGAGGTATTGAAGGGCTGGGATGGACTTTGTGAGCTCCAGTTGTGAACACAGAAGAAAAATCAGTTATGTTTGTTTCTCTGGCATCACTTCTATCTCGGGTTTTCGGCTGGACTGATGACAGCACATTAATTTTATAGTGCGTACTAACCCTGATTGCACCCAGCAGAGAAAAAAACAGTCTAATATTGAGTATTGGTTCCAAGTGAGTAGAACCTAAAAAGAAGGTCTGGGAGGTCCACTGTGTCAAAATAAACCTAAAGAACGCGATGAATCAAAAAGGTTAGATGAGGGTTTAACGTGTTGGGTAACAATGCTGAAGTTAGCAGTGGCACAAACAGGGACACTGTGCCCTGTCTATAGTACGGGCCCAGGTGTTTTACCAACAATATTAGGGGTCAAGAACTTTACATAAAGGGACAGTGTCATCTCCTGATGACCCCTAAATGGCACCACTAATATCTACAACTGAATCATTCAAAGTGTGCAAATGTATTTCTCTCTTAATACCACAGGAAGGGACATTGCACAACATGTCCATAACTTGCACTTTGTGGTGGTTATAGACTTTGGAAATAGCTTTTTGAAAGGTTAGAGTGCACACAGACAGTGGTCCATAGAGAAAGCATGCACAACATATTTGAAATCCCATCAACCCTTAATTGAAGTAATTGCTGATCTGACAGGAGTTCAATATGCTCATCAAGTTTCAGGCTTTTTTTAAACATTCCTTAAAATTTCCATCAGCTCTTTTCATCCAGTTCCCTGCTGTACTTTGAATGAAGGGCTAGCATACAGCAGGGCCTTTGATATTGGGAAAGAATGATAACATCTTTTGGGTTTAGGACTGTGAATCTGGCACATATAAGAACAAACAAACTGTAGTTTCAGCATATTATCTTAAATAACTGAGCAAATTAAGTCTCAGAAAGTCTTGATGAGCATTGAAAAACTACCAATAGAAGATACTTCCTTTAACAGTAATCTTTACTGGTTTTGAAGTTTTGTATGAAAAAATAACTCATGGCATATAGAAATAAATTAGAAATAGGGTACCAAAAGAGACAAGGCGATGTTTAAGAGGTTTTAAGCACAAAAACTATTCAGTCTGTCTAACATAATAAGGTCATTCCATCCCAGGGGAGTGCAGCTTCCTCCTGCTGCAATTTTACAGCACTTACGGTTGCCATCTTGTGCTAGACATTGGTTTCCAATGTCCTCCTAGGCTGAAAACATGATCAACTGACCCACATAAATCCCCTCCCAACAACAGATGCAGCATAATTCTGCACCTGCAAATACTGAAATGCTAATCCTAACCAGCCTCAAAGTTGGTTGACTTGTACAGGAGGAGCAGCAGCACAGAAATTGCTGTTTGATTCACCTGTTGAGATATTTCCATGACAGGAATAGATGACAGGAATAGGGTTTGGTTCCAGAGCACAGCTACTGCCTGCCCCACTAGCATTTTGGAAAAAGGTGCTGAAGCCTCTCCAGCCCCTTGTTGCTCAGCTATCTAAGCGACCCTATTTTAATTAGTGATAGAACCCTTGAACAAAGCTGGCCACTTCCTTCACCTTGATTTTGATCCACATCAATTCTGGGTTGCCCTGTGATCCATCCAGTTTTTTGTCACTGCCATCCAAGCACACACCACTTCATCCCATCGCTGTGAACTCAGCCAACCATGAAAAAAGATCATCCCTAAGGCATTGATACCTTTCAGACAATTATATTAACAGAGGGCCTCTAATGTGACAATCACAACCAAGCAATTGAACCCTGGCTCTTAAAACACCTCAACTAGGTTGGTCTCAACTACATTTTCTTCCTCAAACCTGGCAATCAGCCTACTCCAAGTTCGGAGAATAATGGAATCTAGCTTGCCAGTAATGGCCAAGTAAAGAGCATCAGTACACAACACTGGCACCAAAATCACTCTTTTGTAGGCAAAGCACCCTGCAAAGCTTCAGAGAATTCAAATCCACCACTTCAGGAACTGAATCATGACAACAATTACACCACCCATGATCCTGTCCTTCTGATAAAGAAAATTGCATCACCCCTTTGGCCACCACAGTTAAACACACAATGTTGCCCCCATTTAGCTCACTCTCTCAAGCCACGGCAATCTGCTTCAAGAGAAACATATTTTCCTTCTGCCATGCCAATGAGGTTTCAACCTAAGCCATCAACCGGGGAAACAAGGCATTCCATTATCCACAGGCCCCGGGAAATTAATCATTCTCTTGCCAGTCCACCATTCAAATCCCTACAGCAAGTCTTTTATCCTTTAACTGACGGACGATTACAGCTAAACCACTATCACTAGCAACCACAGATCAAGTTCAACCAAAAACCAAGGCACACCCAAACTGTTTGAAATCCTCACCCTTGGTGTAGCACCACCGATCCAACTATTAATCAAATCCTCTTTTATTTAAGCTGACATACCAGTAGCATGTGACCATGCTATCATTCAACCACTCATTAAGAAGCCTCAATATCTAACCTGTCATATGAAACAACACTGATTGAACTATGCCACCCATAAAAAAAACTAAGAGCCTGTGGTGCCCAACTATCTATAGTACCACTTGCCCATATAGAGAATTATCTGAATGGCTATGTGATTGGTGGTTCAGCGCTCAAGATTAGTAATTAAGTATGGCAAAGTACATTTGCTTTATGCATGGATTCATGCATAGACTATAGCACCAATAGTCATGACAATTTGTTGCTGAGTCACAAAAGATGCACATGGAGGTTTCTTCTTTCAACAAATCTGTATTCGTCTTTATCGTCTAAAAACCACATCAACGAACAGTAGACAATGCGTTTCGTCCACCAAGGATTCTTCAGGGCTCTAAATAGTAAGTCTGCCGGCCCGATTCACAGAACTAACTTAAGAAAAAATCCTAAACTTACTAACATTTTGGTATTCACAGAAGGCACTTACTCATATTGGTATTCACAGAAGGCACTTACTCATTTTGGTATTCACAGAAGGCACTTATTCATTGATGAGTAAGTGCCTTCATTGATGAGTAAGTGCCTTCTGTGAATACCAAAATGGTAGTAAGTTTAGGATTTTGTCTTAAGTTAGTTCTGTGAATCGGGCCCAACGTCACTATTCATCTGAGTTTGAAGAATTTAAGATATATTAGACATATCTATTTGTCAAATATCAAAATTTGGAGTATGTTTGCCCCTCCAAAATACCAGTGTGGTGTCTGCTTTACTGCCACGCTTGTATTTTGGAGGGGCAAACATGCTCCAAATTTCTTGACAAGCAGATAGGTTACTGCCTCTGGGTGGCTACTCCATGCAAGAAAGCTGTGCATTACATCAAAAGCTACCAACCTTTCTATTGCCCAAATACTGGGCCATCCTGTGCTTTTAGTTCTCCTTCAATAGACAATACATCACTCTTATGAAAATAAAGCACTTTATAAAACTATTATCGTAACATTGAACATGAATATACAAGAATATAAAGACAGCAACTTTGCGTTCCCATTTTTCACGTAAAGCGATGTTCAGCCATATTGCCATTTTTGATGTCATGTACTAGGAACAACAATTTATGTAAACCTCCAAAGGATTTTAAAAAGTAAGACCAGTGGACACCAATGTCACAGCTAAAAAGACAAATAAGCAATGGCAAAGCAGATAGGTCTGGCGTTTGCCACCAGCCTTTTGGCTTTGCTGATGCTCGTTTTGTTTTGTCATGGTTTTTGCAGAGCTTCACCAATATAAAAACAAGTGTCTGTAAACAAAAATATTGCACTGCTCTTGAAAAGCACACTTTGTCACAATAGTCGCTGTCATTTAGGGGAACTGTTTTGTGTTTGGATGTGCTCCTGTGAAAGGGCAGAAGTGAAATTAGGCAATGGCTCAAATGGCCACTGTCACATGCTATCCGCTGTAATAAGTGGAAGAAAAATTTGAATGGCACAATAACAGACCAAAGAATGAAGAGGGTTTGTGAAAGCTCATACAACTAATTATATTAAGCATATCATTTTAGTAAAATTAAAATATCGTCGATAACACCAGACCTAAAAAAAGAAGCTTCCTTACAGCTTTTGTGTGTCCCTGGTCTGTAAAGCCAGGGGATGGAGCGTGGGGGGTCTTTGTTCCTTTGGGCATGGCCCACTCATACTTGCCTTAGTATTAGAAGGGACAGGGAGGACTCCCATTATTAAAGAAATGTTGATGAGCACAGTTGAATAAGTAGCCCAAAGTCACTTCTACTTATACTCTATGTATTGGTCATGGAACAGGAGACAAAAGCAGGGATCCCAGCAGGGAAGAGGAGGAGGGCAGAGAATGTGGGGTACAAAATTAAGGATAGAACTAGTGACTTATCATATGTCTGTGGATCACCTCAGGGAGAAAAAGCCTGCGTCTCGATAATGGACCATTCAGTACATTATATAAAATAAGTTAGATGGGCTGCATATAAGTTACGAACACTATGCCTGTAGCATACGTGTGCAATCATACACAAGCATTTTGCAGGAAAACAGTTAAGTCACTCTCACAAGGAATACATTCCAAGTGTAGGACGTGTTGGATTAGCAGCTTGTTGCATGCATTCATTAGATGAGCACATCTGTGTAAACCTCTATTATTAATCATGGCACTTAACCAAACACACCTGGACAGCCTAAACATCAATGTCTAGTTTTATTCTGAGTAAAAGCCCTCCAGTCAATCAATGTGTCACTTGGAAACGAGCAAGTGTCAGCAAATACATGGCATCGGAATGCAATGGGAAGGCTGTTTTGCAAAGAAGCTGCACCATTCCATTATGTGGTCAACCTCTAGGAGAAGTGGATGTTCTCAGTCGTGGTGCGCACCCCTTGAAAATCAATTGACAATAGGTACCCGATCCCCAGGGGAACAACCTTTACAACGCAACTATTACAACGCACTACACTTACAACGCAATTTTTACAACGCAACATCCACTACAACGCATTCCATTACATCGCATGACACTACAACGCATTTTTAAAACTACCTTTACAACGCATTCCATTACATCGCATACTACCTTTACAACGCATACCATTACAACGCATAATATTACATTGCATTTAAGGTAAGTATTGGACAGTATAGGGGTAAAAATTACTATTCTTACTCCAGGGGGTGCAACAGTAGGGTAAGTATTGGATAGTATAGGGGTAAAACCCCTACACTATCCAACACTTACCCTACTGTTGCACCCCCTGGAGTTAGAATAGTAATTTTTACCCCTATACTATCCAACACTTACCCTACTGTTGCACCCCCTGGAGTAAGAATAGTAATTTTTACCCCTATACTATCCAATACTTACCCTACTGTTGCACCCCCTGGAGTAAGAATAGTAATTTTTACCCCTATACTATCCAATACTTACCTTAAATGCAATGTAATATTATGCGTTGTAATGGTATGCATTGTAAAGGTAGTATGCGATGTAATGGAATGCGTTGTAAAGAGTTTTTAAAAATGCGTTGTAGTGTCATGCGATGTAATGGAATGCGTTGTAGTGGATGTTGCGTTGTAAAAATTGCGTTGTAAGTGCATGCGTTGTAAAAGTATGCGTTGTATCGTCATACATCCGATCCCCACCATGGACTTGGCCCAGTTCTCAGACCCCCTGCAAACCTACAAGTTCTTCTCCTCCTTGGTTCTCTGCATCACAACCACTTTCCCCAGGGTTGGTGCTTCAACATTGCCCAGCGTGTAACATACAACTGTGACCACTACAATGCGAAGAAATTATTTTTGATTGATTTCCAAACAGGATTGGCCCGAGCTTACACCGCCCAACTTTAAATCTCCAGAAATCCTCCCCTTTTAGGAGGGGAAACACTATTTTGGCAAAATCCCATTCAATGGCAGTAACTCTTACATGCTGTGTCCTCCTCTGTTACCCCCCAGACTGCAGCTTCTTGCCTGCAACCATGCTTCTATAAAACTACCAACAATACTGCCGTTTTTTTTTTTTTAGTTTATTGTATGTTGCCACTCTGCCACAGAACGGAAATGAGACCCTATGGTCTCGTTTGATAAATCCTCAGGTGTTCCCCTGTCTCTCAGCTTCCACCTGCCTTAGATGCCGCGTTCAGCAGCAGAAGGTGTTTAGGGAACTTCATTGACCACGAGCCAAACACACAGCCGCGTTTTTCCACATGACCGAAGCTTCTCACTCGTGGCAAGTGTTCAAGAGCTCAGTTCAACCCCGCAATTCAACAGCAGAGCAGGCATTTTTCACTTCACAAATACTTCAGAAGAAACCAGACGCAAAACCCGCGCCACGCACGCATGCAACCCAACGTGCGAGTCATTGCAGCTCAAAGACCCATGCTGAAGCAGAAGCTAAAAATATAAAGCATTTTGTTTTACCTGGGACTCTAACCTAAGTGTGGCGTGTTCTGCTTGATGGTCATTTAGCCGCCAGTTGCAAAATGAAACAGAATCAAAGTGATATTACGACAACGGCAGCGGGGAGCCTGGGATGTCCCAGCACGTTATCGCAGTCCTTGGAGAAGGCTGGAAACAGATCTGTCCCCTGGGGGCAGGAAGAGCGCTGTGCAGGGCTGAACCGAGTTACTAATGCATTATCAACACAGCAGCAGACACAGCACTCGCTGCAAGCATCGGGTTAAAAAAACACACACAAAGATCTGTCTGCAACGCTGGCAGGCCCTTTGGCTGACAAGGCGCAGCTGGGAAATTTCTCTCTATAAAACCGTGCATTGGAAAAAAAAGGGGGAAAACGAATTTTCTTTTAAAGGAACGACAAAACATTTTCAATTCATTTGGTTCGGAGCCCAGACCGAGCAGCTATGTCCAGGTGGTGTACTTTCACTCAAGGTCACTGTAGGTTAACAGGACCTTTTGGGGGCCGAAGTCCAAACGTAGCATCTGAACTGAGAGCACGACTTCGAGTCTGTGTTCAAGGGTTTCCTAATTAAATGTATTTGTTCCCAATCACTGCTTCTGTTGAAACCAGAATAGACTGGGGAAGTAGTATCAATTCTAAGTAAAAAAATTGGTAGCATGCCAGGGCGCCATATCTGCTTGCAGAAATTGAAAAAAGCCATTGCATCTCTCTCGTGGATGGACTCCAAGCAAAGCATAAACATCATCTACGCTGCACATTAGAAGCAAACCACAACATAAAAAGCAGGGGGGCGGGGAGGGGGGGGGGGGCTTGGTACGTTACCACAAGTCTGGTCTGGCGACTGAGAGCGAAGGCAGCTTCTTCCCGCCGGGCTTGTTTTTTTTGTTCCCTCCTTGGGGGGTTTCTTAGACTTTCTGTCTGCTTAGCTTCTGCTATGCTAGGCGCTTTTAGCAGAGAGTGATGTATGTGCCGTTCAAAGCCACATAGCTACTGAAGTGATTTTCCTGTATCTTTGCTGTTTGAAGCACTGTAGGTTGGGAAGTCGCGCGCAAAATGGCTGTGGGACTCAGCATTTTTTTTGGGCCGTAATTACAGCTTGCATGAGTTTAATGTGTAACTACCCAAAAACATAACCTTTAGGCTGGAATCTGTTTCGTCGCAGAACCGTAGAAGCACCATGACTTCATCTGGGCCTGTCTTCCAGGTACGGTTCCTTCCTTTAGAACCAACAAAGGATGTCGTCACAGCCCAGGATGCACGTGACCTTGAAGTACCACAGCTTGCCATGCCCGCTTCTGCAGATGCCACACACCCACATCTACTAAATACGTTCGTTCACGTCCCCCTCTGTGGTGATATCACTGCAAGTTGCAGGTAGAACGGTTGTGTCATTTTAACTGAGCGCGTGACGTGCTCAAACACCATGACGGGCCTCTTGATACTGGACTTAGCAGCCGGACATTAGCTAGAGCTGAGAAATATTAGCGAAATGGGATGAGAATTCTCTGTTATGTTAAATCAGCCCGCTCCATAGGGAGCGGGACCAACAGAGCTCAAAACAGACAGTGAATAAAAGAAAGAAAACAATACTTACAATAGCCATGCTGTCAACATTTATTAGAAGGACAAGCTCTTACCAGTATGGATGGAAAACAGGTGTTTATGCCAGGGAGGCACCACCATGTCTGACCTTGTATATTCGCAGAGGAGTAGCCAAAGCCGAACCTGAGGATGTTAACTTTGTGGCAGGCTGATAAAGCTGACCCTACTTCGAACACATTGGGGTCCATCCCCCCAATCCCCTACACTTTAAAATGAGTTTTACACAGTCATTTGAAAATCCAGCACTTCCTAATCGAAAGCCAATGAAGGCTCTTCGAAGTGGGCCTGGTGAGTTACGTGCTGGAATCTGGTAGACCAGCCTGGCCACTGTATTCTGCAAAGTTTGCAGACACGATCACAGTGTCTCGTTTATGGCTACAAGCAGTGCATCGCCATGATCTAATCAGCTGGTAACAAAGGCCTGGGTGACCATCTTGCGACGATGCAAGCGAATCCAGTTAAAAAATGTTCTCAGCATTCACCAAATTTCATTACAGGAACCGCAACATCTACTTGATTTGTCATGCTAAGCATGTCACCTTTCAGAATACCAAAGTTCTTGCCTTCTTTTTTAGGACCGGGCTGTTGAGGCCACCAGTCTGCAGTCCAAATCTTATTAGCCCTGGCAGTAAGTACTATCTAAATTTACTCACTGTTTAGTTAGTAAATATTCTGGCACATCCAGAGGGCCACTGAACTCAGACAGTCACAAAAGCTTAGTCCTGTAACTTCCTGATTGCCAGTGATAGAGACTAGAAGATGGGTATCATCAGCATGTCCTAGGATGCTTGTTTCCGGTCCAGGGAGGACCCGGCTTGGCAGTTTGGGCTGGACTGTTCCCATGAGGCACAGGGTCAAGACTGATATGCATATGGCTGGGTTAAAACTGGAATGGCATGGTGAGTAAAAAAACGATGGATTTAGGCCCAGATCTCTGTACTGGGGGGAATGTATGACATTGTTCTGCATTCTGTCCATCAACTGTTGTTTTTGCATTTATCATCAGCATAGGACACAATTTTCAATCCACGATCCCTCATGATCTTCGCTAACGGTGTCACATAGATATTAAAAAAAAGATGGGCTCAGAAAGGACTCTTGTGGCACGCCGCAGGTGTTCAGGATGGTTAGGACTTTAAAGGGAGGAAGGTAGAGGGCGTGCATTCTATACAACAAAAAATCTGCAAACCAAGCCACAGCAAGTGAATGAATGCCAATTTCGAGGATCCTCTTGGCCAGGGCCGCATTCAAAACAGTGCCAAAGGCCTCAGAGAGATCTGAAAGGATGAGGCCGACAGAGCAGCTCTCATTCAGATTGCTACTGATCACTTCGGAGGTGGCCAAGAGGGTTGTGTTGGTGCTATGCTCTGCCCTAAATCCGTATTGTGAGTGGTCAAGAATGTTATCGATCCAATCCCTGACCCAGTCCTGAGGCGGAAGCCGGGAGCTGGAGGTACGATTCAGACCTTGCAACCATCGTGTTTTTAAAATTGTGTGGTGTCACTGATTGATCTGCTTTGTGATCATTACTGTTCCTGCCACTAACAGTAAAAGCCTCTTGAAGCTCACAGCAGTGCAAACGCTGTCGCGCTATCGTTTTGATAAAGCGGCCGCCATTAGACCAGGCGCGCTCGCCGACCACGCCCACTAGAGGCCACGCCCCCTTTTTAGACTACTTAAACGCTGATCGTCAGCGCAACGTTCCAATCCCTGACCCAGTCCTGAGGCGGACGCCGGGAGCTGGAGGTACGATTCAGACCTTGCAACCATCGTGTTTTTAAAATTGTGTGGTGTCACTGATTGATTTGCTTTGTGATCATTACTGTTCCTGCCACTAACAGTAAAAGCCTCTTGAAGCTCACAGCGGTGCAAACGCTGTCGCGCTATTGTTTTGATAAAGCGGCCGCCATTAGACCAGGCGCGCTCGCCGACCACGACCACTAGAGGCCACGCCCCCTTTTTAGACTACTTAAACGCTGATCGTCAGCGCAACGTTCCAATCCCTGACCCAGTCCTGAGGCGGAAGCCGGGAGCTGGAGGTACGATTCAGACCTTGCAACCATCGTGTTTTTAAAATTGTGTGGTGTCACTGATTGATTTGCTTTGTGATCATTACTGTTCCTGCCACTAACAGTAAAAGCCTCTTGAAGCTCACAGCGGTGCAAACGCTGTCGCGCTATTGTTTTGATAAAGCGGCCGCCATTAGACCTGGCGCGCTCGCCGACCACGCCCACTAGAGGCCACGCCCACTCTCCCTAGAAATGTGCATGCATAGGAAGCGCAGCGGGAGCGCCGTTTGCGCACCGAAGGCGCGCCTAAGGCAAGCCCGTCTGCGCCCGTCCGCGCCAAGACCGCGCCAGGCGCAGGAACTCCTGCCCAAATTCCTCCCATCATCAGGTATGCTCCTAACCACCTCCACCAACTCCGAGGCGGACTCGGCTGCCCCTGTAAACTTGATCTATCAAAAGTACTCGGTTCCACCAGCTGTTACAAATGTCGCTGGACACTCAACTTTGATGCCGAGCGGCCAACCTCCCCCAAAATCCTGCGACCTTTCTTCACAGGTGGCCTGATAAACGCCAGGTCGATGTGTAAACATAGCCAGGATATTCACGATCTCATCATTGACCATGACCTGGATTGTCTCATGATCACTGAGTCCTGGCTCACTGAAGACAGTAACCCAGACATAGCCGTTGCCCTCCCCCCGGGTTACTCCTTCCACAGACAGGATAGACAGAAAGGTAGAGGAGGAGGTGTTGCATTTATCCTAAGGAACACCTTTAGCTGCCACACCTTCTGCCTTGACCCTCTTACTGACGTAGAGGGACTAGGTTTTTGTATTAAACTCAGTGAAGCTCTCTCCTTTTCCGGTGGCCTGATCTACCGCCCACCTGGCAATGCTGCTAAATTCCTTGACTCCCTAAACGATGCCCTTGGACACTTCCTACTCCGTTACCCACATTTTACCCTGCTGGGAGATTTCAACCTACACCTCGAGACCTTAGCCGACTCTCACACCAGAAACTTCCTGCAGACATTGGATATCTTTAATCTACAACAAAGCGTCAAGCTGCCTACCCACTCCCTTGGCCATACCTTGGACGGCGTTTGCTCCAATTTCCCGTCCATCTCCACCCTGCTCCCCATTCCCCAGATTTGGACTGATCATTGTCTGATCCCCTTTCATATCTCTAGCTGTCACCCTCCTACCTGCAAAAAACGCATGCGCCAACACGTTCACTCCATTAATTGGAAAACTGTCCAGAAAAATCTTATTCTTCATCCCTTTTCCCCAACCAATGCCCCCTCTCCCTCTGGCAACATCGATAGAGATGCAGTTTGTCTCAATAACTGGCTCTCTCAAGAAATTACAAAACGATGCCCACCCAATCAACAGGACAGTACTTTGAAGAAAACTAAAATCAAAGCCCCCTGGTACACGCCTGACCTAACAGCCGCACACCTCCTCTGCAGGAAAGCGGAACGTAAATGGCGCAGAACCTACAATAATGGCGATCGTAGTAATTACATTCTACAGAGGAAAAACTATCTTTCAACTATCAAATCAGCTAAAAGAACTTATTATGTAAACGCCATTAAGGATGCCAGCCAAAAGCAAAAAACCCTCTTTACAATAGTAAAATCCTTCACCAAACCCAAAGCTCTCCAACCGGAAATCCCCCCATCTCAAGAACTATGTGACAAGATTTCCGACTACTTTGATGATAAAATCACCTCCATCCATAAAAACTTCCCCCCTCCCCCTCCTGTTCAATCAATCCCGGATCTGGATCAACCGCGCCTGATTGCTAACAGTCTAAAAAACTTTACCCCGGTGACTCTGACTCAGACCAGAGAAGCGATCCTTTCATGCAAATCTGGCTCCCCCTCAGACCCTTGTCCCCCAAAGGTCCTTCACCTCATCTTTGATGAAGTTAACCCCATCATCAATGAAATAATCAACCTATCCCTCAATTCCGGTTCTGTTCCCCTCTCTTGGAAAAAAGGTGTGGTTAAGCCACTCATGAAAAAGGCGAACAAACCCCCTTCGGATTTGACCAACCTCCGCCCCATCACCCTGCTACCCGCGTTGGGTAAAATAACTGAACAGTTAGTCCACAAGGAGCTCAAGACCTTTCTGGATTCCCATAACATACTTCCCCCCCAGCAATCCGGGTTCCGGTCTAAACATTCTACCGAAACTGCCTTGATCGAACTGACCGATACCATCAAAATCCTTCAGGATCAAAGGAAGAAGGCCATTTTGATCCTTCTTGACCTCACGGCAGCTTTCGACACCATTTCCCACTCCATTCTGATTAATAGACTCATGGACATCGGCGTTACCAACTCTGCTCTATCTTGGATTAGTTCTTTCCTCAGCGACAGGTACCAAACTGTCACCCTTGGCCCCTTCCACTCTAATGAGAAAAAGGTGTCCTGTGGAATTCCCCAGGGTTCCATCCTAAGTCCCCTCCTCTTCAATATCTATCTTATCCCTCTTCTTACCCTTATAGAATCGTTCGGCATAACCGTCACCTCCTATGCCGACGATACTCAGCTTATCATCCCCCTAGACGACAATTCCAATATGGCAGAGCTCAATCTGAAACACTGCCTAACAGAAGTCTTTCAATGGATGGACGCTAACCACCTCCGCTGCAACTCGAATAAAACCGAGATCCTTCCCATTGGAAAGAATGCCTCTTTCTGCCCTGCCCTGTGGTGGCCTGACAATTCTGCTGCTCCACCTCAGACAGTTTCATCGGCCAGAAACCTTGGGGTCCTTTTCGACTCTGATCTCTCTTTCGATCTCCACGTCTCGACCGTAGCAGGAAAATGCTTCGGCATAATTAAGTCCCTGAGAAAGTTTTTTGATTTCCTCCCGCTCGACTCCAGAAAGACTGTGGCGGTAGCCCTTATACTCTCTCGAGTGGACTACTGTAATGGTCTTCTGGCAGGGACCAAAAAGTCCACTCTTTCAAAACTTCAAAGTGTTCTGCACACTGCCGCCCGTCTTGTCTTAAAACTTCCACGCAAATCCTCTATTTCTACAGCCCTTAAAACCTTACATTGGCTCCCCTTGCACAAGAGAATACTCTTCAAAATTCTCATTGTAGCCTTCCGAGCCTGCAACAAATCCGGTCCGTCCTACTTGTCTAGACGCTTCCCTCACTATACTCCGTGCCGCTCCCTCAGATCCTCACAAGAAAACCTCATGACCCCCACCAAATTCAATCTGAAGTCTAAAGGCGGAAAAACTCTCAGCACCCTGGCTATTAAAGCCTGGAACAGCATGCCAAGGCATCTCAGACTTCAGACACTCGAGAAGCCTTTTAGGAAGCTCCTCAAAACGTGGATTTTTAATCTTTCCGACGACTGGACTAAAGCTGCCATCTAGCCCCCCCCCTCCTTTCACTCTGTGGACTGGTTACAGGATTTACAGCGCCATGATGCTCCTTCCGGAGCGAACGTCTGCGCTTTAGAAATACCCCTCCAAATTCCAAATTCCAAATTCCAAATCGACCACTTGGTAGTGAGACCACTGTTTATTAACAATTTCAGTTCCAATAATTTGACAGGGTAGGGCAGCGGTGAAATGGGACGATAATAGGCCTTAGTGGAAAAGTCAGCAGTAGGAATCTTGAGTATTGGCGATACATTGCATGTTTTCAGGTTCAGTGCACTCTAGCAGTGTTTAGCCAGAGATTAAACATATCTGGTAAAGAGGGCGATAAGAAAAAAGAGAAACAATGTGGCCAAATGAGATGGGCAATGGTCATCCAGAGAGCCCAGATGACTAGGTGAAATGAGTGCAATATTTTCCTGTGTTGAGATTTCAATGAACATCTCACGGCCTCCTGAAACTGGTGGAAATACTAGAACCACAAAAGAGGGACAGAATAGGAATTGTGAATTTATTATCAAAGTTGTAGTAAAGTTTCGAGATTTTATTATGAAGAATACAGATGAGGGCTCACAGAGCTCATTTGAAGTATGAATCGAAGGTGTGAACACTTCTGGATTCGAGAAGTCAACACTGAAGAGTTCTTTAGCATAGGACAAACTGTTCTCAATCTTAACAGCGAGAACATTTCTCCATGCTGAACAAAATTGCCTGTGATCAATTTTGAGAGCTTCCTTATACACCAATTTGTCTGGTAGAGACTTGAAGCATCTCCAGGCCCGCTCCAGTCTCTTGTATCCCTGTTTAGCCTTTCTTAAGTGATCCGAGTACCATTTTGCCTGGGGAGTCTAATGCTGATATTCCAATGGATTATAGGGAACTACGCTATTGTAGGCTTCAGTTAGTGAATCATTTTATATGGTGGAAGCTGTACGTATATTCAACTAATTCCTTAGTCTTGGAAGCCTGAGGACTTCCCTGAGATTTTCCCCTGTTAATTGTTTTGATGGATGAAAAAGACAAGCGAAATTGGAGGAAAGAATGTTGGCTTGGGCCTCTAGTCCCAGCCCAAAATTTATGAGCTAATGATTGGTCCATGTAAGTGAGACTTATGTTAACCTGAAAATCACTATAATTGTAGAAAATGGAGTTCGACATGTTAAGTGGTGCTCACCATGCTTTGGGATAGCTCTAAGGTTTTCATAGTCATCTTTCAGTTGAGCAACATCCCTGTCCTCCACATTTGTCCAGTGACGGTTAAAATCCTCAACCACAAAAAAATATTCCGATTGGGGATGAAATTAAATCTAACATTTCTAAACTGAGGTCCTTTTTCAGGCCTCGCAGTCTATAGACTAATGCACCTTTCCAGCTTTCTTGTTTTGGAGCTTCAAGTTTAAAAATGAGCACCAAGGACATAAAATATTACAACATAGACAAAACCTATCCTTACTTGAAGGACGATTTCTACAACACTCCCTACAATCCACCTAGGACACGCAACTGGGGTAGATTCAGGAACAATCAACACATCACCTTCTCGGATTCCTCTAATACCTCAATTGAAGAGTCAGATCTAAACGAAGAGCCCAGCACCTCTAGAAACCCACACAAACTTCCATCCCTGCTACCACCCGGTTTTTTAGAACAAGGCCACGGACGCGGCCAGAACCGTCCACGCGCACGGAACAACTACCAAAATCAATACTCCGGAGAAAGACAAACCAGAAACAAATTTTACCGTTGGGGCCCTCAACAATGATTACCCCCAGGAACACTATGAACGACCCTGACATCATTGAGGAACCGAATGGCCCAGAATCCAGTACCAATCCTGAGATGATTCCTATTGATTCCTATTGATTGTACACATCCTACACTAGGGTTGCCTGTGTATTTATACCCTGTAGTGCTCTAGCCACAATTGTATATATTCCTTGATTTTCTAAATACATGACGCCTATAGGCGCTTTGAAAAAACAACTTTAAGCCTCCTCTCTTTCGTTTGCTGTTTGTAATGTCTTGTACATACCAGTTTAAATAATTTCAATATATCCCGCTGAGATATTGTTGCTCTTACACTGTCAATACCTAAGTCACATCCTTTTCATCAGAGGCATAAGGATGATACAGTTCCCAATGCAAACAAATGAAATGGACTCCCGAGGCCCCATTTCAGTACCAAAACACAGCCACAATTGGGTTGTGGAAGGCCCCTTACCCCCTGTACCCCGGTTCCAATGCACCTGCTGCCTTATTTATGGCTGAGCCCCTGTTCCTCATTACTTCTGCTGATAGCGGTGCAGAGACTCCCATCTGTCTTTGAGGCACGGAAGGGGCTTTAGATACAAAATGCTGATGCTTTTCTGCTTCTGAGATAAGTTGCATTTAGATTTTGGAGAGTGTTTTGACTGGAGAGGGTTTTTGTTGCGTGCATCGCAGCCTTTACTCCCAGGGCTCAGAGAGGACACCAGTCTGGGATTTGAGTAGGAAGTTGCAGACACAGGCAGAATGTAAGCTCAGATGCAGAACGAAGCTTCACTCTCCGTCTTTTGTGTTGAACTTCCAAGGACCCTCCTTACTTATCTAAGCAGATAATGCGATTTTTGTTTGGTTCCTTTTTGGCTACTTTAGGGGTGGTGCGATCCAGCAGTGGAGCAGTTCCCACCCGACCCGGGACTTGGGGTCGTGGATTCTAACATATTGTGTCATGTAGAAAAGGACAGGCAGCAATACATTGCATAAACGCAATAGGGTTAGATAACTCAGTGGGATTATGCATTCAGTCCACACACTAGGTAGTCCTTAAAGGTTACAGCAGAATCGAATGCCCGAAGTCCTGATTCAAACTTTTATAGGTTTGTTCAATAAATTCCATAGACGGATGTTATTGCATACATGCCAACATCTGAGAACAATTGAGAAGGGAAGAGAAAGGTGGAGACAGAAAAGTATTTTTTTTCCCCATTGCTTTACTTTGGACAGAGAACATAAAGCATACGTCCAAAAGCTCAGTCGGATTCTGGTTTGTGTTAGTACCATAAAAACAACTGGAAATCTATTGCAAACTATAGCAAATGGTGCACTCTACAAAAGCCACAAAAAAAGTTAACATTTTGTGAGTAAATGAATAATTCAAAGTCACATAACCCCACATTTTCTCTGTGGGTAGTTGTTGTCACTTACCAAATTCTCCTTACCCTCCCTAGATACTTTATTAAACAAACCTTTCTCCCAGTAGCGTGGGCTCTGGTTCAAGGATGGAAAATGTACCCCTTGACTGCGGTGTGGTAGTAAAATACAGCAATTATCAGGGTTCAGTGGGCCCCGGTGCAACTGCACCTGCTGCACCAATGGTAGCTACACTCCAGCTTGCTTCATGAAACTATGAGAGGGTGCAGCCTTTGTAGGCCTGCCTGCTGCAGGCCGTCTGCTAACGGGTGCCTGATTTCAATTTTTGCTTCTCTACAAGCTGGAGCATTTACTGCCAGCAATGTAGAATCCTCGGCGCAATGCTGCTTTTTAACTGGATGTCTGAATCTGCAATGACCCAATTACAAAACAGCTCATGAAGACTCAAAATCACCCGTTCAAATTACCGCAACCTCTGAAGTAGGACGCGTCTCCATTCCCAGCCTGGGGCCTAGCCGTCGCGGTGTTCCCCTCTCCCACTGCACCTCTAAAATTGAGCACAATGCTGACCAGGATTAAAATCTGAACACATGACTTGTTGAATAACTGCAGTCGGTACAGTCCAGGAGGCAACCCCCACCAACTCTGGGCACCAGCTCCACTTCACCGGTTGCTCCACTGATAGCTTCACCGTGCCTATTGGACACCTGCCTTCTGGTCCTTCTCAGAAAGGCTGCTGGTATAGTTTGCACAACTGGAGGTATAAGCTCTTCAGATGAGAAGCAGTGGCTGTTTTATTGAGAGGAATGGAAGAGTCCTGTTAAAGGAGTTCAGATGAAACATACACGCTCTGACCACCAGGGTGAACTGCGAGGCACAGATGAGCTGGACGTTCATCACTCCTAATGGAACCAGCAGTCTGGGTCAGGCAGGCTTGCAAGCAGTGTAGGGATAGAGAACATTTGCAATAGGGAAGACCAAAGGCTGGGGCACAGGTAGGATTAAGAAACTCGCTCAAGCTCAGACAAAACAGCCACTTTTTTGATGTGTGAGGGGTAGATGCTGAGAAGAGTAGGTTTGCAGTAAATGACGTGCCTTGTAGGTGTGGTTTCAGTTGTGTGTGTTGAGTGACCATACATCTGGGTAGACAACATCGAATTCGCCAAGGCATCATTTCTCTTTGGATGGCAAAGCACATTGCTACCTGGTACAGCATAAGCAACCTTTATAAATAACACTTGCAACCTACAATAAGCGGTACTGCACATAATGATCAAATCCATTGAAATCGGACAGCTCCCATATGAAACCAACTGAAATACGATCCCGGAACATTGGCAAAAGTAAAATGTGCTGCACATAGCGGGGCAAATTGTGTCCAATGACTGCTCTGAAGCTGAGCTATAAGACATCAAAGAAGCAGTTGCCCTCCAGTCTAAACATCTTCTGGACAAAAACTACTTTCTCCAAAACCTGCCTAGTGAAGGAAATAGTTAGCAAGAACCTATGATCCAGCGGGTTACCAGCCTCAGGTACTCAAACACCATTTACTCACCTGGGCCCATAAACACACATGTTTACATAGGCTAGTAAATACCGCTGGGGGTCAATTTTTGTAAATTCTTTTAAAAAGATTACTTACCTGTCATTCTTTAGCTAATCTTTCACTGATCAAAAAGTTCTTTCCTATGTTCAATGGACCTATTAGTTGGAACTAGTTGATGGTGAAATGACATAAGTGAATTTCTTTCCTAATATTTGAAATAACCACAGACTCAGGATAAGTTTTAAATGTTTATCTAGTTAAATTCATGTGAACCAAAGACAAAAATACAGTACGAACTCCGTTTCTCCAAGGAAGGAAAAGTCATTTAATCCAATAACCAGTCATCTATATTAAAACGAGATTCCACAATGACAGTACTCAGAAAGGAGAGGATAGAGAGAACAGTACAAGGACATACTACACAGAAGTATATTTACCTAGAATGGTGTGGAAACCAACCCCTTGGCCAAGGAGCTGGAAGGGTCCCTTGGGAAAGAACAGGTGACAAAGGCTTCAAGACAGGTTTCAGGACAGAGTTCAGGACAGAATAGATGACCTCTTCTAGATCCGACGCCTGCGTCGCACCCCTCTCTGACACTATCTTCCTCCTCGATTCTTCTGCGATCTTCTTCTAATAATTGTCCTATTTCCCTCCTCGATTCTTCTGCGATCTTCTTCTAATTAAATTGCCTTAAATTCTATGTCTGCAATTCGATTCTTCAGCATTCGTTCAGTTCTCAGACAGCATCCTGGTCTCTCAGCATCTCAGCATCACTTCGTTCCCCTGCGATCAACGAACTAACTAAAACTACCTCAATTATACCTTTCTATGCTCATGTACCACCCATTAATGTTTCAACTTTATGTAACTCCTAATTCTGATTGGACAGGCAAGGGGGATGATCATCACACCATGCTAAGTTTTAATAATTTTCTTTGGTTCTTTGTTTAATGTTCCCGCCCATTAATTTATTTTCCCAAGCTTTATTTCCCACCCGCATTTCACATCTTTATCAATAAAAATGAATACATATAACAGTTGTCTGTTCAATATGCAGGATGTCCAGCAGGTTCCCAGGACATGTAGCAAAGATAACCTTGGACGGGATTCAAGAACGACATCATGGCTTCTGACTTGTTATTACTGCGCCTGCACAGGAGTCACGTGAAGTATGGACTTTGGTCTCACTTGGAGGCCCAAATACGAACTAGTAGAGAGGTCAAAGAGAAACATATTAAATTCAAAATAAAATGATTTCACTGTATACAACCTATTTCTACTCTAATACCATTTACTTATAATAACTTTCCCCGCATTAGCATTTAGTAAACAGCATGTTTTAGTTTTGGCAAGGCAGATGCTTAGAATGTCAGCTTCCAAGTGGCCATTTTAGATGCTTATGTGCAAGTGCAGAAAATTCCCTCCAAGCGTAATTCCATCATCGTGCGTAGATGCAGTTGACGCATGCGCAGTACAAATCCCGCGTTAGCAGCCATTTTAAGTCTCACTCGGGTTACTTGTTAGTAAAACACGTAAGCAAGCTTCATCTTTCTAGATATGTAATGTGGTGCGTATTAATTTACAAAATACACAATTAGTACAGAGTTACGAATTATGTGAGAGGATTGTTTCAAAGCAAGTCTTTTTTATACGAGTCCTTGCTCCATCACCTGTAAACTTATTTTCTGCAATCCCTGGGTCAACTGGTCGGCAGGTATCAGTACCAACGTTATTGAGCGTTTCTACAAGGTGCACACGGAAGTTGCTACAAAGCTCTTTAGCCTGGTTTGTAGTGGTGGTCATACAGTCACAAATGAAGTAGTGACAACACCTTTGACTTCCTTTACTGAGTAAATCCTCTCGAATGTAAACACCTAAAGGCTGCCTGAGTGGCTTCATGATGTGTTTTATCCATCAACACTTCTTCCAAAGTTTCTTTCGCAAAGTCTTGATTCTCCCCCGAATATCATTAAAAGCTCAGGGCCTTATATGTAGGGACCTTGTGAAGAAGAGCAGGCTCAATGATCTCTGTGCAGAATTTAGAATTACCCACCAGCTCACATTCATTGATCGATACCATTGTATTGTATTGTATTGTATAAAGATTTATATAGCGCGGAGAAACTGTAACCCTACGGGTATCCAGGCGCTCTGACCAGATAAGATGTTTTATCGCGCGAGAAAGGTAGATCAGGGACTTCATGCTACTGGGAAAAGGCAGGTCTTAAGGCCCCTTCTGAAATCTGTCAATGACTGCGTCTGCCTAAGAGCGGGTGGGAGTGCATTCCAGCTTTGAGCTCCGACCACCCTAAAAGCCCTCCCTCCCAGTCTAGCCCGTTTAAAGCTGGGCTGTACCAGCAGGTTGGCCCTGGATGACCGCAGCTGCCTTACGGGGGAGTACCGGGCAAATCTTTCCTGTAGTGGGATCGGGCCTGTTCCGTGAATTGCCTTATGCACCAAGCACAGAGATTTGAAAAGGACCCTCTCTCTAACAGGTTACCAATGTAGTTCCCTTAGTGCCTGGGTGGAGGATGAGTCGAAATTGCGACCAAGTGCCAGCTTGGCAGCAGCTGACTGAACTCTCTGTAGCCCCTGCAGAATGTAATGGGGGGCTCCGAGGTACAGAGAGTTACAGTAATCCAGTCTGCTGATGATGACGCTTCTAACAACCATGTTGCGAGAGTCTATAGGCAACAATGGGAGAACACGGCGTAGGAGTCGTAGCAGGCCGAAGCAGGTGCTGGAGGTTTTCCTAGCCTGTGAGACCAACTGGAGGTTATTATCAAATAAAACCCCCAGGTTCCGTACAGTACTAGCTGGGGTCAGTGGAGCTGAGTCTGGTGTAAGCCTAAATTCCACAGGAAGATTTTGGATCCGTGTCGATGGTGCATAGAGCAGCAATTCAGTTTTGTCTCCGTTAAACTGTAAACAGTTTTACCGTAGCCAATCCATGGTCTGCCTCATGCAGCTTTGGAACTGCTCCAGAGGAACTGCCTGTTTGCCTTCCAGGGAGAAGGCCAGTTGGGTGTCGTCCGCATAGTTTATCAGCTCCACCCCGAACGCTTTAATGATGGAAAATAGCGGTTGTAGATAGATATTAAACAGGATGGGGCTGATACTAGATCCCTGTGGGACCCCAAATTCCACAGGTGTATTCTCTGAGACAAAAGGTCCCATAGTCACCATTTGGTGCCTTCCCGTTAAGTAGGAGTGAAGCCATTGTAATGCCTGGCCCTCCACCCCAACCTCCGTCAACCGTCCCAGCAGCATTTCATGATTCACGGTATCGAATGCGGCTGACAGATCTAGGAGCACCAGCACGGCGGTGCTCCCTGTGTCAGCCCGCCTCCTTCTTGGAAAGAAGTACATACGAGTCTCCTATGCTGCGTCAATCCTCTTCTGAAAAACTAAAGTTGATTACTGCCCACCTCTTAGAACTAGTGGAAGTGGAGTACTTATGATTTGTCTTTCTCACCAAGTGATATGTCCTTAAGAGACATAACAACTAAATGTATCCAACATACACTCCTCCAATATTGAGTAAATTGAATATATGGCTGTGAGCATCAGCCCATTATGCTCAAATTGAAGGAAATTCCATAAGCCAAACCATATCATCTTTATTTTTAGGTCTGGTGTGAGTCATAAAGCAAGATGCCGTGGGTATATCATGGGAGATAGTAAGCAACCGAACAACCTAGGGGAATCTACATCCTTGATTTGGACATAAAATCATATCAGTCTCCCATCACTTTTTAGGTCTGGAATTAGCCAAAACATTTTGATTAAAAAAATATGTATAATATATCTATTCAAAGGAGCTTTCAGCAAAGCTGTCTTCATTCAGCAGTCTGTTGTTGTGTCATTCACATTATGCTTCCGCCCACTACAGCATACAGTATAGCGGGGGGTCAGACCACTTCAGCAACTCTATAACTTCACTTTGAGTGACTACATTTTGCTCATTCATAAGGAGCACATCCGCACTGAAGGTAGTTCTCTTCTGTGCCAGTGAATTAATTTTTACTTCATTGCATTGGTGTTGCCTTTTTTTCTGTTTACTGTCTAATGTAATAGCAGGAAGCTTTCCACCAGCTCTTCAATATTGAGCACAGGGCACATTTCAGCTTTATCAGTTTCTGTCTCCTAATAATGGTGCTGTAAATTATTTTTAGAGTGCCCTTTGTTTACAGTTACATTTGTAGACCAGTTTAATATGTATGGACTGCTTATATGGCTTTCTAATTTGCTTTCAGTCCTCTCGTATGGTATTATATTTGTAAACCAATTTAATCTGAATGGACTGCTTGTAAGGCTTTCTAGTGTGCTTTCAGTGCTCTTGTATGTATTGCTTATTTAGACATTTAACTATTATATTACTAATTTTAGATCTGCTATTTATTCCAATTTCCTGTCTATCTATCTATCTATCTATCTATCTATCTATCTATCTATCTATCTATCTATCTATCTATCTATCTATCTATCTATCTATCTATCTATCTATCTATCTATCTATCTATCTATCTATCTATCTATCTATCTATCTATCTATCTATCTATCTATCTGTCTGTCTGTCTGTCTGTCTGTCTGTCTGTCTGTCTGTCTGTCTGTCTGTCTGTCTGTCTGTCTGTCTGTATTTGCAACACTATCTATCTTTGCAGCACTTCCTATCTTTTTTTGCAAAACTATCTATCTACACAGCCCGCTCTATCTTTGCAGCACTATCTATCCATACAACTCTCTCTGTCTGTCTTCGCAAGCCTCCCTATCTGTCTTTTCAAGCCTCTCTATCAATTTGTAACAAAGCTTTACATAAATATTGGAAAACTGCATTACCAAAGGCAAGAGGCTGGTAGTCAAAGCCAGACCAATTAATTTTTTTAGGTCTGGTGTTTATCAAGATCTTTTGCATTTCCTGCACTTAGGTGTATAACATAGTTACTTATAGGGATTTTCAGCTAGGCTTCATCCATAAATCAGTTGTTGTGTCATCCCATTTTTCTTCCAACCACGTATCATGGAGCAGTGAGTTAACACTTCAGCCGCTAGCTGATTTGACTTCCAGTTACCGCATGCTGCCCTTTCACACGGAGCATATGAACACAAAGTAGTCTCCTTCAACATCAGGAATTGCTATGGTAATGTGTGCTTTGTGTAAACCAAAAACATATTTTCGACTTTAGCCAATTATGTTTCTTACATTTGTGATTGCCAAGCTGCCTATCCAACAGAGAGGTTTTGCACAAGCCATAGCAGAACAAACCAAGAATTGCCAAAACTAAAAGGCTTTAAACAGCAACATGGTGCGCTTCGTTAATTCTATTTACGGTAGGCTCGCTGATGCCGTCTTAGTCATAACCCAAAGACCTCGTGCCAGTTCTAACTCCGTGAGCAGTCACACACGCTCCCACCTGGCCCCAGCCGTATTTAGCAGCTCATCATTTTTAGATTTGTGTCTAGTGCTCCAACATGTTGGTTCACGCTCCTGTGTGTTATTCTATTTGCACCACGTGCGCTCCCCCGCACATCTCTGACTGATTAGCATAGCTGTACCCGTTACAGCCTGCGGAGGACATTGGATACAATTTGACTTGTGTTACAAATGCGGTTTCATTACCAGGCCCCTGTGTTTAGAGCTCCTCTGTGTCAATTGATATACACCACGCGCGCTCCCCCGCATTTCTTTGAACAATTAGCATAGTTGCACTTCATACAGCTTGCGGTGTAGACATCCTTTCTCACCTCAAAATCCAATCTCCCAACCAGGTTAGTGCGCTTCTGCTAGAAGTTATGCCTACCTGTCAGGTATAACCCCCATACCTTTCTTCTTTGTAGATTACCTCTACCTGGGTCATCATTCACCGTGCCACCAGGTCTCGTCCCAGGATTAACTCTGGTTCTTCAGGGTGAGTTCAACCGCCTGTTGCCATTTGATTATTGATCCTTAAACTGTATCTCTGCCAGATATTAAATTATCCTACCTTATCTTAAATTGTAGGCTGCCCTTCAATCCCCCCGCCCGTCCCGTCCTGATGAAGACCCACCCCTGACTACCTAAGCGAGCTGCATTGGGTCGAAACATCGACAAATATACTAGGCCCGGATCATCCAAAGGAGTTGCCCAAAGAAAGAATCATAATTTGGCAGGCCTATTGTATTTCCTGTAACATCTGGCCCCCTCTTTCACTTGTAAAATATTTTTCACCACCTTGTATATATTGCACATCACCTAACACTGAGCACTAATGTCACCTCCACTTAATGTGTAATCTTGACTGTATTGGCAGCTATTAATTAATATATATGTAAAGACTTCTATTTAGATAAAACTTACACACTAAACAGCAATTTGAGTCATGTGCCTTATTTTTTGTAAACTAATTATCCATATCTATGCATCTGGAGATACGTTTGTGACATATTAATGCACTATTTGTAATTAATCTGAAACCCGACAGAACCACTTTTTGACTACTACGTTATACCCAGGTTCTGAGGGACACAGTGTCGCCCCATTTTTTGTATAATTAAAACTAAAAGGCTGGCAGCCAATGCCAGACCTATTGGCTTTGTCATTGTTTGCTTACCTTGTCTCAGGAACTTGTGATTGACATCATTGGCCTGATTCACCAAGGTAACCTACACTTTTGAGTAGGTTTATACTTTAGAGTAAATTCACTACTTTTCAGTATTCACCAACTGCACTTTAGTAACTTATACTTTTGTAATAAGTCCAGCACTTCACATGCTGTCGAATCCAATTATCAGATTGGACATGGGGCTATAGTGTGAATAAATATCAAGGCATTGTTCACACCCCTAAAGAAGTGGTGATTGCAAGCAATGAAATTGAATACAGGTGAAATTTAGTGGTGTGGAATTATTTACAGAATTTATGAAGTACCTGAAATTACAAGATTGTTCAATTTAATGATCAATTAGATACAAACTACATGTAAAATTTAAGGAGGGATGCTTGTGGCCTTGCTATAAAATGTGTGTTCTTTGGACCATTGGGGCGGTTATTGCAGGCAATGCAATGTATACAGCGGGTAACACGTTGGCTTATCCACAAAGAAGAACCCTTGAAAGTTTGAAATATGCTAAACAGTGTGGGCAATAGTGTTGAGCTAGGAGATAGAGAAACACACTTTCAGTGATGAGAGTTGAAAATGTACAACTTGATTCAATTTTCTCACACACAAAGAACGCTAACAGCACAAATGGCACGTGTTTATAAAATGCAAGAGCTAGAGACGTGTCTGTGAACATTCAAGAGACTTTTTTATCTAATCAGAATCAGAAGCCTGTCCACCTACCACCTCCTGACCTAGATTCGAGGTAAAACCCAGCCTGACATAATCCTCTTAAAATGTGAGCAGATCTCTCTCATCCATCCATGACAGAGATGACAGAGAGAGTACAAATGCAGCCTTCTTACTCAAGTCCCTATATAGTCCAGGACATGGGGTCGACTATCAAGTATCCACTCATAAGCTTTCAGCAAGACTTCACAGGGAAAAGCTGAATGTTTGCAACAGAAAGGAAGTTTGTCAGTACACCTCGTAGAAGATCAGAATTGTTAGCAGAGTACCTTGAGTGTTGAATTGAATGTTACCTGCTATTGGTTGTACATATATTTCTCCCACCTTCCACTTCGTTGTTGCCTGAAAAGCACACATGCATGCCCGCAAGGGGAGAGGTCCTGGGTGAGCCTAATATTTGTATTGATATTGATACTAGATTGACAAAAAGTATGTTTAATATGCAGGATGCTTAGGTATTTACTGTATACTGACAAGTGTTTACAATTCTGAAAATGTCAGACAACAAAGGAGATCAGAGCAAAGGTTTTTCAAATTTACAATAAGTTTAATTGCTATATAGCATAGAAGTAAACAGCAACCAGAAAAGTGCTGGAAAAGCAATATGCAAAAAACGCAGCAGGGCAGGTTGACAGGCTGCCCAAATCTGAAAAACTGGACGGGAGCAAGAAAGCAGTGAACATGAAAAAACAGGGGTTAAAGGGTAACGAGAGCAGAAGCAAATAATTACAGAGTCGGATAAAATAACAAGTCAATCCCGCTGAGCTGATTGAATAGCAATGGTGATGGCATCTTGAATGGGCTAAAACCTGGACTCCACTCATGATCAAGACTCGTGAATCCAGTCGAAGTTGTTGTCCAAGGAGTTGATGAGACAAATGTTGGATGCACACAACTTTGATGGCAGCATGGTCATATCACGTGCGCACCATCATGGTCTTATGATGATGACATTATACTGTCTGTGACAAATGGCCACTGCACCTTCTCTGAAAGCCTAATTTCATCTGGACAATCAGGATAGCGGTCAGTTCTTCAAAATGCCCACAGGTCAGTGAGAAGTGATTCTCGTGATCTGCCAACTCTGACAAGCATAATCACTCCTGGAAGCCACTGAGTGATTATTTCAATGAAATGTAGACTTCCCAGCCCATATTTTTCATTGGCTTGTGTCTTTGCCCCTCGTAAATGCTGCCTTCGGATTCCTTTATAGGCCTGTTAGTCCATCCTTATTACGGCCGTGTCATCATTTGTATCCTCTCATGGCTACTGGCCCCTTTACTTCGAGTGTTACACGGTACCTGTTATTTAGAGTGTGAGCACTAATTTCTTTTCCTTCTGCCTTCTCTACTCTGCCCTCTCTCCCGTTATCCATGCCTTCTCATCTCCTCCCCCACCCGCACTCCTGTTGTCCGTGCCTGCTTGCCCCTTCTCCCCCTCCCCCGCCCACACTCCCGTTGTCCGTGACTTCTCCCCCTCCCCCCACCCACACTCCTGTTGTCCATGCCTTCTCCCCCACTCACTCCCGTTGTTCGTGCCTCCCCCAGCCCTCCCTCCCGTTGTCCGTGATGACTACCGTTTGCACTGCAATAGGTCTCGCGTAAATGCACGTCCTATTGCATTGAAAATGCGTGTTCAGGTTCAATGTTGCCATGCAACAGTGCCCTGCGTTTTATGTTGCCGGAATAATTTTAAAGGGAATTAGCTAAGAGTCCAATGTGGATTTGCCTAGGAGGATTCAGGTGGGTTAAGTGGCTGGCACGCTCTGCCACAGTAGTGCGTGGAATACTTTACATCTCTGAGACAAATAATATCCACACTTACTCTACAAGAAATGGATATGCAATTCTTTTGACAGGTGATGCAGTGTATTTTTCTACAAGGTACGTAAAACACCTACAGCTCTCGGTCTATGCACTTTAACACTCTATGGAGACAGAGTGCACCGCCGGCGTATGTCTCTTTAAATTTTTACATTTCTAAAACACGAGAACAGCACAACTGAATCGGAATTTAAATTGCCCTATGAGCCTTTTGCATGCAGTTATCTGGGCAAGTTCTAGACAATGTGGTATTTAGAGCACTAACAGCAGGGGGTACTATGTAGCCATTCCAGCCAGTATGTGTAGCCATATTGCCAAAAGGGGGTGTAGCAAAAAGGTGGCATTAATCTTTGCAACAGTCCTCTTGTGTACCCAGGTTCAATCTTGGTGTTTTCTGATCTACGTTCAATATGAATTAATTAAATGCCTTTTGTGGTTTCAGCCCCGCCCTTGTGGGCCATGCTAGGCCTGCTAGAGTATGTATGTTGCGGCCTATATCACCAAAATATACCACTAATTTGAAAAAGCTGGCATTTGTTTTGGCCAGTGCTTCAATGAAGAGGTTAATAAACAGTGTGACTGAAACAAGAAGTTTCTTTATGGAAGTTATCATTTCCTAGAAGTTTCAAAATCTGTCTTCTGTCAAATCTGACTCGAAAACCATCACAATAAAATAGCCGAAAAGTTCCTTCAGAACAATCTGTAGAAAAAGTAAAAAAATGTACCAAGATCCACAAATCAAAAGTAGTATCGCTATGCTTGCTATCACTACCAAACACATTTATGACAAAGCTATTGCTACTGGAAAAATCAAAAGTGGCTGTTGTGAATGCAAACAAAATGAAATGCCATTTTCGTTCTGATTGATCTATTGTATCGTGACTTTGAAGGATGGACTTGGACAGTTCCCATCGAAGAGGAAATCTATATGTGGTGTGCTTGCCATTTTGGTTGTCAGGAAAAAGAACTCAAAACAGTGGAGCGATTATTTGGTCCACTAGCTAGATTCTCCCTTACTTTTTATCATATTTTATTATATGTACACATTTTATTTGATTATATTTCGATGCAGAGAAGCGTGGCGCAGTGCTCTTTTTTGTTACGATACTAGTGTTGTATAAACATAGCTGGCAACTGTTCCGTGACTTGAATAGCCCTCCTTCGCCAGACCTGCACTCATGAAGCTGACCCACCCATTCCAGCCCACAACACTCCCCAAATGATAGGCACTGTTCGAATGTTTACGGGCTGAAGGTTCTGAATTTGTTCTCTGCATTGGGTCCCATTACCCAATTCACCCATATCAGAAATGTATTCTCCTTCGAGTTCACCGCCTTCAATCAATTACTTAGATCACTTGATAAGCAAGCATTGTAATGCCTGACTATTGTTGGAAAATGTATTCAGCCTCCTCCTGCTTAGAAATACAACAAGACTTTGCAATGCAATAGGTCTGGCATTTATGCGAGTTTGAGCTATTGACATTGTAAATAACAATGCCTTGTATTTATGTTTTTGTTATTAAAACTTAAAGAAAAGGCATTGTTATTTCCAATGACAGTAGCTTAAACTCTCGCAAATGCGAGACCTATTGTATTCCAAATGCTTGTTTCACTTTTGACAGGCGCCCCCGCGCCTAGGGGAGGGGCGCCCTTAGTAGTGCCACGGGGCTGTGCCTCCTCCGGAGCCCCTGGACAAGGAAGGGGGTTGGCTGGCGGGGGTGACGTAGAAATGAAACTTGCAAGGAATGAAACCTAGCAGGCTATTTAAGGCTGTGCCACGGGGGGTTTTGTTCTCTTTGTCCCCTTGGTGTACAGCCTGGATTAAAGGAGCATCGTTGACCACCCACCCACCCGGCAGAAGAGTAAAGTGGTGCGGAGCGCTGACAGTTAACAACAAAGACGGATGCACAACAATGGAGGTGTAGCCATTCTATGGACCCCAGGAAGGGTAGATTCCACGTTTGCAGTGGGTCGGCAGGGAGGAGGGACTGACCTGCCGGTAGTCCTGGATTCTACTGCCCTAACCCACGACGTATGGACTGAGAACAATCTTGGGGAGGCTGACTGTGGGCAGGTACCCCAGTGGGCCGGTGCGCTATGCGGTGCCCTGGATGTCAAGTAGTGCAACTGTTGGCTGTAGCACGTTGGGGCCTGCCGGCACAATGTGAGCAGCAGAGTGGGACATTGGTGGCCGGGACGGCCAAGTTCAAATGTGCGGCCAAGTTCTAATGTACGGCCGAGTTAAAAAGTTAAAGCGTAAAGTTCAAATGTACGGCCAAGTTATTCTAGTGTACGGCCGAGTTAAAGTTAAAATGTAATGTCGTACTTAATTTCCTTACTGCCGTTAACATGTTGATGCAGCTGAAGTGTGATGCTGTGAATAATTCTTATATATCCAAGAAGGATACTTTCCTTGGTAATGGTCTGTGGTTAATTCCTTGGCTTAATGTGAATTAAAGGCTACGCCGTGGAAAACCTACCTGGATTCTGAGAGTTCTTGGGAGCAGTGGGGTGAAGTTGTTTGCCATCCCAGCACACCTCGTCGTTATAACCCGCTAATTATCTTCCCTCCGGTTTCCTCGACCAAGTTCAATCATCAACTTAACCACAGTACTCATTATCACCAAAAAGATCTCTTATATAAGACTGCTAAGTATCTAAAGTTCCCCACAAGTAATAATTATAATCACTTACCCTACAATGACTTACAAAAAATTAAGATCTCGCACGATCTTCATAAAAAGAATCGGAACACAGCACGACATACGCAAAAATGCATGCAAGAAGGTCCATGTAGGACACGTGGCGGGGACTACTGAAATAACGGAATTCTTTCCAAAAATAAATCATAATGAACAAAGGATCCACCCCAACGACCAAGGAAGTGCACAGAATGTCGGAAACCCCAATGAACTGACCTTGATTGATCTTAGTGAAAATCAAAAAAACCTTAGGGGGCATAAAGTCAGTAACTCCAGTGCTCAAGATCTGGTAAATATAGAAGTATCGCAGGAGCCGGGAATAACATCATTATCTTCCTTAGAACACAATTTACAACAAATTCCTGCTACAGATTTTACTTTACCTGACATCAACGTTTCTCTCTTGAGCCAAGTGCCTTGAAAGATGAAGGATCACTTAACAATTACAAATAGTACCCCCCAAAAAAATCCAACTTCATCGGGGAACCTCTCCCTAACACCAGAATTTCTTTCTACAATGCACTTACAATCTCCAAATGGTCATACACCGGTATCAAATTGTTTATTTTCCCTACAAAACTTTTTAGAATCAATTCTCAACATTTTGGGGAATAAGATGGATAACTCAGATCAGATGTTGGACACACAAATAGGTATGTTGCAATATCTTGTTGATAAAAAAAAGGAAACAGCAATGTATCTGCCAGTCACTGTGAGAAGTTGGCCTGATATATGATGTCACTAGTTCTAGTGTACACCCTGTATCAGTCCAAACAACCCTTATGGTGATTGGTTGTAAAGTCAACCTTATAGACCAGCTATCCTAGTGGTAGGAAGGACAAGAGCAGTCTTAGGCTAAACTCTATATGGCATGTGAAGCCAACTGTTATACCATTACAATCCCTTGAATACCAAATGAAAGGACACCACACCAGGTATATATAAAATTAGAATGTATTTATTCTAACATATACCCTCAGCACTCTTTATGAGTTCTGAGGTCTAAGTTCAAACAATTTCTTAAGTAGCATACGTTAAGTTACACAGGAAAATACAGTTAGGCCCAGGGGCCATGCAAACCATATACTAAGAAAGTGGTATGAGTACCACGTCACGAACAGGGAGTAGGCCTAGGGCCTTGGTAATCACTGGGGCTACACTACCCTACCAATAGTTAGGAAGTGGGAGGCCCACGGGAGGCGTGTGCAGTGTGGAAACACACACGTGGGTTACATTAAAGTCAATGGGAATGTAATAGTCAGAAATAGGAAGAATAAGGACACTTCCGAAGTTACTAGGAGGAAGCAACTAAAGACTTAGACACTTGGATAGTCAATATCCACTGGAGCACCGGAGTACTCGCTTTACCTCACCCACAGGAGACGGGTGCATAGATGTGAAGATGTGTTGGGTGTCGTCGCTGGATCCTATGGATGCCTGAAGAACAGATGCTGGCAGGCGGCCAGGAGGAAGATGTCCGGTGGACCCAAGGATGGATCTTGAAGGAAGAACACCTGCAAGCAGAGGGGACAAAGTCTGGGTCACTAGCCAGTGACCGTGTGGAACCAGGAAGGAACCAGGCAATGTCGTGCAGAACACAGGTGATGTCTTGAAGCTTGTCTCTGCAGCTGCGTGGACCAGGAGGCGTTGAGGATGACCAGAACCAGGGTACGAGCTGTCCCACAAAGGATCTTGCTGATGGCGGAGTCAACGTCTCGATTGGAATCAACAAGCCTTGGCAAAGGCAACCCACGCGGAAATGGAAATTCGCTTCAGGTGCAGACCAGGAAGGTCTGAGGTGCTTCTCTTTCACAGGGAAGCAAGGGCCAGTCTGGAGGAGCCAAACCAGTGGTGGAAAGTTAAGGGTTCATCGTCACTGAGGCTACTAGCCAACGGGCCAGCAACCGGACAGATGCGTCAAGCAGGAAAACGCAGAAGGGCCCCACGCAGAACTCGTGGAGTGTGGAGGGCTGATCTTCGGTGCAGATAGTGCTCGCGGTTGGAGCTTCTCAATCCCCAGAGCAAAACTTCGAGGATGCCTCAGAAGCTGCGCTGGAAGCTACTCGCCAATTTTCTCAGGTAGCCGGTCCCACGTCTCTCGTCGCCTCCACGGATCTCAGCTCGGCTGTGGATGTGGATCAGGGTCGGAGAAGTCTGGAAGTCAAGGCGCTGGTCAGGCTCTGCAGTCGGTTCTTTGTAGAACTTGAGCAAAGCAAACGGCAGGTGGCTTGTTGGTGCCTGTTAGCACAGGGTGGCCACTCCTTGGCCACAAGGGAGATTCTTCAGTCTTCTTGTCGTCGAATGTCGAAGGTCCAGAGTTTCGTGTCTAGTTTCAGTTCAGTATAATCCAAAGTCCTAGGGACTCAGCTCCCACTCTTATACTAATCTGGGGGGCTGGGTTACCTGCTAGGTCCCTCCTATGGGTGGGACCAGGGAGGGGGTGGTTACACCCCCTTCCCTTTGTCCAGTTTCACGCCAGGGCTGGGGCTGGAGTGCCCCAGCACCGGTTTGAACCGGGCTATGCATGGGACACCTTGTTGCCCCAGGCAGTGTCTCGTTTCTTTCATCCCTCCCTGCCCCAATACACTAAGTCCTGTCTGGGGTGGTGCTAGCACCTCCCAAGGCAGGAAACCTATTGTCCAAGCCTCCCTCGCTGGAAGCACTCCCAGCAGCAGGAGGTCAGACTTGTGTCCATGGCAGCAGCATCCATTTTGTGATGCTGGGGCTCTGGTTAACTTTAACCGGGTAAGTAGGATTTTAACATGTCTTCTCCCTCTAGAAGGGGGGAATACTATCCTCATCGCCAGAAATGGTGTGGGGGTAGTATTCCAAAGTGTTAGACATCTTACACGACATGCTTTGATAAAGCCAAGCCATAGTTACCATAACCGCGAGGATTATAAGGCACTTTAAGAGTATATGGTAGGCGATATCATAGAACAGCTATAAGGACATGGTTCCGAAAGCTGCAGACAGGCTCAGCTCATGCTAGAGCACCATCTCACATGTTACCAAGCACTCTGCCTCCAGGATTGTTACAGCCTGCCATATGAGTGGCTTACAGGTTACCCATGTGTCTATATATAAGGTAGGTATAGGAATACTATACCTAAGCAAGGGGTGATTACACGACCTTGCCCCAGCTGAGTGATCAGCCAGTTGTGTTATGATGGGAGGCCAGCCAGGGGTGGCATAATACATGCTGCAGCCCCTTGTAGGCCTAGGGTACACCTATGCCCTGGGTACCTAAGGTACACTGTACAGGGACCCATAAGGTGATCCTTACCAATTGGGTTATGTAGCTAAAGTACATAGTATGAATTTAGAGAGAGAACAGCTGGGCTGTGGGTCTGATTAGCAGGCCCACAGCCACATCTAAGTCGAAAACCGGTGAAGCAAAAGCATAAAGTGGGGGTGACCATAGGAAGCAGACCCTACTCTCCTACAGTCACCACCCCAAAAAGGAATGGGAAAAACTGAGGAAAATATTCCTAATCACAAAGATACCCCTTTAAATTAAGAAATATTACTAAAGACGAAGCATACATCAACCCAAACGGGGAGGAACAAACATAAAGTACCAAAAAAAAAGTCGGAGATCATTCAAACGTTTTCGCTCAACGTACTTTTCAAGGAACCAGATAACGATAAAGTCTCAAACCAGGTCAAAGCATATTATCCAATTGAAATCAAACAAAGAAGAAAATTGTCCAAATCTCCACCCTTACTCCCCTCGGACACCTTCTTAACTAAGAAGGAAAGGAGAATTTGAAAGAACAAAAAGAAAAGGCAGAAGAAAAGAATAACAAGGAGATTCGCAAAACAAAAATCACGAGTGTTAAAGTTTCCAAAATCTTCATCTCCCGAACTCCAATCATCTGAGCAGGATAAACGTTTGGAAAATACCCCAAATCAGGACATCACGGAGCACATCAATACACAATTAAATGAGAACAATAACGCTCTAAACCCTTTGGCAGTTAGTTTTTCAATTGCCTTAAATTGTAATAAATTTCCCCACTCAGCACCCACCCAACCGATAGAACAACTTCGGACCCCTTATGAAGAGCAGACTCATTCACACATTTTGGAGTTCACTGATCTATTCCCATCAGGGAACGATCCACTTAACCGGGAGAGAATTACAAATCTTATACAAAAGATACAAGTGTTACACTCCTTTTCAAGTGCAGAGATGAAATTAGTAGTCTTTCCGTTAAAATCTAAAATTACGGTAGCCGTTGTGGAGTTTTGGTCTCCGGTGATTCCGGGAATTATTTTAAAGGAAAGAGAAACTTTGTTTAAAAATGGGTATGATGCCGTAGTAGTTGATCACAAGGGAATCCACAATCAGAACAATCCCAAAGAGATTACTGATATGAAAAACCATTCACTCCCACAAGGCCACAGTGGTCACACTGACTCGATTAACATTACAAATGAAAATCTAACAATATCAATCAGGAATGGTGAAAGAAGGATTTGGAACAAACCTATTCCTAAAGAGGAGACAAAATCAGATGTAAAGCACTGGTCCTGGATTGCAGAGAACTTAAATGGTAAAACACAGGGAAGGGCAAAAATACTCCCTTTCTAACCAAGGCCTGAGCATTACCTCCTGGAATATTGCAGGGAAAACCCAGGAGAAACTTGCGAAGATTATGGAAGACGACCCTGGGATTGTGGCACTCCGGGAAACATGGTCAACTACAACTTTTTATCTAGACAAATATATTGTATATTGTATATTGTATATTGTATATGATATCCCCGCGGAACCAGTCAGCCGGGGACACCCTAAGGGCGGATTAGCAGTACTTCTAAGCGAAGATTTCTTATGGGATCAGGAAATCATCCCCATGAAATCACTAAACAGCCAATTTATAAAGGTTACGTGCCGGAAAGAGCTAGCAGATACTCCAAATGACGTACTTATTTACAACTTATATATTCCGCCTGGCTCCAATTCGGATTTCCTTATGTGTGAAATATTTGAAGAACTGGAAGAGGTTGTAGAAACCTTAGGATTCCCGTCAGTCTTCCTAATGGGAGACTTTAACGGGAAAATTTCCAACGATTCTGGAGAAATAGGAATACAGATTACACGATGAGGCCCTGTCAATTTCAAAACCAGTTTTTCCTCCAGGGATCAAAGCAGATAAACGGGGGAAATGAATACTCTCCTTGCTACCAGCTTTCAGTGGAGTTATCTTAAACGGTAACACAGAAGGAGACATATCGGCAACAAGTACAAGAACAGGTATATTTAACTATCTCAATATTAGACTACATGATATGTAGCCAGGACTTGTTCAGGAAGATAGAACATCTAAGTATCAACTTCAATCAGGGAAGCGACCACGCAATTCTTAATTTTACAACCGGCCTAATAGTGAAGTCTAGCTCTGTGGGTTATAACATGTTTCCACAAAGTCCTGCACTCGCGAACCAAGTACGAGGACGAATAATTTGGAATACGAGACCACTCGACAACAACAACATAGCAAAGGCATTTACGCAAATATTTGAAAATACACATCTCACAGACCCAATAACAAATTTTGAAGTCGCTTTAAAGAAATTCGTGAAATTCATGCAAGAACCCCTTAACCTCCGAAGCTTCCAGTCAAGAAATCACAAAAAGGAAAATCCGGACAAAAATGTAATATTTCTTAACAAATTAATTCGGACACAATTTGTATGTTTCTCCGACAGTAGACAACAGGAAATTAAAATACGTATAAATCGGAGGGCGAAAGAAAAGCAAATAAAAGTGCAACAGGATAAAAAATGGATGGATATTCAGATTGCGGCAAAACAAAAAATATACGTGAATACTGGACTCTTATTGCAAAAGAAACAGGCTCAAAACCTTTACAAGCCTCACCAGTCCCCCCAAGGGAATGGGAAGTGTATTTAACAAATTTATACAAGACAAACGTGAGGAAAAAAATCATGATACGACCATCAGGCAAGATATGGGTTACTACTCTCGATGATGCCGCCCCTTCACCATTTCAAATTGAACTTCATATAAGAAATGCAAGAACATCTGCAGCAATGGGCCTAGATCAAATACCAATAAAGGTGCTCCAAATGAATCCAAAGGAGTGGAGTTTCTTTTTAGCCCCCCTCTTTTCCCATAGCTTCGCCACTGCCGAAATCCCCAAATCTTGGAAAGGAAGTATAATTATCCCTATCCATAAGAAGGGCTCCTGACTGTCTCCCGGCAACAACCGACAGATCGCACTGCTCGATGCGACAGGAAAGATCTTCGCGGCCAGTTTATTGGACCATCTCAAAGAGTGGGCCTTCTCAACTGGATCAATCCCTTTATTAACCAAGCTGGGTTTCAAAAAAACATTCTGTAACTGATAATATCGCGATGTTACAAACAATAATTGATAAATATGTAGTCTCGAAATCACAGGTCGTCTACTCTGTCTTTGTCGATTTTTCAACAGCATTCGACAGAGTGGACAGACCAACACTTTGGTGTAAGCTAAAAAAATTGGGAATCCCGGACAACTTATTACATATAATTGTGTCACTCCACTCTGAAACTTGGTGCCAAGTATTATTGGGGACAGAGAGGGGCCTCAAATCCCCAATTAAAACATCAAATGGCCTAAGACAGGGGTGTCTTTTAGCTCCTCTATTATTATCCCTCTACCTTAGTGATCTCCCAGATTGTTTTTATGCAGATAATTAATTTGGCTCCGAAAATATCACTACATAAAATACATACTTTGATGTATGCAGATGATTTTACCCGGTTCGGCCTCCAAAGGAACTTGCATGCACTTGCGTTATACGCAGAACACATTTTTTTTGTTTGTAAACAAAGACAAAAATAGTTCCTTTTCGAGGAAGACAAAGATACGTAAACTATAACTGGACCTTAGGAAGACAACCGTTAGAAATAGTGAATGAATACATCTATTTAGGTTGTATTTTCTCTCAAACCTTAAAAAATCATTCCCATCTTCAGCATATGGCCTACAAAGCTGATGTTCATGCCGGGGCGCTCCAAAGATTATACTCTGCTACCAGGCATAGGCACTTTTCAACCCTTTTACAGGTTTTTAGTATCAAGGTTCCACCTGTTCTTTCATACGCTCTTGAGCATATTCCTATAAATCAATGGCATCCAATACAACTCAAAGAAAGCGAGATTCTTCGGAAATTAACCAAAATGTCTCAAGCTGTACCCGTGCAAGCCTTGCGCCTTGAACTTTCTCTAACTAGTACATACGCTAGAGGAATCACTGCCATTATTCGATGGGCGTAGAACATCCTACATGCTGAACAAGGTTCTCTAAGAGCTCTACTAAAACTGGAAATCTTTGATGAAGGATCCTCAAAATACGTCTTTTATCGAAACTTAGTGTTTGCACAGAAGTTGTCAGAATGTTCAGTTGATCTGCTGAAAACCTGGACTCCGGCACATTTGAAACTCTTTTTAAAACACTTGACTCCAAGGATAAGCTACGATCTTGATTTCCAGCACTGTACAAAATTGCAATGTTATAAGGTATATGCTGACTCAATTGAATTCAAACAAAGGCAACAATATCTTAATTTCACTTTAAGACACGGCGCCCGGCGTTGCATGATTTTACTTCGGTTTGGGATCCTCCCTCTCAAATCTTTTACTTGTAAATGGACAAATAACAATAATGCCAGTAGCTTATGTGACCTCTGTAAAGGAGGAGTTCAAGATCTGATGCATATTTTGTTTGTTTGTCCTAATTCCACAGTAATCGTTGCAAGAAAGCGATTTTTAAAATCAATTCAAACAAAGTGTAATTCTACAATTGTACAGAGTTTGATTTCCATTCTTAAATCACCTCCCCATGAATTTGTATGTTATAATCTATTTAAATTTTTTTTTAAAACATTTAAACTTGTATTAGGATAAGCGTTCACAATTTTACTAATTATAAATGTAATTTTATTGTTCTATCATTCTATTCGTTGTTCTCAGTAGAGAACAAATCAAATAAATAAATACATTTGAAAATTAGTGGGAGCAGTGGGGCTAAGGTGACAGAATTTGGGGAGGTGGGAATGTCACGTTGTGCGCATACTATGCCATTGTTACAATTATTAACCGATATATATTTCCAAGCGTACACTAACAAAGCAGATTTATATCCTAAGTTTGCATAACCACTTCCCAATCACAACTTAGGAACTATCATCTTCGTTAGTCATATGTTTACATGTAACTGTTCCAAAATATCATTAAAGGTATCACTTCTTCCTCTCACATTTAAAGTCGCTCTTTCATCATCATCACCCTACACAAATCCTAAAATCCTCTTTGAGACTTTCAGTGCAGCAAAATGAATTGCCAGTTGTCAGGCACTTTTGGTCTATGTACTTTTTTATTCGTAGAAATACCTTGACTATTCATATTCAAATAATTGCACATTAGTAACTTGCGGGCGGGAACTCATGTCCCAGTCCTCATGTTTGCGGACGACACATTGATTATTTCCAGGACCCCGAGCGGGTTACAAAAGGCTGTGAACGCATTCGGTAATTTCTGTACTCAGCGAGGACTTGAGATTAATACCTCAAAAACCAAGCTTTTTTCTTTCAATCAGCATAAGTCCTTTAAGGGAAGGATATTATTAAATAATATCCCCCTGGAACAGGTGGATGTTTTCATGTATCTAGGGATCTCCCTCTAAAAAGATATGGGCTGGAAAAATCATCTAAATCTTACAGTTATAAAACATCACCAGCGTACAGGTGCCCTGCTGATGAAACACAAAATGTTGTTTACTAAACCTGTAACCCCGGCCCTGGAAATTTATAACATCAAAGTGGTGAGCTCAGCTCTATATGGAGCTGAGCTATGGGGATTTAGCGACTTAAGACGTCTAGCCGTGGCAGAAAATAAGTTTCTTCGCAGCCTGGTCGGGGTTCCTCAAAGCACACCGATGACCCCACTTCGTCTAGATCTAGGCAGGAAGAAAATTGAGGATATGGCAAAGTTACGTCCACTGTTATACTAAAGGCGACTATGGTCCACTCTGGAGCTCTCACATTTTGTTCAGGGCCTAAAAGATGTGATTGCTCTGGATCGCTTTCACAAAATAGGTTGGCTTAAAGAGATTAGAACCACACTCACTAAACTTGATTTATTGTGTTTATATGATTCCCCAGATACCTCTGCCTTTCCAACCAAGTCGGAACTAAAGAAAAAATATTGGGACATGCTATTTTCGTCATCATTTAATGTGATCACAGCCACTAGCTTGTCAGGCCGGTTTTTGGATTTCAAAACCAGGCCCGTTTGTGAGTTGTTTTGGGATCTAATAGAGAAGCCACTTGATCGGAAATTATATTTCCAATTCAGGATAGGCTCCCTCCCTACCAAATCCTTCACATGCAAATGGGATTTATCTATGAGTAGTAAGTGCCACCATTGTCGGGCTGAGGACGAAACTATTCCTCACATATTGTTTGTATGTCCGCTATATGTGGCTCCACGCCGTAAATGGCTGAGACCAGCTTGTTCCTCCTTGGGCACACGGAGCTGTATGTCTGCTCTAAGAATTTTAGGATCCGACTGTGCTCCTAACTTAGCTATTGCTGTCGCTAAGTTTTTGGGTTGGTCAAGGGCCATTCGCACTTGCACTTTAAAATCCCCTGCTGCTGATCAAATTTAAACATTGATATTTTACTTATGTTGTTACGTGAGTCTTATAACTTTTTACTAAGGTTTTATCACTGTTTTGGAGCTTTATTGGAATTTAATACTATTTTATATTGTCTAGTGTAAATGTTTTATTTATATTGTCTCGTGTTGTATGTTGTATATGTTTTTTTTGTGCTTTTATGACAATTGTCGAAATAAAGCTTCTGAAACGGATATATATAAAACATTAAATCTGACAAGATGTTCTATCCTGTTTAACATGCCAAAATTCTTCAACTGCGGAATAGAAGGAATCAACAAAGCCATAATACCTTCTATGTACACCTCAGTATCTCAAATCCATGAAGTTACGTATGTATGAACTCCCATTTCTTTAACCAAAATGTCTCTTCTATTTGAATTTATATATTTTTTCAATTATTTCACAAGAACGCCAAATCATATTTTCTTTTAACGGGGCTCACTGTCCATGAGTTTGTTGACGTTGTCCTAAAGAGTAGAACAGCACACTAACAAATGAGAGTGTGCTTTTTTTCTATGTAAAACACCTTCAATGCTTATTGCTGCTTACCAAATTTATATACTTCGTATTTAGTGCATCAACCTGTTTGCCTTTTGAAAATTACGCTTGCTGTATCCTGTACAGTTCTTGAGCAAGGAGATGGCAAGATTTCTCTTACTAACCCACTTGCCTAGTTAATTTTACATATACAAAGAAAAAAAAAATTCTGCCCGATACTGTTAATCATTGCCATTTTAAGACCATTGTTCAGGTATTTAAAGACATCATTTAAGGGAGGATTCACCTCTCAGCCCCAGTGAGCACATTGATGCCTCTGTAAACAGCTAAAAATCAGAGGTGCCTCAATCCCTGCTTCACCACTGGAACCACTTGGGCTTGATCAAGAGCATAGCAAGGAATCAATTACCCCAAAGTGCAGCATCAGAGGTCAGGCATCAATAAAAAATATTGGGAGAACTATCTAAGCAGGTACTGATGAGTATTTCTTAGATAATGTAAAACACAAGGTTGGTCATCCACCCACTGTCTGTGAGTCCTGTGTCTATATCCACAGCAGCCACCCTTGTATTTGGATGTTGGGTCTTCCTGGTTTATATCAAATATAAAGGTGATCATCTGGGCACATAAATTGTTTCAAGGATGCTTAGAATGACTCTGCCTATGGACCTTGTTTCCCAGTCCCAGAAGCCCCTAGATTCCTGGTATTCCCAGGCTTGGGCAAAGAATGCTTTATAGCACCAGGCTTGGGGGTTACTATTCTGGTTAGTGTTCCCTACCTTGGATCTCTGGTATCTCTGAAGGTGAAGTGAGGAGTGTTGTTTTGAATTGCATATTGCCTACCTAAATCTCTGCCCATCTGGTTTGCATCGGCCCCCTTGGTCCCAGCAAGATGGTGAGGCTAATCAACTGGTCGGACCCCAACTAAAGGTACATTGGAACTGAACAGCCACCTTCTTCCCTATTGCCCACCTGTTAGATTTGGGGGTCTCTAGTTGGCAGATAGGGACCCTTGCGTCTAGTCAGGGGAAGGGGGTACACTCCTAAAATAACCCCTGCTCACCCCCTTGGTAGCTTGGCACGAGCAGACAGGCTTATCTCAGAGGCAGTGTGTAAAGCATTTGTGAACACATACAGTAACCCAGTGACAACACTACAGATGGACTCCACATAAGGTGTATATTAAAAATACGTATCTTTTATATAGACTTAACACAAGAACATACACGACAAAAATTACAATACTGTACTTAAAATGGTAGAATTAGCTTAGTTCTCTTTAGATGATAAAATGCGACACTTTGAGTTCAATGTACCTTTGAATGCGTAATGCTATACAATGAAAGTGTTGCAGGGAAGGTGATGTATTGGTTCCTTACACGCAGAAACGGTGATGCGTCGGTTTCTTACTGCGCTTCCGTGGCGATGCGGTCCGCAACGCTGTGATGCGATGAAGATCCGGTGCAATGAAACAAAGATGGCGTCTTCTTCTTGATGCGACACGATGCGTGCCCGCCCGACGGCCGTGCGGCGACTCAACGATTCTTCTGAGCCGCGACAGGCCCTGCAACACGCTTTCTTGGTGATGCGAGACTCTTCGGCGAGGTGATGCGACAACTACAGCGGCAACACCCTTGTTCAGTGATGCCACGACACCGGCGGCAACAATCTTCTCCGGTGATGCGAGACGCTTCTGCAAGGCGATGCGACAACTGCAGCGGCGACACCCTTGCTCAGTGATGTGACAACAGCAGCTGCGGCGGCGACACTCTTCTCCGGTGATGCGAGACATTTCTGCAATGCGATGCGACAGCTACAGCGGCGACACCCTTCTTCAGTGATGTGACGACAGCGGCTGCGGTGGCGACACGGTTCTCCTGCGTGAGTCACACTTCCAGCTCCTTGCAACACACAGTCCCTCAGAAAGCCTGACACAACTGCAGGCACTTCCATAGAACTCTTGGGGAGCTGGTGGTTGAAGTCTGTTGTCCCTGAGACTTCAGCAGGAGGCAAGCTCTTTCTCAAGCCCTTGGAGATCCTTCACAAGTTGAATAAAGTACACACAAAGTTCCTCTCTCCTCTCTTTGGCAGTTAGGCAACCACTGCAGGCCAATCCCTCAAGTTTAGGGATAGTCTCTCCTCAGTCTCTCTGGTTCCTCTCCTCAGCAAAGGTTTCTTCTTGTTTCCCAAAAGTGATCTAAAGTTCTTGGGTTTGGGTCCCTATATTTATACTCAGTTTCTCTTTGTTCTCTGAAGGCAGAGAGGCCTTTGCCTAGTCCAAACCAGTTCTGGTCAGTCCTGGAGCACTTTGTTGACATGACTCCTTCTTTCCCTTCATAGTGCAGGGCAGTGACATCAGACGCACAACAGGAGGTGGAGCCAGCATTGTGGAGGGAAGGCACAGCCCTATTCAGGTCCCAGGTGCAACTCCTCCCACCCATCTACATGCAGATCTTTCTATTCAGCCCTGTGCTGACTCACCCTGTCTCCTGGAATCCCCCAGCCCTTGTCACTCAAACTCCAGACAAGGAATACACAACCTAGCAGAGGCAGGCTGGGATGTTTAGACAAGAAAATACCTACTTTCTAAAAGTGGTATTTTCAAACACAGAATGTTAAAACCAACTTCACTAAAAGATGTATTTTATCATTCTGAGTTAAGGCATACTAAACTCGGATTTCTACCTAGTTCCCTGAGTCAGTTAGGATTATAAGATGTAATAATCAAACTGCCCATTCTGGCCTATGGGGAACAGGTAGCCTTGCAATAGTGAAAAACGAAAATGGCTGTAATTCACTATTAGGACATGCCACACACACCAGGGCATGTCCTACCTTATACTTACAATGCACCCTGCACATGGGCCTACCATAGGGGTGTTTGATATGAAGAAAAGGGAAGGTTTAAGGACTGGCAAGTGGGTGCACTTGCCCAGTCAGCATGGCAGTACCAGACTGCACACAGACTCTGCAATGGCAAACCTGAGACACACTTTTACAGGTTGCTTCTGTGGGTGGCACAACCAGTGCTGCAAGCCAACCAGCAGCATTTGGTTTACAAGCCCTGGGCACTCCTGGTGCACTGTACTAGGGTCTGACAGGTAAACCAAACTAGCCAATCATGGAATCACTAATCCATACATCATGCCTTGCCTCCATGCTTTCCAAGATTCATTGGACATCTGCATGATCTCTTTAACCCTTACTAAGCAAGGCTTTGCTCACATCTAAGAATCAAGGCCTCCTTCAAGATTCCAAATTTCTGTCTTTTACTTTTATTCAAGTGCATTATCATTTTGTAATGGGAGAGGCAATCAGGGTGGAAAGAATGCTGCTTTCTTCTCTTCATTGAGCTCAGGAGCCTCATATGGCTTCTCATATATTGATACATATACCAGAGTATCTTTGCTCACCGAAATCATCTCCATGGTGTATTTACCATTAGGAGGGCAATGACTGAAGAAGTAATAGGGGTGGCAACAGAACCACTGGAGTATGAGAAACCTTAAGAACTTAAATATTTAGCTTTGTTGCTTCTATAGCATCTGTACGATCTTCTCTTTTTCCTCCTCCTCCTCCATCTTTAACATGTCCTTCTAAAATTACTTCCTTTCTTAGCCTCATCCATCTTTTACCTTTCTTTCCATTCCCTTTATCTGGAAAGCTATAGGATAGAGGGAATCACAGAACTAAACTGTCCAATTGAACATGTTTTTTTCTGATATTGTCCAGATGTAAGAGGATCAGGAGGTACCAGAAAAAAGTATTCTCTTCAATTGCCATGCTGCTTGAACTTACAATGGACCCTTCTTGGCCATAAGGGAACCATCCTCAACAGATTTCAATCCCATGCTGGGATGCCCAACTGGATTTATCCTGACTTGTGTGTATTTTAGACGATGCACAGAGTTTTGTCACTCTAGGCATACTGACATTTTATTGGCTCCTTGTGATATGCATCCTGACTCTACACTAAATATTTGCTTATTCCCATCTCTCCTCTGCCCAACTTCTTTGGTAAGAGAAACAAAATTGTGGGAGTTCTAAGGAACAAATTACAGCGTAGAAGAAAACACAAGACCATAGATCTTTATAGAAATTCCGATAATTTTTCAGTTCTATGCACTAATATATTGCATTAAATGTAAAGTTCCTTGAAATAAATATGTGTTTTTATACCAACAACTTGAATGGTAGTGCTTTTTGAATTTTATAAAAACCATTGAGTTGTGTATAATAACATCTTGTAGTAACTGCGTCCACGCAGGTAGATGTAGATGAAGAAGTTTAGTAGAAGTTAGTTACAGGATATGATGATGAGTCCAGAGCTAGCCCCACCAGGAGCAGCTAGCTTGCTGCTCAGCCCCTCTCAACTGTGACTTCTGACTCCAACATTCCATAATACATCACATTAGGAACAGTCCACTGGAAAAGCATGTGGTGGCAAGAATAACATTAAAGCCAGGATACTACATATCACCATTTCTTCTATATAAAAAAAGGTAAGCAGAAAGAAAAAAAACGAGATAGAGAATAGACAAAGAGGAAATCAGAAACATCACAAACCAATAAGAGAAGAGAGCAACAAAGAGAGAACACGAAGATATGAAGAAGGAAAACAGAGAAGCAACAGGTGAGGAAGCAGCAGGTGAGGAAACAGATAAACAGAGAAGCAACAGGTGAGGAAACAGATAAACAGAAAAGCAACAGGTGAGTTAACCATCCTCCCTTCTACACAACAACAGAAACGAAAAGAGAAAGCACAAATGACTACCTCAAGACATACTTTCTGGCCAGGCAGGCATAAAAGGAGACAAGTCATAGCACAACACAATAACCAAAGAACAAAAACTAGACACTAACAATGAGAAGAAGAAGGAAATACCTCCAATGGACAAAAAAAGGCACAACGGTAAGAGAAAGACGGAGAAAAACTGACAACAAGAATAGAGTCCAGAACCCACAGATGGCCAGAATAAAATACATCACGAGGAGAACTGAACTGCAAGAGGAGACAGGAAAAAAATTGAGAAAATGTAAATAAGATCCCTCATTACTCCCTGTTAAAATAGAAATTACAATATAATGAAAACAAGACGATGCATTCCAAACTGTAAAACGTAAACAATACAACATAGAGTTGAGGGAAACACCACTTGGTATTAAGACCAAAGAAATACACCCTGTGTGAGGGTAAAATTGTACTCAACCTATGTGAAAATGGGAGATACTAGAACCCATGACTAACTCCTACCCTGAGGAGTTAAAAGTTGTGGTGAAAGAGTGCACACTGTGCGCTGTAGTGGTGAGACAAAACCCACATGACACCACGTAAAAGGTTTGTGCAGGGACAACCTCGGATAGAGGTTCAAATGTTGTGCACTGTTGTGATGGGACTACAACCCATACAACACACCCTAAGTAGGGTAAAACGCAAAAGGTTTGTGGGAGGGCAACCTCGGTAGAGGTTAAAATGTTGTGCACCGTTGTAAGGGACAACCACCCATACAACACACCCTAAGTAGGGTAAATGACCCAGAGTATGATCTGTTGTTATGCACTGTAGTAAAGGGAAAGAAACCCAAACCGTACATTCTGTGTGGGAAGACAGTATACGTAATAATTGACTTGTAGCTTGAGACCTGCCTCGAAACATAATGGAGGTTAGAAGTAGTTAACTAATGTACTTGAAGCTTGAGACCTGCCCCGAAACGTAAAGGAGGTTAGATGTAGTTAACTAATTTATATGTAAAGTTAGGATATGTAAGTGTTCATAACAATAACCAAACCCTGTACTTAAGTTATCCTAAGAAACATGTAAATATGGGAACAACCCTATAACACTACCCCATGTGCAGGAGACAAACTGCAATGTAAAATGGAGAAAAGGCACAAACCATCCCTAATGTAAGGACATGTGTGATGGTGCTATGACACAAACTTATCCCCATGTAAAGGATCACAAGTGATGGCCACTCATCAGTAAAGCATTATGATAACCTTACACAACAACTCTAAATAAAATCACTCATCAGAGTGGAACCGACGCCGGTTAGCGACCTCTCACCCGAGTTGTGGTAGGTCATAACTTGCATCAGCATAAAACAAATAAGAAGACTTTTTAGACAACTGGCTTTGGCGTAGGTAGCAAATAACAACAAGAGTAAAGCTACTCTGTGAACACAAGTACATTGCACCACACCTGGAACATGTTAAACAAAAAAAAAACGTAGACCATGGCAACAGCAAAATTATACTCATTACAATGTTACCACGATGGAAACTGAAGCAAAGAGACCCAGAACAATCTCTTCCCTAATGATCCATGGACATGTGTGTGTGGTTACAATCATTCTGAAAACCTAATGTGCAGGCAATGGCTCCGGAAGGAAATTTCCAAAAGTACCTGGAAGAAAGATGAAACTGAGAGTCTAACCAGCAGAAACCCTCGACGACCACAGTTCCTCGTGTCTATCCAGAAAGCAAAACTGCATTGTGGGTCGTCCTCGAGATTGGTGGCAAAAGTGAGGCAGCACCATTTGTAGAAATGAAAGCAAAGCACCACGAAACATAAAGTGCTTGAGCCACCCCAAGATGGTGGCACATTGGTTACGTTGCACCAGGTGGCTCCCGACATTGTCGTGCAGCAAAGAGTCCCAGAGCAGCAGACAGCACCACATAGAGGGAAAAGACGTCACTTTGGTGCCATGGAGACTCCACAAGAGCGAAGGAGGAGGTAAGGGCCCACTCTGCTAGTGACTCACGCGACATACTTTTGAATTGCAACACGGCGGTTAGAAATAGCCCTAATGTTTCAAAGGGGGCTACTAGTAGAAAATATACAAAGTGAGATCCAAGTACATGTTCCGTGAATAGTTTACATGTAGAAGCTGTTGAAACAAATGCCAGCACAGAGCTACAACTTGGACTCTGCGTGGCAGTAAATTATCACGACAGTAAACACTTCCCCATAAAAGCTGTTGATGAGATGAACTTGCAGAAAACAGGTTTGTGCAAAACATAAGCACCTCAGTCCACACTGGAGACAAACACAGGGAGTCACCAATTACATGGGTTCTTGAGGCACTTAAACATTGTAGTGGATGCGAACTTCACAGTGTAAAGACATAGGCTTGTCCCAAACGATATTGATCGTGTGTGGCACTTAGGGAACTTGCAGAAAACAGGCTTGCGGAAAACAGAAACACCTAACTTTGCACGGGAGACAAAACAAACTCAGGTAGAATAATTACCTTGCTTGTTGAGGCACGGTAGACATAGCAGGAACAGGCTTGGGTTGAAGCTGAAACTGAAATAACAGGAACTGGCACGTTTGTGTAGAGGGCGACCGATGGCCAGGTCACTGGTGAGGCTAAGCGGTGCCAGTATGATATATATATGCAGTTGAGGGTACAGAAATTGCTTCTCCTTGAAGGGTACTCCACACTAGAAAATGAAGGACTTGACAGGTAGCACGCAGGTTCTTTGAGTCAACTCGTTGCCAATAAAATGTAGTAACTGAGTCCACGCAGGTAGATGTAGATGAAGATGTTTATTAAAAGTTAGTTACAGGATATGATGATCAGTTCAGATCTAGCCCCACCAGGAGCAGCTAGCTTGCTGCTCAGCCCTTCTCAACTGTGACGTCTGACTCCAACATTCTATAATACATCACATTAGGAACATTCCACTGGCAGAGCATGAGGTGGCAAGAAAAACATTAAAGCCAGGATACTACATATCTTTTATTCAACTGCTTATATGTTAATTCGGTTTATTGTGTTCAGTCCCTGATTCTGTGTGATTGACAATGTCACTTGTTGGTGTTAGATGGTCTGGTGCCTTAGGATCAAAAAGTGGTGTTAACTGATTTGAAAGAGCAAGGCAGGAAGCAGCAACTTCCTAACATGGTGCCCCCTGCTTACACTGATTAAGCAGCATACCTGCTCCAAACAAATCTCTCTCAACATAACAACATAACATATAACACAACATAACATAACATAGAGCATAAGATAACATAACATAACGTAGCCTAAAGTCAGCAAAGCGTTTCAGCTAACTGCTTACCTGAAAGCGAATCCATCACATCGCCATCCTGAGAATCCTACTGTCCTAGACGATTGCCTAGTGTGCCTAGACCTTCCATCGGTCTTGTGTATCAACATTAAGAATGAAGCTGGGGGGCGTGGCTTGACGCCCAAGGAGTATGGACGCGTCTCCGTGAGGCTCCCGGTCCCGGAGCGGAGAAGTGCAACTTCGCGATGATTTCTAAGGAAGCAGCTGGCACCAGTTAGCATGGGAAGTGTTCCTGCATCGCACACCATGCTTTTCGAATAGTTTTGAGACGATTACTCTGCCTTTGTCAGGTAATTAGTGTCGGCTCGTCTCAGCAGCAGCGCGACCGCCATTTTGTTTTTCGGCGGAATGGCTTCTCCTTCTGCGAGCTTCCACCACAAGGCGACCTAAGGACATAATTCCAGTGGCAATCGGAATTTCCTCCACTCACGATGTCCGAATGACGTTCTTCTTGTTTTTATTTTTTCTCTGTTGCTATTTTTGTTTTTACCTCAGTCTGCATGGATGCTAGCAGTGGCCGCCATCTTAGGTAATGATTCGTCTCATTGCTGGCTGGGTCTGCACAGTTTTGCTCGGAGCCTACGAAGTTTTCCTGCTGTTACTCTTCATGACCTCTTTTTTGGCGGATTGAGGTTTCTGCCAACCGTATTGGCAAAGGATTTCTGATCATCACCTTCACCCTGCTCGCTGGTTCGCGACCAGCTACTGTGTATTACAGTTGGTGGCTTCTTCTTTTTCTTTTTTACGTGGCGTGCCCTGCTACTGGCCCTGCTAGTTGATGGGTAGGACACGGGGCGCTCATACCAGCCCGTCCCTGCCGCCACGTTCTTTTATCAAAAACTCTACTTTATTCTCACAACTCTCCAAGTTGGAAGATTCGCAGATATTTGAGGAAGAAGACAAGCACTCAAAGATGGATTCTGCACCCGCCACAGCTACCAAGTCGAACGTGAAGAGGCTAAAAAAAGACCCTCCCTCGCCTCCCAAAGCATCCTCGGACATCTCCATGGAACTTTTGCTACACGAGATAAGGGCTCTTAGACCCTTTATGGAGGAAACAAATTCCACACTACAAGCTCTCTCTGACAAATGGGGGCAACTCGATACAAGGCTTACAGCGGTTGAACATGATGTTGCCACTTTCACCGACACTGCTAAAACAATTCCTGTCATGCACTCGCAAATTACCACCCTCCAGAAACAGGTTGAAGACCTCGAAAACCGCAACCGGAGGAACAACCTCCGTATTTTTGGCCTGGGGGAGGGACTTGAAGGGAGCGACCCCATTGCTTTCTTTAAGACTTTCCTCCCTGAAGTCCATCACTTGTCGGACGGAACTATGCTCAACATCCAACGAGCCCACAGGCTGGGGCGCGTTCCTTCGGCTGGCTCCTCTCCCCAGCGACCGAGGGGGGTCATTATCTACTTCCTAGAGTACACGGATTTGCTAAAGGTGTTAGCGGCAGCCAAAGCTCTTCAGCGTGTCACATGGTCAGGTTCCACGCTATTTTTTGCGCAGGATTACTCCAAGGCAACTGCTGATAGACGCAAAGCTTTCCTGAATCTTCGACCTGATCTTCGTTCTATGGGGGCCAGATTTGGCCTCTTTCACCCTTGTCTTTTCAAGGTCACGTACAATAACAGAACCACGACTTACGAGGATCCTGGACGCCTGCAGAGCTTTATCGATTCACACAGGATGGATGCCACCACCTCTGCCGGAACATCCTCCTCACATGTTGCTTGATTGCTACTCAATATCTGTGCTTTTCTATTATTCTCCCTGCTCCACAGTCCTCTCGCTCGCTAGGCGAAGTTGTTTCCATTCTATTTTGTACAATAGTGCCAGCTTTCTGTGTTGATTTTCACTGCATTAATGATTTTGCATTGTTACAGTATTGTTCTTCAATATTTTTTCTTTTTTAGGCTCGTACTTTCTTGGTTCCTGTTTTTTTTTTTCTCTCACAGTTGCTTCCTGAGATTAATTCCTGTCACATGTTCTTGTTTCACAGTTATGATGTCTCCTCATATGGTCTTCCCCGTTCCCCACCGGATCCTCCCTGGACGCGTGTCTGCTCCATGTGGTTTCACCCACCCTCCCACTCATTCTCTCCTTTTGTAGGTATGTTTTACATTTTGTTTTGTGTCCTCGTTATTGTAATGTCTCTGTTTTGGCATTGTGCTCTTTCATTCGTATCTCATTGCCTTTATGGTATCCTTACTGCTCCAATTCCCTCTTTTCTACTTATCTTTATTCTCTCCTCAGTCCTTGCTCTGTCTCTTTCCTCTGTCCCTCTCTTTAATCAGAAGATCTCTTTTGTGCCATACATTTTTTCCATTTTCTACGGATTTTGCACTGCATTGACTTTTTGCTTTCTAACTGCATTTTGTTTTACTTGTGATTGCTCATGTCTTTGAAACTAGTTACTTGGAACGTTAGGGGTTTACACTCTCCTATTAAACGGCAAAGGATCTTAACCCATCTGGCCAAATTAAACGCGGACATTGTCTTTTTGCAAGAGACTCATCTTTCCGCTGATGAATCGTTAAAGCTGAAAAGGGGCTGGGTGGGGGAAGTCTTTTTCTCTCCTGGGGATGGCAAACGGAATGGTGTGATGATTCTTTGCCGTAAATCTCTTTCGTTTACATTATTGTCTCAGAATTCAGATGTTAATGGGCGGTGGTTAAATGTCAAATTGTCCTTCAAAGGAGTTCCTATATCTCTGTTTAATGTATACGCCCCTACGTGAGGAGAACCATCCTTTTGGTCCACCTTAGCAGCTCAGCTTGCCCTTGGTTTGGAAGATAATTTTATTTTTGCTGGGGATTGTAATCAGGTTTTTGACCCCTTTATAGATAGAAACTCCAAAGTCCCTTATATCCCCAATAAACCCCAGAAATCATTTGTACGAGTTATCTCCCAACACCAACTCTTTGACGCCTGGCGTCTCTGTAATCCAACCACCAGGGAGTACACCTTTTATTCCCCCTCTCATCATACCCAGTCAAGAATTGACTACATTTTTGTTTCTCATTCTATCTCCCAAACCCTTACGCAAGCAGAAATTGGCCCTATACTGCTATCAGATCATGCCCCTGTGTCAATTGTATTCGAAATTCTCCCTCGAGCCACAGGTCCTAAGAGGTGGCGCTTCAACAACGCCCTCCTTCTGGACCCGAAATTTACCGCTGCTTTTACCACTTTTTTTGAAGAGTTTTTTGCGTTTAATACTGACCAATCCATGCCCTTTTCCACCATTTGGGATGCTTTCAAGGCCTCAGCGAGAGATTTTGTGATTGGCTTTGTTGCAAAGAGGCGGAAACTTTCCCGCAAATTTACTGCTGACCTTTTGCGGGACATCAAGACACTGGAACACTCCTTTTACACCTCGCACTCGAGCCAATCCCTCACAGCCCTCATCAACGCCAAATTAGCATTTAATAAAAAATCTACGGAGGATGCTTCTTTGTACTTATTAAAGTCCAGTGCTAAATTTTATGGGGGCAAAAACAAGGCAGGAAAGATTCTGGCTAACTATCTGAAAGTTAAACAGAATAGACTCAATATTGAGTCTATCTATGATGAACGCCTGGATTTAAAATTTAAAGATTCGGATATTCTGAACGAATTCTCCCTATTTTATAAATCCCTATATACCTCGGAATCGCAGCCCTCTGAGGACTCTCTTTCCCAGTTTTTTTCAACACTTCAGACTCCTCCCTGCCATCAGTCGGATCTCACTCTCCTGGAATCCGATCTAACGCACCAAGAATTGTCAGCAGCACTCCAGCTGCTCAAGAAAGATAAAGCGCCGGGGCCTGATGGCTTTACAGTAGAGTTCTTCCAACACTTTTCTAAGCTTTTATTACCCAAGTTGCACTCCCTCATAGCCTCCTTTAACACACTGGGTTGTTCTTCGGGCACCTTTTCGGAAGCACACATATGTTTGATACCGAAGGAAGGGAAAGACCATAGACACTGCAAAAACTATAGGCCTATTTCTTTGGTCAATATAGATTATAAGATCTTCTCAAAAGCCCTAGCCATACGTCTTGACTCCTACTTGCCTGACTTACTAGAAGCGGAACAATCGGGCTTTGTTAAAGGCAGATTTATCACGGATAATACGAGACTTCTCTTTGACGTCTTGACCAAATCCTCGTCCCTGAAGCACCCCCTAGCGGCAATAGCGCTTGACGCCGAGAAGGCGTTCGATAGAGTCGAATGGAAGTACTTGTTTCATACTCTTCGTTGGTTTGGCTTCGGTCCCAAGTTTGTATCCCTGATCTCTCTCCTTTATTCCAACCCGCGTGCGGCTATTTGCGCCAATGGTCTGATATCCTCATATTTTGATTTGGGCAGAGGAGTCCGCCAGGGTTGTCCTCTCTCCCCTTTTCTTTTTAATCTAGCTTTGGAGCCCTTTCTCTCTAAGCTTCGCCAAAACCCAAATTTATTCGGCTTTCAATCAGCGAACATTCACCTTAAATTAGCTGCCTACGCAGACGACATTTTGCTTTTCATGTCCAATCCTAATGTTTCTGTTCCTGCCTTTTTGACAGATGTACAGGCATACTCTAAAATCTCTGGCTACAAATTGAATAGTGATAAGTGTGAGATACTCCCCCTGACCAAGTACACTTTTAAAGCGGATTTCAGCGCCTCAAATTTTACGTGGAGCCCCTCTCATATTAGATATTTAGGCATGTATATCACTCCCTCAATATCTGACACAGTAGCGCTATGTCTAAACAAATGTCTACAAAAAATCACTGATTTAACGGCCAGGTGGCATCCACTGTACTTATCGTGGTGGGGTCGGCTAGACACCATAAAGATGATGCTTGCACCCATTGTACTATACACCATATCCAACATTCCAGTCCCCATTCCGGCCAAATTCTTCAGAAAAATCAATTCCGCCCTCTCTTCCTTCTTGTGGAATTCAAAGCGTCCTCGTATGTCATTAGCTAAGCTGATTCGCCCAAAAGCTGAGGGAGGAGTTAATTTTCCTGATTTTCAGGTTTATCAAAAAGCTTTCCTTCTACGACAAGCCTCACTTTGGTTGCTTGACCCCTCGGAGAATTGCCCTCTATGGCTTAGGATAGAGCGTCTTTACCTATCTCCTTTCTCCTTCCCTGAATACCTTTCATTTTCACGTAAACCGCAGGCGGTGTCCTCTCCTATAATTAAATTGACTTCCAAACTCCTGTTGTCCTCCCCTCCTTCTTCTCCAGATTCGATTGACCACTTCCTAAGTTCAACAATCTGGCATAATAAAGATTTGACTATTCGCGGCAAACCATTCTTTTGGAAAACCTGGCGTCGAAAGGGTTTAGCATGGGTACACCAGCTTTTTTCAGACTCAAAGTTTATGTCCTTTCACCTGCTTAAACAACGTTTTGACTTGCCTGCCTCATTCGCGCATAAATATCCCTTGCTCAAATCGGCTGTGATGGATAGGTTTGATCACTTATCTGCTTTGCCTCAGGTCCCCGCTTCTCAGACCTCTCCCTCACAACTCTCCTCCCTACTTAAGTCTAAACCCTCGGCTTCTAGCATATACAAACACTTGCAAGGAGCAGGTACTCCTAGACAGAAATCTAAGGTGGAGGAAGCTTGGGAGCGCGATTTTCAACTTTCATGGCCACTTTCTCTTTGGAACAATATCTGGCTCAAGCTGCGTAAATCCTCTAGGGCAGCAAACCTCACACAAACGTTATTTTTCGTGTATAATCGTATTCTACTTACACCGAGTGCTTTGAGCAAAAGATTCGCATCTACTCCAGACACGTGCTGGTCATGTTCGTCCCCAAACGCTGACATATTTCATGCGCTGTTTTTATGCCCACTTGTACAGAGCTTTTGGGAGCGAGTTTGGTCCCAAATAAACTTGATTTTTGACACTGCATTTCCTTTTTCTACCCCTCATATTTTCTTGGGGAGTCTCGCACCCTGCTGGGAGAATGTCCCAGGTAAAACCAAAATTGTTGATCTGTTGTTAGCGGCTGCGTTTCAGCAGATCACGGTTAACTGGAAGGACTCCACTAAAATCTCCTATAAGGCGTGGTGGTATGTAATCTGCCATAATCACAGGCTGGACACCTCTTTTGTATATCCCGCGAAGTTGGCAACGAAGCGTCTAGAACTGTGGTCCCCTGTTACATTGTTCCTCGACATGTGTGCCAAAAAATCCTCCCAGATAAAGCCGTCCCGCCCTGAGGTCCTGAAGCCCCCATGAACCCCCTACACGTTCCCAGATTTATTTCCAAATTTGTAATACTGTTTTGATTCATTTTCTATGCATTACTTGCATATCTCCTACTCATGAGTTTGTATTTTATTTTTATGCAGTATAAGTCGATTATAATGTGATGGCATGAAATTGTCGTTTTCTTTTTGCTCTTTGTCAATGGATTACCTTGATATGTATTTACTGTTATTCCCTGTAATACGGATACCTTTATTTGTCTCAATAAAGTTTTTCTTTCAAACTTAAAAAAGAATGAAGCTGAAGAAATACCATGGTTACCCAGGTTAGAGGCGAGAATAAATAATGACTGGCTTTCAATTTCAGGCCAAGCAACCCAGTGGCTGACTGAATTCAGGAGTCTAAGGAAAACACACACTCTCTGCCAAGTGGGTTAGCTTAGCAGCGCTAAGTATTTGCAGCACGACACCTCTGCCTACAGAAAAGTGAAACAGCTGGAAAGCACATACATGCTTCTTCAAACTTGTGCAGCTACTACTGCTAGACATACAGACACCATAAGCCTCTTTGGGCTTCAGGGTTCCATCTTCTTTAGGCTTGTATTTCTCCCAGAAAAATCTGTGCAGCAGCAAATTTCAACACTTGCTTTATTTCCCCAAAGGTCCCTTGAATCCACATAAGATCTGCTGTTTATAAGAGTCAAGAAAGAGGACACGCGCACACACACCCATACACTCTCTCACACACACACAGACACACACATACACGCAGACACACAGACACACACACACACACACACACACACAAACAAACACACCGACACCTACGTTAATCACAGGTAAATCCGTGAAAAATAAGATAAAGAAACAAGCAGTCATTCTGCTGGCAGAGTGGTGAGACGTACAGATACTCCAGAGTTGGGCCAGCTGCCCAGGGCCACAATCACTGTGGTCCTTCCTGTTCTGTTAAATTTCCAGCTCACTCTAATTACAAATGTGTCATATTGTTCTGTGTGTCTTGGGTCACTCAGGCGTTAATCGCCTTGCTGCTGCGAGAGATTTTTCCTTAACATTAAATCCAATCTGAGCCTGGTTTCCTGGTTTCAGATCTACTGTTTCGTTCAAAAATAGCCTGCGGGTGAAATGAACACAGCTGGGGATGAAGGAATCCAGTTTCTGATTAATGGACTGCCAATTTCCAAGCATTTAAGATCTGATTTAAAAAATGCTACTATGTCTCAACTTGTTACTTTTATTTTCATATGAAAATCCTTGCATTTATGTCAGCCACTTCTTCCTCTCTCTCAATGGAACGAAAAATATAAGGCGTTTGCCAAGATGCAAATATTTTGAGCTGGAAAGGTCAAAGTTTAAACCATGGAAATCTATCCCCCTGATTACGCATGAGCATGTTGTTTATCGTGTGCAGTAAATAGCACCTATTACAAGTTTATGGGGAATAACATGATGATTTTAGTGGTTAACCCACAAAAGTCTGCATGATACTGTAAACAACATATGCTTTTCTCCTGCCAAACCTGCCTCAATTTGACGACCATTGAGGTATGTAATGCATCAGATAATAATCTGAAACGCTAAATATACTTTAACTTTTAATTCCAAACTGTGAGTAAACAGGGGTTTACGCGTGAGTCGGAATACACCAACCACATCACAATCAGGCTGTAATAGTCGTGGATTAAAGGGCATACTTCTGCAGTCTATTTAGTATAATTAGTACCCTTCAGGGTATGATGCACTGCAGCACATTGCAACTTAGTGGCAGTAGAAAAGATTTATAAAGCACTTTGCACGTGCTGTCAGATCCTGCAAAAGCAGGAATGGAGGGCTCCAAGGGACAGCAGACCTTTGTCCCTGTATTCACATTCCTACCAGGAAAACATTTTTTGAAAGCAGATTTACCCCTTAAATTTCTTTCTACGTGGAATGACATTGGGGTAGCAGCGAGGTTCCCTGGACCACTGCCTGATGCCCCAAGCCTTCAGTCAAGCATCCCAAAGGGAAGTTGTTCCACATGGTTTTTATAATGTTCTTCAAATAATTATGGAAGGCGCAGCATTTGCATCAGGTAGTGATTGCAAGTAAGAGTTACCTGGGTGCTTAGGGTTTTGAACTCTTTTATTTCCTGTTAATTAGTGTGATTTCTATTGTTTGAATTCAATGTTAATTCTCCATCTTACCTTGGGTTCCAGAGTAGCATGCTGATTGCTGAAAAGTGCTTCAATGCCTCGTCAGGGGTAGCAATCACTATACAAACACAATTTACAATATATATATAATTGTTGCGTTATTTGTATACAAAAACACATTTTATGGATGTTCTATTTTTGCTGCCTCTGTGTTAGCTTTATTATACTATACATAGGCTCTACCTTCCCCCACCTCCTTTTGTGACCTTTACCTTGGCCTTTACTACTTGACCACTCTTTTACAGAGAGTGAGAGGGGTTTGTGGAGCCAGCTTTCTGTCACAGTGAAGATTGGGTGTGTTTGTGTCTGTGTGTGCACTAAAATCCGTTTTATATTATCTTCCTTTGCATAACGGTCGTTAGGCTACCTGTTACTAGAAGGGTTTGGAGGTTTTGCAGCAGGTACGGGATTTGCGCTGTGCAGATCGTTGGTGCAAACTCAAGCACAAGCTGCACTCGAGCCGATTAACCTTTAGTCCTGGGCTGTGGCTTAGCCTCAACAATTCAACAATACATCAATGACAGTGAGCACAATAGGCCACACAAAAAATGACAGAAAGTGGTAAATTTGTAAACCATGGAGATTTATTACTAAGTTACAAATTCAAATCATTAAAATAAGTTATAAAACAATTATCATCTCATAAGTAATTTGGCAGCATAATTGAAAGAAATTTAGATTATAACACATATCAAGACAAACTATTTAAAGTTGTCATATGCTAATCGAGCAGCTTTCAGGTTCCATGAAGGGACATACCTACTATGCTAAGCAAAGGAGTCAAGAGAGTATGGAAATAGATCAGAAGATGGTCACAATAGTGGAGGGTTTCGTTGGAATTGAGGAAGAAATGGCGCTCAGGCGTGTGCGATGTGGGTGTCACTAGAAACTGGGTAAGTACGGTGCTAACAGGTCAGGGGAAACAAACCCAAAGAAACAACCCCTGCAACTGTGTGGGTCGAGACCCACACCAACAATTAGAAGTGAGGTCCTGTGCACGCGTGTTAGGATACTAGTCTGGGTGTGCCCGATAAGAAATGGAACAGATATCAAATATTTCTTGTTTTCTAAATTATGAAGGTCGACATCAGGTGTATTACAAGCAAAGATTTCTTTATATGCGTTAATTCAGACCAATACAGAGTGAAAACAAATCATCCGACACGTGTTTCGTCACAACGTGTTAAAGTTGTGACTCTTCAGGGCTGTTTGTAATGCATGGCGATTCAGTAGGCGTAGAGCCGGGTCGCGGCACGGGTATTAACAAAGGGGCGGAATGATGGGTGGAATCCTCCCAAAGTCCCAACAAGTGGGCGGGAAACCAAAGCCAGACGGGTACGTTTAGGCTTCAAAAAGACCTCTTGAAGCCTAAACGTACCGTCTGATTTTGAACCCAGGGGCTAAAGCTGTGCGGATGGACACATTGGTTTTAAATGGAAGGGTACAATGTGTTATGTTTGTGTCTGGAAATATATTGTGAGCTCACTCCCATCGAGCAATCATTTGACTGCTAATGAATTACAAAAACAACGATTAGAATCTGCCTCAGTGTCTTACTTATATTAGGAACAAGTCTTCATTTTTATTCTCAAATTATGAAGGTGTAATAGTGCCTTGTGAATTCATCTAGAGCCTCACAATGTTTAACAGCGCTCAGGTGTAGGAGCCCTCTGAATCTTAAAAGCATCTCTATAGCCATCACTGACATGCTGCGCCAAGCTAGAACCATTAATCACCTCATGTAAGTGACACTGTCAGACTGTGCCAGTACCAAGCATCAACCTACAGGTGAAGTGATGTTGACCACAAATATAACACCAGAGACGCCAGCGCCTCCTGAGGAGAGGTGTATGACTATGCAGCATATCACATAGCACAACCACATGCAGACGAAGCCTGTGGAAGTCACAGCCACGCGCAGCTATAGAAGTCACAGCGCACGCGCAGCCCTCGCTAAGCAGAGAACTCACAAGGCTTCATCTGGTCTTGATTTGTCTGAATGCAAGAGTAGGGCTATAGACAAGAGGCATGAGAGGAAGCCCTTAATGACATGTTGAATGAGACGTCTACCTCTGTGCTTCTGCATTTATGCATGTATTTATATTTATGATATATTTATGATGCATGTCAATTTCCTGTGTGAGCAGGCTTTTCCCAACCCAGCTAGACAGACAGACTGAGGCGATGAAGAAGGAACTCCAAACCAGCAATTTAATGCCACCAATGTACACTTGGAAGGCCCCATGAACAAACGAAGGGGCATATTTACAAGGACTTTATCTCCGCTTTTTTGGCTTCATGAACAAACATATTATATTTCTCAGCAAGCGAAGATTTTGCCTGTTTTATAAAACCTAACCGGATTTACCAAGTCCACTGGCATACTGCATTCATAATAACGATTTTATTAACTTTACGGGTGTGTGTCTGTGTCGGCTAAACCTACGACATGGGACTGTATTTAGTGTGCGAAATCTGCATTTGAAGAGTTTGGCTGTAAGTGAAATGGAAAACTCGTTTTATTTTTTTACTCGTCATGGCAATCATGTTTTTATGTGAAGATTTCTCATCCCTGTCACCTCTTCACCTTTTAACTGGGTTAAAATGACCAAAGTATATGTTATATAGTAATTGTTGGATAGTGGACCAAAATGTCCCAATATCAAAGGGACATGTGGGACAAAAAGGCTTTGAATTGAAAATTATTTAGTATCAGAATAAAAAAAAAAATATGTTTTACATTATCAATTACCTAATTGTTGCAAATGCGTTCCCATTTAGTCCACCAGGATTTTTTGCTTTTGATCACCAAGTTTTTGGACCTTTACTGTGGGCGAGTCTCACTGCCTGAGCCTCACTCATAGAATTTCATGGTAATTGAACTGAGCATGCTTACCGCCAGTGTCTGCCTTTTATGATAAGGCCACTGCAGCACAGCTAGGGTAATGCAAGGAATACGAGTGTGCACACGTGTGAAGGCTGCACGCATATTCATCACTTACAAATCTGCACACAAGTTGTAATATTTTGCTCAACTACAATGAATGATTTTATATTTAAAGTTAACTTTAGTTGGAGTGTGGTCACATATACTTAGCTTGAGTCGTTGTAGGCTTTAAATGAGCGACTCCATTTAGAATAAAGGGCCTTTTTTACAAAACCTTTTTTGAGGTGACAAACGTCTGCAACCACAGAAAAGGTTTTGAAAATATACAAACGCCAAGTTGCGATTTGGTAACCTAAAACCGAATCGCAATTTGGGTTATCAAATCTGTAGTTCGAAGGGGCATGTTTAAGGCGTCCCTTCCTAATACTGATTTGCCCTGGTATATATGAATGTTTGGTACCTAATGACGGTTGCAAAACAGTAATATTTTACTGACAACTCAAGGGTGATGGTAACCATTCACAAATGGGAATGGGTCCCCATGGGACCCCTTTCCCTTTGTGAATGTTGAAACAAATATTTTTTAAGAGCAGGCAGTTGTCCCAGGGCACATTACCTACTCTTAAAAAATGAAACTTAAATGTTTCATTTTATTTCTTGAAGCACATCACATTTTTCTTCAAGGAAAATGGGATGCATTAAAAAAAAATTGCTTTATTAAAAAGCAATCACAGGCATGGTGATCTCCTGACCCAGAAAGCCACCATCCCTGTGATGGCTGCAGTTCCTAATGGGTTGCAAATTGTGACCTACCTCGTTAATATTTATGAGGTAGGGTTATTGCGACCCCATTAGGAAACGCTATTTACAAGTCGTACATTTTTGTGCAATAGGAATGGCGATTTCCTAATTGCGATTCTCAAAGAATAGCAATTAGGAAATTGCAACCCCTAAAATTTGGACATACGGCCAAATGTTTTTGTATTCTTGTCTCCTGTGCATAATCTTTTTCTCTTTTCCTGTGTTTTTGTTAATTGAATTGTTTTTGTTTATGCAAGAATTTTTCACAAAGGTCATTATTGTTGCAGTTTAATGATGGTGTTGGAAATCGGGTTAGTGTCAACTCAAGCAGCAGCCACAATATCTTTAAGGATGATGTCACAAGCAAAGCCCAAATTAACCTGTGCCTAACCTTCTGGTAGCTTGGCACAAAGCAGTCGGACTTAACTTAGAAGCAATGCAACGTCTTGTGACGAAGATGTGTCTCTCTCCGGCGGTTCTGAAGAAGCTGCAGGGCTGCAATGGGGAGTCCTGCATCATCGTCGAGGATGCTGTCGATGAGGGGCTTATGATGCAAAGGCCTGCATGAGGGATGCATTATGGGCAGCGGTTTCGATGCTGCTGCAAGGAGATGCATTGCTCTGCATTGGTTCTGCTTATAGGACCAAAGCAGGCTGGTAGAGCACCCTCTGGCCCACTTCCACGCATCCAGGACTTGGGGTGGCAGCACTTGGAGGGCAAGACCTCACAGCAAGTAGAGTCAAAGTGCTGAGATCAAGATAGTTGCAGTCTTTTCTATTCCTCAGGCTCGGATTGGGAGGTGAGCCAATTAGCCCTGGACATTACTCTGGTGGTCCTGAGATCAAGATGCAGGTCCTGTCCTTACACAGCAGGGTAGCAGGGCTGCAAGGCAGCAGGACAACAAAGTAGCAATCCTTCTGAGTCTTCCACAGGTCCACAGGCATACTGAAGAGGTGGGTATAAGGGTCCACCCTTTATGCCTGGTGCCCACTTTGAAGTAAGAGAAGATTCTGTAGGTTTCCACCCCCAGAGGCATCTGGAATTTACTGACTCCCTATTCTGGCCCGCCGTGTCTGGTATCACAATAGACTAGTGTTAAACGCTTTGTGAGTGTGCTCACACAGAGCCTTTGTGATGTGCAAGTGTAGTAGGTGGCAGCTCTTTCCCTTCATCAAGCCAGAAAAGGCCCATACTGCCTACACCTAGTCATGTGACGCAGGATACAGGCAGCAAACACCAAATGGTTGGGACAAGAAAATGCCAACTTTCTAAAAGTTACACGAAAACAGAAAAAAATGGCTGTCATTTTTTAAACATATTCTTTAGAAACCAAGTCAAGTAACTGTATTTCCTTGGCCTGTGTATTTATTTCACAATTGACTCAATAGTATTCACACAATACATAGTAACAACTTTCACTGTGTCATGAAAAATATACTCCACAGGGGAATTCAATCATGATACCAGACATCACTAGACATACACATGACAAATGAATGTGAATTTGTGTAAAAAGAAACTAGACAACCACATGAATGGTGATTCCATATATATACACAAAACCATTCAAAATGATTTGAAACCAAAGTTAAATATCACATATATTTTGGGTGGGGTGACCCTCTTGGAGAAAGCTTGGTGGTTTCAAAGTAATTTATCACAAAAGCTTTTTTTATTTGTGTTGGTTTTTCCACTGGCCAGGATAGTTCATTTTGAAAAAATCCCCAAGGTTGTATCATCAACGCATATTGAACCGCTAGAAGTTTGGGGTTTTCTTCAGGACCTTCCCTGTCTGTTTCTGTGATGAAATAACATTCAGGGGCCGATTCCGGCAGCAAAACATACTGACCGACACGGACCCGGAACAGAGACCGACCGACACGGACCGGCGCCGTACGACCCGTGCAGTATGATGTAATGCGTGTGAATTACAACCGACACGTACGGAATACAAGCCGTACGACCGAGCCGTAGGGAAAACAGTGGTTCGCCCAGAAAACCGACGCGAGTTGCACCGACCGACACGTACCAGGAATGAACCCGACCGACATGTACCCGTGATGTCCGATCCGCGCAGTACGATGCACTGCATGTAAAACCAGACCGACTCGCACGGAGCCCAAGCTGCATGACCGACACGCACAGAAAACAGGGACCTCAAGCAATAGAGATTTCCGTGACCGACGCGTATGAAACATAGAAGAAAGTCAGCGTGAACGAGCCAGAGAAGCCCGCATGAGCCAACATCAGTGTCCGTCTCGGTCAGAAGAACGTCTCCTTCATGCCTAGAAAACCCAAAGGAAAAAAAACAAAATAAAGGACCAAACAAGCAATGACAAAGTCAATAAGTATCCCAAAAAAAACCTGGAACAAAGACACACCCACAACTCCACCTATATAAAGGACATCAATCACTACCATGATCCTTTGCAAATAGGAGACAACAGCCACCAGAAAACACCATCACACAGCAACCACAGACACACTCACAACTCACCCATCACACAACTTTCACACCATTAGCAGCTCACCAAAAGCACACACACATACAGCTAGCAAAACCAACACAACCCACCCTCACTTGCACCCTCACACACACATCACTCACCACCACCACCCATCACCATGCCCCCTGTTAGAGTCGGGGATCTCTGGTTGGCGCAAGGTTGCCCTTGTGTCAAGCAGGAACCCTATCCTCCACGTCAGGGCGCAGGATAACCCCTCGCGAATGACCCTTGCTCACCCTCTAGGTGCGTGGCGTGAGCAGCCAAGGCGATTCCTCAGGCGTTGTTGGTTAAGCACTTACAATCGTACACACAGTAAATACATCAATCCCCCCAGAAACGGACACCAGACTTGGATATATATAAAAATACGATTCTTTATGTAAAAATAAGGTATATATATCTCAACAGACTTATCACAAGACCAATAACGTTTTCGCTAGGCCACCAGGTTATACAGCAGGCAAATGTTCGGGGTTCGTAGTTTCAAATGGATACTTTGTAGTCTCTTTACTTGTAGTTCCAGTACTCACAGAGATCGACTCCTGCGAACGGGGAAATAAGGCGTTGCGGGCCCCGAGCCCGATACTGGAACTTCTTTCGTGATGTGGAGAGTCGGCACAGGTCGGTGCGGCTCTCAGCTTGGGGAGTGCTCTTGGGTCCTCAATCAGCAGGTGTGGGCACGTAGGCAGGCGCGGCCAGCGACCCTTTAGCACGGCGGTGCAGGAGGGTCTCCACAGCGGGGGCGGCGCGGCCTGAGATGTCCGGGGATAGCGAAGCGGGGTCGCAGGGCACGGTCAGTGCAGCTGGATGACCCGGCGTAGATCACAGTCGTCGGACGGCTTCCGGCAGGAGGGGTGATAGCGCGTTCAGCGCGCTCCAGTAGCAGGCGGTGACAGGGATGCAGGCGGCCTGGCCCGGGGACAGAGAGCGGCTCGGGACGGAGCGGGGCTCTCACGGGTTTGAGGCAGGCGAGCTTCTGGGTGTCACGGCCCTAGGAGGGGCGATGAGGGGCGCAGTCTCTTTTCCAGCGGGATGCACACACGGCTCGAATTGGAGGACGAGCAAGAAGCACAAAGAACCCACTGTTCCTGGGGTTCAGTTCAGGGGGCAAGCTCAGATCAAGCCCTTGGAGAATGTTCAAGCACAAAGTAGCAAAGTCTTTTCAGTAAGTCTCTTCCTCTCCTTTCTCAGCAAGGCAAGCAGCAGGCCAGCTCCTCCGGCGTCTTCTTCTCCTTCTAGTCGGGCAGAGGTTCTTTGTGGTAAACAGGATTCTGATTTCTTAGGAGCCAGGCTCCTACTTTTATACACCAATTCTTTTGTTCTTTAGCGCCAGGGGGCCTAGGCCTGGCTCAGTCCAGTTCTGGAGCACTTTGTTATGGTGACTCTGCTCTTTCCTTTCAGCAGCAGGGCAGAGACATCAGCCGCCCCACAGGGGGTGGCGCCGGCTTTGTGGTGGCAGAGCACAGGTCTATTCAAGAGTCAAGGTGTACTCCTCCCACCCATCCAGGTGTAATCTCTCTACCCACCACCTGGCAGCCAACCTGTCTCTGGGGATTCCCCAACCCTGCTCCTTACTGTTGCCAGGCAGAACACATACACACAGCAGAGGCGGACTGAGATGGTCAGGTCAGTAAATACTAACTTTCTAAAAGTAGTATTTACAAACCCAGGATATTAAAATAGACTTGACTACAAGACGTATTTTATCATCCTGAGTTCAGGCATACTAAACTTGACACTTCTACCATGCTCTCTGAGTCCACTGGGGTCACGGCGTTGGCGTGATCCCAGCAGCCCATTCTGGCCTATGGAGAGCAGGTAGCCTTCAATAGTGAAAAACGACAAGGGCTGTAATTCACTACTAAGACATGCCACACGCATCAGGGCATGTCCTACCTTATGCCTACAATGCACCCTGCCCTTGGGCCTACCAGAGGGGTGGCTAATATGTAGGTAAGGGAAGGTTTAGGGACTGGCAAGTGGGGGCACTTGCGCAGTCAGCGCGACGGTCCCGGACCGCGCACAGGGTCGGCGGTGGCAGACCCTAGACACACTTTACAAGGCCGCTTCCGTGGGTGGCGCAACCAGCGCTGCAAGCCCACCAGCAGCATTGGCATTCACACGCCCTGGCACCCCTGGTGCACTTTACTGGGGACTGACAGTGAATCCAATAAACCAATCGGGAACATCAATTACAGGTACACTTTACTTAGGGAGCACTTGCACTGCGGCACGGATTAGCCGTGGCGCAGTGCCCTGAGCGGACAACACCAGCAAAACAATCGAGGCACACCATCAAAAAGTGGAAGGGAAACTCACGCCAAGGTGCCAGGTCTAACACGTGTCCCCTCCAGCTGAAATGTGGGGAGAACTACCCTTGCCCAGGGGGTTCCTCGTCACTAAGGCGGAAATACCTGGACAGACCGTCAGCGTTGGCGTGATCTGTACCAGGACGGTGTTCCACCGTAAAGTCCATACCCTGTAGGGAGATGGACCACCTCAACAGCTTCGGGTTTTCACCCCTCATTTGCATCAACCATCTGAGGGGCCTGTGGTCCGTCTGAACCCGGAAGTGAGACCCAAACAAGTAGGGTCTTAGCTTCTTCAGCGCCCAGACCACAGCAAATGCTTCTCGCTCAATTGCACTCCACCTACTTTCCCGTGGAAGTAACCTCCTACTGATGAAGGCTACGGGTTGGTCCCAGCCCTCCTCAGTCATCTGTGAAAGAACAGCCCCCACACCATGCTCTGAAGCGTCTGTCTGGACTAGGAATTCCTTGGAGAAGTCAGGGGCCAAGAGCACGGGCGCCGTGCACATGGCAGTCTTCAGGGTGTCGAAAGCTTTCTGACAGGTGTCAGTCCAAATCACGTTCCTGGGCTGCTTCTTCGAAGTCAGCTCTGTCAAGGGGGCAACGATCGTTCCATAGCCCTTGACAAACCTCCTGTAGTACCCAGTGAGCCCCAGGAAGGCCCTCACTGCGGTCTGCGTCTTGGGGGGTTCCCAAGCCAGGATGGTTTCAATTTTGGGTTGCAAGGGTGCCACCTTGCCACTCCCCACTTGGTGTCCCAAGTACACCACGGAACCCTGCCCGATCTGGCACTTGCTTGCCTTGATCGTGAGGCCTGCTCGGCGCAGCGCCATCAACACTTCCCAGAGGTGGCGCAGGTGTTCAGGCCAGGTGGCACTGAACACCGCGATGTCATCCAGGTAGGCGGCACTGAACGCATCCAGCCCAACCAGTACCTGGTTGACCAACCTCTGAAAGGTGGCAGGGGCATTCTTCATCCCAAATGGCATGACTCGGAACTGGAAGTGCCCATCTGGTGTAGAGAATGCGGACCTCTCTTTGGCCCCATCGGTCAAGGCGATCTGCCAGTACCCAGACGTTAGATCAAACGTACTGAGGAACCGGGCAGCCCCCAGCCGATCAATGAGCTCATCAGCTCTGGGGACGGGGTGCGCGTCAGTCTTCGTGACTGAATTGAGTCCTCTGTAGTCCACACAGAACCGGAGTTCAGGTGTGGCTCCCGGCGCAGCAGCCTTTGGGACCAAGACCACGGGGCTGGACCAAGGACTGCTGGAGGACTCAATCACCCCTAGCGCAAGCATTTTGGAGACCTCCTCCTTAATGCAAGCTCTGACCCTGTCAGTTACCCTGTAAGCCTTGTGCTTTACAGGTAAGCTGTCTCCTGTGTCCACATCATGGACGCACCAATCTGTGACACCAGGAACCAGGGAGAATCGGTCGGAAAATTGTCCCAGCAAGTGGCGGCAATCTTCCTGTTGTTCGGGCGTCAGGGAGGGTGAGAGGTTAACTCCTTCCACTGACCCATCTTTCTCAGAGGCCACTAAGAGGTCAGGAAGAGGCTCGGTCTCCTCTTCCATTCCATCATCAGTGGCCAGCAGCATGCCCACTTCGGTCCTCTCTAAGTGGGGCTTAAGGCGGTTAACATGTAGGACCCTCCAAGGGTTCCTGGGAGTCTGCATGTCCACCAAGTAGGTGATAGGACTTTTGCGCTCCACAACCTCAAATGGACCTGTCCACTTATCCTGAAGTGCACAAGGCTCCACTGGGGCCAAGACCCACACCTTTTGTCCAGGTTGAAGCTCTACCAGAGTGGCATTCCGGTCGTACCACCGCTTCATCTCCTCCTGGCTGGCTTCCAGATTTGCCTCAGCAAGTTGCCTGAAACGCCGAGTCTGGTTTCGGAAGGCCAGCATGTAACTATATACATTCTGGGGAGGTTTCCTGGGAGATTGCTCCCAGCCTTCCTTTACCAAACTCAGAGGTCCTCTTACCGGGTGACCATACAGAAGCTCAAAGGGGCTGAATCCTAGAGACTTCTGTGGCACCTCTCGGTAAGCGAAGAGCAGGCATGGCAAGAGGACGTCCCACTTACGCCTCATTGGACCGTCCAGGCCCATGATCATGCCTTTGAGGGTTCGGTTGAATCTCTCAACCAACCCATTTCCTTGGGGATGGTAAGGAGTGGTGAACTTGTACGTTACCCCACACTCCTTCCACAGAGATTTCATATACGTGGATATGAAATTGGTCCCCCTGTCGCTCACCACCTCTAGAGGGAATCCCACTCGGGAGAAAATTCCCATCAGTGCCCGTCCCACCACGGGGGCCGTCACTGTCCTCAGAGGGATGGCTTCAGGGTACCGGGTGGCATGGTCCACCAAGACCAGGATGAACCTGTTGCCCAGGGCTGTCTTGGGATCCAGAGGCCCCACAATATCAATACCCACTCGTTGGAATGGCGTACCGACCACAGGGAAAGGTTGCAGAGGAGCCTTGTGCTTCCCTCCGCTCTTACCACTTGCCTGGCAAGTCTGACAGGTTCTGCAGTAGGAATCGGAATTCTTATGCATTTGGGGCCAGTAAAAGTGGGTGACAAGCCTGTCATAGGTCTTGTCCATCCCCAAATGTCCTGCTAACGGCACATCATGAGCCAGCCCCAGTAGGAAGGTTCTGAACTTCTGGGGTACCACCAGCACACGGGCTGACCCAGGTTCAGCAGCCTTAGGCTCGGAATACAGGAGGTCACTCTCCCAGTACACGTAGTGCGTTTTGGCCTGTACACCATTGGCCTGGTCTGCAGCCTGTTGCCGCATACCCACGAGAGAAGGGCATTCTTTCTGCTCCCTGCAGAATTCCTCCCTGGAGGGACCTCCTTCTTGCTGCCAATGGGTCAGCTCAGGCAGATCTCCCAGTTCGGCAATCTGTTCCCCGGTAGGCTCCAGAGTATCCCCCTCAGGGTCTACTTCCTCCTGGGCCGTGGGAACTTCGGGGGCCGGTTTCCCGCGCCTCCTGCGCCTTCTCCCTAAGGCCGGTTCCTGGACCTCTCCCTCAGGCTCCAGGACCCTCTCAACACCCCTACTGGCTGCCATGGACCGGGTGGTCACGCACGCCCAGTCGGGTAGACCCACCATCCTCAGATGCGTGGTCTTCTCCACCTTTTCCCAAGGGGAACTCTCCAGGTCGTTCCCTAGCAGACAGTCTACAGGCATGTCAGTTCTCACAGCGACTTGTAGAGTACCAGAGACCTCCCCCCACTCAAAGGGAACTTGAGCCATTGGACAACGACTCTCTACGTTGTCAGCATTGACAACCCTACAGTAGGCATTGGGTACAATTTGCTCTTGAGACACCAGGTGTTGCCTCACCGAGGTCACGCTGGCTCCTGTATCTCTAAGAGCCTCAACCTTCTTTCCATTGATGGTCACCACCTGCCCATATTTCTTAGTGTTAGAGGGCAGGTAGGTTACAGGGACCATCTCACTGTCTCCTAGCGAGACTAGGGTCATCTGCCCGGGACCCCCACCCTCCTGGACTGCTACTTCCTCCCCAAAGTTAACACTAGCTACTTGCCGGGGTGGAGCACCAGTGGGTGCGGTCTTACCAAACAGGCGACACTTAGGATCAGAGGCAATGTGACCCGGATCACCACACTTATAACAATTGAAGGGCCCCTTTGGAACAGGTCTACCTGTCGGGGCCCCGTTCTGCTGCGGGGTTGGGGGAGGCTGAGAACCCTTCTGCTGGTTCCCTTGGGAATTACTTTGGGGGCCTTTTTGGAACCCCTTCTGTTTACCCTTGTCCCCCCCACTCTTCTGCTGGGGACCCTGCCCACCTTTGGCGGAGTCTCCCACTTGACCCTTGTGGACCCTGGTGCTGAGCCAGCGGTCCGCCTCCTCAGCAAGCTTCCTCGGGTTGGACAGCTTGCTATCAATCAGGTGCTGGCGTAGCTCAGGAAAACATTGACTGGACAAGTGCTCCCATGCAATTAAATCAAGCAGCCCTTGATAATCATTCACTTTGCTACCCTTCACCCAACCATCCAGCGCTCTGCAGAAAAAGGTCACATATTCCACATACGTACTCTCAGGGATCTTCTTGGTCTCCCTGAACCTCTGTCGATATAGCTCCGGAGTTAACCCATACCTGGTCATTAAAGCTTCCTTCATATGGGGGTATGAGGTTTGGACTTCTAAGGGCAAATCTAACAGTGTGTCCCGCCCTTCAGCAAGGAACCTTCCCCACAACCCCGCTCCCCAGTCTTTCTCAGGGACCCGGTGTGAGGACATGGCCACCTCGTAGGCCCTAAACCACTGCCCTATGTCATCCTTTCTGAAATACTCCTTTACTACATCTTTGGGGATGTACACCTTGGACTCTACCTGCGCTGGTGGAGTGCTGCCACCAGAAGGAGCGGTGTCCAAACTTTTCGCCTTCAGCTCCAACTCCTTCAATCTGATATCATGATCCATTTGGCGTTGTTGTGCCTCCAGGGCCAACTTCTGCTTTTCCATTTCCATTTGTCCTGCCAACTTTGCCATCTCCATTGCATGCGCCCTGTCGGCTGCCCTGTCTGCCAGCTCCTCTGGCGACCGGACTCTGCTGGGCTCCTCAAGGTTGTCGGGTGGAACGATGTCCCCCGCATTCCGTAGGTCTCGTGACTCCTTCCAGGCTCTCAACGCCTTGGTGTACTGGGTCTTCCTCTTGCATCCAGCATGGGGGACTCTGAATTGTACACTGTAGCCTTTCAATTGCTCCATCGTGTAGCCTTCCAGTCTCTCCCAATCCACCTCATCGATTCCAGAAATCACAGAGAGTGCTCTCCCAGCGGAGTGTGAGCCAGGCATGGTTGCAGTAATGGCAGATGTCTCAACAAAGTTCAACAATTACAAACCTGTGGCTGCGTTATTTGGTCTGCTCTCACTATCTGGTGATTAATAATTCACTGTATGCAAATCACAAGTGCAAATCCGAAATCCCAACCGCTGCCAACAATGTTAGAGTCGGGGATCTCTGGTTGGCGCAAGGTTGCCCTTGTGTCAAGCAGGAACCCTATCCTCCACGTCAGGGCGCAGGATAACCCCTCGCGAATGACCCTTGCTCACCCTCTAGGTGCGTGGCGTGAGCAGCCAAGGCGATTCCTCAGGCGTTGTTGGTTAAGCACTTACAATCGTACACACAGTAAATACATCAATCCCCCCAGAAACGGACACCAGACTTGGATATATATAAAAATACGATTCTTTATGTAAAAATAAGGTATATATATCTCAACAGACTTATCACAAGACCAATAACGTTTTCGCTAGGCCACCAGGTTATACAGCAGGCAAATGTTCGGGGTTCGTAGTTTCAAATGGATACTTTGTAGTCTCTTTACTTGTAGTTCCAGTACTCACAGAGATCGACTCCTGCGAACGGGGAAATAAGGCGTTGCGGGCCCCGAGCCCGATACTGGAACTTCTTTCGTGATGTGGAGAGTCGGCACAGGTCGGTGCGGCTCTCAGCTTGGGGAGTGCTCTTGGGTCCTCAATCAGCAGGTGTGGGCACGTAGGCAGGCGCGGCCAGCGACCCTTTAGCACGGCGGTGCAGGAGGGTCTCCACAGCGGGGGCGGCGCGGCCTGAGATGTCCGGGGATAGCGAAGCGGGGTCGCAGGGCACGGTCAGTGCAGCTGGATGACCCGGCGTAGATCACAGTCGTCGGACGGCTTCCGGCAGGAGGGGTGATAGCGCGTTCAGCGCGCTCCAGTAGCAGGCGGTGACAGGGATGCAGGCGGCCTGGCCCGGGGACAGAGAGCGGCTCGGGACGGAGCGGGGCTCTCACGGGTTTGAGGCAGGCGAGCTTCTGGGTGTCACGGCCCTAGGAGGGGCGATGAGGGGCGCAGTCTCTTTTCCAGCGGGATGCACACACGGCTCGAATTGGAGGACGAGCAAGAAGCACAAAGAACCCACTGTTCCTGGGGTTCAGTTCAGGGGGCAAGCTCAGATCAAGCCCTTGGAGAATGTTCAAGCACAAAGTAGCAAAGTCTTTTCAGTAAGTCTCTTCCTCTCCTTTCTCAGCAAGGCAAGCAGCAGGCCAGCTCCTCCGGCGTCTTCTTCTCCTTCTAGTCGGGCAGAGGTTCTTTGTGGTAAACAGGATTCTGATTTCTTAGGAGCCAGGCTCCTACTTTTATACACCAATTCTTTTGTTCTTTAGCGCCAGGGGGCCTAGGCCTGGCTCAGTCCAGTTCTGGAGCACTTTGTTATGGTGACTCTGCTCTTTCCTTTCAGCAGCAGGGCAGAGACATCAGCCGCCCCACAGGGGGTGGCGCCGGCTTTGTGGTGGCAGAGCACAGGTCTATTCAAGAGTCAAGGTGTACTCCTCCCACCCATCCAGGTGTAATCTCTCTACCCACCACCTGGCAGCCAACCTGTCTCTGGGGATTCCCCAACCCTGCTCCTTACTGTTGCCAGGCAGAACACATACACACAGCAGAGGCGGACTGAGATGGTCAGGTCAGTAAATACTAACTTTCTAAAAGTAGTATTTACAAACCCAGGATATTAAAATAGACTTGACTACAAGACGTATTTTATCATCCTGAGTTCAGGCATACTAAACTTGACACTTCTACCATGCTCTCTGAGTCCACTGGGGTCACGGCGTTGGCGTGATCCCAGCAGCCCATTCTGGCCTATGGAGAGCAGGTAGCCTTCAATAGTGAAAAACGACAAGGGCTGTAATTCACTACTAAGACATGCCACACGCATCAGGGCATGTCCTACCTTATGCCTACAATGCACCCTGCCCTTGGGCCTACCAGAGGGGTGGCTAATATGTAGGTAAGGGAAGGTTTAGGGACTGGCAAGTGGGGGCACTTGCGCAGTCAGCGCGACGGTCCCGGACCGCGCACAGGGTCGGCGGTGGCAGACCCTAGACACACTTTACAAGGCCGCTTCCGTGGGTGGCGCAACCAGCGCTGCAAGCCCACCAGCAGCATTGGCATTCACACGCCCTGGCACCCCTGGTGCACTTTACTGGGGACTGACAGTGAATCCAATAAACCAATCGGGAACATCAATTACAGGTACACTTTACTTAGGGAGCACTTGCACTGCGGCACGGATTAGCCGTGGCGCAGTGCCCTGAGCGGACAACACCAGCAAAACAATCGAGGCACACCATCAAAAAGTGGAAGGGAAACTCACGCCAAGGTGCCAGGTCTAACACGTGTCCCCTCCAGCTGAAATGTGGGGAGAACTACCCTTGCCCAGGGGGTTCCTCGTCACTAAGGCGGAAATACCTGGACAGACCGTCAGCGTTGGCGTGATCTGTACCAGGACGGTGTTCCACCGTAAAGTCCATACCCTGTAGGGAGATGGACCACCTCAACAGCTTCGGGTTTTCACCCCTCATTTGCATCAACCATCTGAGGGGCCTGTGGTCCGTCTGAACCCGGAAGTGAGACCCAAACAAGTAGGGTCTTAGCTTCTTCAGCGCCCAGACCACAGCAAATGCTTCTCGCTCAATTGCACTCCACCTACTTTCCCGTGGAAGTAACCTCCTACTGATGAAGGCTACGGGTTGGTCCCAGCCCTCCTCAGTCATCTGTGAAAGAACAGCCCCCACACCATGCTCTGAAGCGTCTGTCTGGACTAGGAATTCCTTGGAGAAGTCAGGGGCCAAGAGCACGGGCGCCGTGCACATGGCAGTCTTCAGGGTGTCGAAAGCTTTCTGACAGGTGTCAGTCCAAATCACGTTCCTGGGCTGCTTCTTCGAAGTCAGCTCTGTCAAGGGGGCAACGATCGTTCCATAGCCCTTGACAAACCTCCTGTAGTACCCAGTGAGCCCCAGGAAGGCCCTCACTGCGGTCTGCGTCTTGGGGGGTTCCCAAGCCAGGATGGTTTCAATTTTGGGTTGCAAGGGTGCCACCTTGCCACTCCCCACTTGGTGTCCCAAGTACACCACGGAACCCTGCCCGATCTGGCACTTGCTTGCCTTGATCGTGAGGCCTGCTCGGCGCAGCGCCATCAACACTTCCCAGAGGTGGCGCAGGTGTTCAGGCCAGGTGGCACTGAACACCGCGATGTCATCCAGGTAGGCGGCACTGAACGCATCCAGCCCAACCAGTACCTGGTTGACCAACCTCTGAAAGGTGGCAGGGGCATTCTTCATCCCAAATGGCATGACTCGGAACTGGAAGTGCCCATCTGGTGTAGAGAATGCGGACCTCTCTTTGGCCCCATCGGTCAAGGCGATCTGCCAGTACCCAGACGTTAGATCAAACGTACTGAGGAACCGGGCAGCCCCCAGCCGATCAATGAGCTCATCAGTTCTGGGGACGGGGTGCGCGTCAGTCTTCGTGACTGAATTGAGTCCTCTGTAGTCCACACAGAACCGGAGTTCAGGTGTGGCTCCCGGCGCAGCAGCCTTTGGGACCAAGACCACGGGGCTGGACCAAGGACTGCTGGAGGACTCAATCACCCCTAGCGCAAGCATTTTGGAGACCTCCTCCTTAATGCAAGCTCTGACCCTGTCAGTTACCCTGTAAGCCTTGTGCTTTACAGGTAAGCTGTCTCCTGTGTCCACATCATGGACGCACCAATCTGTGACACCAGGAACCAGGGAGAATCGGTCGGAAAATTGTCCCAGCAAGTGGCGGCAATCTTCCTGTTGTTCGGGCGTCAGGGAGGGTGAGAGGTTAACTCCTTCCACTGACCCATCTTTCTCAGAGGCCACTAAGAGGTCAGGAAGAGGCTCGGTCTCCTCTTCCATTCCATCATCAGTGGCCAGCAGCATGCCCACTTCGGTCCTCTCTAAGTGGGGCTTAAGGCGGTTAACATGTAGGACCCTCCAAGGGTTCCTGGGAGTCTGCATGTCCACCAAGTAGGTGATAGGACTTTTGCGCTCCACAACCTCAAATGGACCTGTCCACTTATCCTGAAGTGCACAAGGCTCCACTGGGGCCAAGACCCACACCTTTTGTCCAGGTTGAAGCTCTACCAGAGTGGCATTCCGGTCGTACCACCGCTTCATCTCCTCCTGGCTGGCTTCCAGATTTGCCTCAGCAAGTTGCCTGAAACGCCGAGTCTGGTTTCGGAAGGCCAGCATGTAACTATATACATTCTGGGGAGGTTTCCTGGGAGATTGCTCCCAGCCTTCCTTTACCAAACTCAGAGGTCCTCTTACCGGGTGACCATACAGAAGCTCAAAGGGGCTGAATCCTAGAGACTTCTGTGGCACCTCTCGGTAAGCGAAGAGCAGGCATGGCAAGAGGACGTCCCACTTACGCCTCATTGGACCGTCCAGGCCCATGATCATGCCTTTGAGGGTTCGGTTGAATCTCTCAACCAACCCATTTCCTTGGGGATGGTAAGGAGTGGTGAACTTGTACGTTACCCCACACTCCTTCCACAGAGATTTCATATACGTGGATATGAAATTGGTCCCCCTGTCGCTCACCACCTCTAGAGGGAATCCCACTCGGGAGAAAATTCCCATCAGTGCCCGTCCCACCACGGGGGCCGTCACTGTCCTCAGAGGGATGGCTTCAGGGTACCGGGTGGCATGGTCCACCAAGACCAGGATGAACCTGTTGCCCAGGGCTGTCTTGGGATCCAGAGGCCCCACAATATCAATACCCACTCGTTGGAATGGCGTACCGACCACAGGGAAAGGTTGCAGAGGAGCCTTGTGCTTCCCTCCGCTCTTACCACTTGCCTGGCAAGTCTGACAGGTTCTGCAGTAGGAATCGGAATTCTTATGCATTTGGGGCCAGTAAAAGTGGGTGACAAGCCTGTCATAGGTCTTGTCCATCCCCAAATGTCCTGCTAACGGCACATCATGAGCCAGCCCCAGTAGGAAGGTTCTGAACTTCTGGGGTACCACCAGCACACGGGCTGACCCAGGTTCAGCAGCCTTAGGCTCGGAATACAGGAGGTCACTCTCCCAGTACACGTAGTGCGTTTTGGCCTGTACACCATTGGCCTGGTCTGCAGCCTGTTGCCGCATACCCACGAGAGAAGGGCATTCTTTCTGCTCCCTGCAGAATTCCTCCCTGGAGGGACCTCCTTCTTGCTGCCAATGGGTCAGCTCAGGCAGATCTCCCAGTTCGGCAATCTGTTCCCCGGTAGGCTCCAGAGTATCCCCCTCAGGGTCTACTTCCTCCTGGGCCGTGGGAACTTCGGGGGCCGGTTTCCCGCGCCTCCTGCGCCTTCTCCCTAAGGCCGGTTCCTGGACCTCTCCCTCAGGCTCCAGGACCCTCTCAACACCCCTACTGGCTGCCATGGACCGGGTGGTCACGCACGCCCAGTCGGGTAGACCCACCATCCTCAGATGCGTGGTCTTCTCCACCTTTTCCCAAGGGGAACTCTCCAGGTCGTTCCCTAGCAGACAGTCTACAGGCATGTCAGTTCTCACAGCGACTTGTAGAGTACCAGAGACCTCCCCCCACTCTAAGGGAACTTGAGCCATTGGACAACGACTCTCTACGTTGTCAGCATTGACAACCCTACAGTAGGCATTGGGTACAATTTGCTCTTGAGACACCAGGTGTTGCCTCACCGAGGTCACGCTGGCTCCTGTATCTCTAAGAGCCTCAACCTTCTTTCCATTGATGGTCACCACCTGCCCATATTTCTTAGTGTTAGAGGGCAGGTAGGTTACAGGGACCATCTCACTGTCTCCTAGCGAGACTAGGGTCATCTGCCCGGGACCCCCACCCTCCTGGACTGCTACTTCCTCCCCAAAGTTAACACTAGCTACTTGCCGGGGTGGAGCACCAGTGGGTGCGGTCTTACCAAACAGGCGACACTTAGGATCAGAGGCAATGTGACCCGGATCACCACACTTATAACAATTGAAGGGCCCCTTTGGAACAGGTCTACCTGTCGGGGCCCCGTTCTGCTGCGGGGTTGGGGGAGGCTGAGAACCCTTCTGCTGGTTCCCTTGGGAATTACTTTGGGGGCCTTTTTGGAACCCCTTCTGTTTACCCTTGTCCCCCCCACTCTTCTGCTGGGGACCCTGCCCACCTTTGGCGGAGTCTTCCACTTGACCCTTGTGGACCCTGGTGCTGAGCCAGCGGTCCGCCTCCTCAGCAAGCTTCCTCGGGTTGGACAGCTTGCTATCAATCAGGTGCTGGCGTAGCTCAGGAAAACATTGACTGGACAAGTGCTCCCATGCAATTAAATCAAGCAGCCCTTGATAATCATTCACTTTGCTACCCTTCACCCAACCATCCAGCGCTCTGCAGAAAAAGGTCACATATTCCACATACGTACTCTCAGGGATCTTCTTGGTCTCCCTGAACCTCTGTCGATATAGCTCCGGAGTTAACCCATACCTGGTCATTAAAGCTTCCTTCATATGGGGGTATGAGGTTTGGACTTCTAAGGGCAAATCTAACAGTGTGTCCCGCCCTTCAGCAAGGAACCTTCCCCACAACCCCGCTCCCCAGTCTTTCTCAGGGACCCGGTGTGAGGACATGGCCACCTCGTAGGCCCTAAACCACTGCCCTATGTCATCCTTTCTGAAATACTCCTTTACTACATCTTTGGGGATGTACACCTTGGACTCTACCTGCGCTGGTGGAGTGCTGCCACCAGAAGGAGCGGTGTCCAAACTTTTCGCCTTCAGCTCCAACTCCTTCAATCTGATATCATGATCCATTTGGCGTTGTTGTGCCTCCAGGGCCAACTTCTGCTTTTCCATTTCCATTTGTCCTGCCAACTTTGCCATCTCCATTGCATGCGCCCTGTCGGCTGCCCTGTCTGCCAGCTCCTCTGGCGACCGGACTCTGCTGGGCTCCTCAAGGTTGTCGGGTGGAACGATGTCCCCCGCATTCCGTAGGTCTCGTGACTCCTTCCAGGCTCTCAACGCCTTGGTGTACTGGGTCTTCCTCTTGCATCCAGCATGGGGGACTCTGAATTGTACACTGTAGCCTTTCAATTGCTCCATCGTGTAGCCTTCCAGTCTCTCCCAATCCACCTCATCGATTCCAGAAATCACAGAGAGTGCTCTCCCAGCGGAGTGTGAGCCAGGCATGGTTGCAGTAATGGCAGATGTCTCAACAAAGTTCAACAATTACAAACCTGTGGCTGCGTTATTTGGTCTGCTCTCACTATCTGGTGATTAATAATTCACTGTATGCAAATCACAAGTGCAAATCCGAAATCCCAACCGCTGCCAACAATGTTAGAGTCGGGGATCTCTGGTTGGCGCAAGGTTGCCCTTGTGTCAAGCAGGAACCCTATCCTCCACGTCAGGGCGCAGGATAACCCCTCGCGAATGACCCTTGCTCACCCTCTAGGTGCGTGGCGTGAGCAGCCAAGGCGATTCCTCAGGCGTTGTTGGTTAAGCACTTACAATCGTACACACAGTAAATACATCAATCCCCCCAGAAACGGACACCAGACTTGGATATATATAAAAATACGATTCTTTATGTAAAAATAAGGTATATATATCTCAACAGACTTATCACAAGACCAATAACGTTTTCGCTAGGCCACCAGGTTATACAGCAGGCAAATGTTCGGGGTTCGTAGTTTCAAATGGATACTTTGTAGTCTCTTTACTTGTAGTTCCAGTACTCACAGAGATCGACTCCTGCGAACGGGGAAATAAGGCGTTGCGGGCCCCGAGCCCGATACTGGAACTTCTTTCGTGATGTGGAGAGTCGGCACAGGTCGGTGCGGCTCTCAGCTTGGGGAGTGCTCTTGGGTCCTCAATCAGCAGGTGTGGGCACGTAGGCAGGCGCGGCCAGCGACCCTTTAGCACGGCGGTGCAGGAGGGTCTCCACAGCGGGGGCGGCGCGGCCTGAGATGTCCGGGGATAGCGAAGCGGGGTCGCAGGGCACGGTCAGTGCAGCTGGATGACCCGGCGTAGATCACAGTCGTCGGACGGCTTCCGGCAGGAGGGGTGATAGCGCGTTCAGCGCGCTCCAGTAGCAGGCGGTGACAGGGATGCAGGCGGCCTGGCCCGGGGACAGAGAGCGGCTCGGGACGGAGCGGGGCTCTCACGGGTTTGAGGCAGGCGAGCTTCTGGGTGTCACGGCCCTAGGAGGGGCGATGAGGGGCGCAGTCTCTTTTCCAGCGGGATGCACACACGGCTCGAATTGGAGGACGAGCAAGAAGCACAAAGAACCCACTGTTCCTGGGGTTCAGTTCAGGGGGCAAGCTCAGATCAAGCCCTTGGAGAATGTTCAAGCACAAAGTAGCAAAGTCTTTTCAGTAAGTCTCTTCCTCTCCTTTCTCAGCAAGGCAAGCAGCAGGCCAGCTCCTCCGGCGTCTTCTTCTCCTTCTAGTCGGGCAGAGGTTCTTTGTGGTAAACAGGATTCTGATTTCTTAGGAGCCAGGCTCCTACTTTTATACACCAATTCTTTTGTTCTTTAGCGCCAGGGGGCCTAGGCCTGGCTCAGTCCAGTTCTGGAGCACTTTGTTATGGTGACTCTGCTCTTTCCTTTCAGCAGCAGGGCAGAGACATCAGCCGCCCCACAGGGGGTGGCGCCGGCTTTGTGGTGGCAGAGCACAGGTCTATTCAAGAGTCAAGGTGTACTCCTCCCACCCATCCAGGTGTAATCTCTCTACCCACCACCTGGCAGCCAACCTGTCTCTGGGGATTCCCCAACCCTGCTCCTTACTGTTGCCAGGCAGAACACATACACACAGCAGAGGCGGACTGAGATGGTCAGGTCAGTAAATACTAACTTTCTAAAAGTAGTATTTACAAACCCAGGATATTAAAATAGACTTGACTACAAGACGTATTTTATCATCCTGAGTTCAGGCATACTAAACTTGACACTTCTACCATGCTCTCTGAGTCCACTGGGGTCACGGCGTTGGCGTGATCCCAGCAGCCCATTCTGGCCTATGGAGAGCAGGTAGCCTTCAATAGTGAAAAACGACAAGGGCTGTAATTCACTACTAAGACATGCCACACGCATCAGGGCATGTCCTACCTTATGCCTACAATGCACCCTGCCCTTGGGCCTACCAGAGGGGTGGCTAATATGTAGGTAAGGGAAGGTTTAGGGACTGGCAAGTGGGGGCACTTGCGCAGTCAGCGCGACGGTCCCGGACCGCGCACAGGGTCGGCGGTGGCAGACCCTAGACACACTTTACAAGGCCGCTTCCGTGGGTGGCGCAACCAGCGCTGCAAGCCCACCAGCAGCATTGGCATTCACACGCCCTGGCACCCCTGGTGCACTTTACTGGGGACTGACAGTGAATCCAATAAACCAATCGGGAACATCAATTACAGGTACACTTTACTTAGGGAGCACTTGCACTGCGGCACGGATTAGCCGTGGCGCAGTGCCCTGAGCGGACAACACCAGCAAAACAATCGAGGCACACCATCAAAAAGTGGAAGGGAAACTCACGCCAAGGTGCCAGGTCTAACACCCCCCAAGAAGAATCCAAAGTTCACAGATGATGAGTTAGAAGTGCTGGTAGACAAGATCATCAGAGTAGAGCCACATTTGTTTGGTACATTGGTCCAAAGGACCCCCATGTCAAACAAAACAAAGATGTGGGCGAGGATTGTGGACAAGGTGAACGCACAAGCACCAACGTTGCACACAAAGGACGATATCCAGAACAGTTGGTATGACGTGTGCAGGAGGATCAAGAAACTCATCGAGAAAGATCACGCCTTGAATCAGCGCACTGGCGGTGGCTCTCCTGCCAAACCAGTATACTTCAGGACCTGGGAGGAGAAGGTGCGGGACATCCTACCACCAGAGAGAGTCCATGGTCTAGCAGACATACCAGAGCCTGGTTAGTACACAAACAACATACTCAATATTGTGTGGAAAGGGGACAGTGAAACCATGCACCGTTAGCAAAGCCACAGTAACCAATAGATAATCATCCCAATATGTGTATGCTAGTCACACAAACACAATACTTGCCATCTCAAAGTGACTTGGAACTGTGTCATGATATGTACCAACCTACAAACAAATAGAGCAAGGCAGTGGCACAAAGCCAAATAAACACTGCCAGACAGTTTGCCACCACAAACACACTACCTCACAGTGCAACTGACTGACAGGAAGCTATAGTGGGCATGCAGGTGAAGTGAGTGTATCCAAAGGCATGATGGGGTTTGTAGTCACAGATAATGCTCCCTCTCCAAATTGGCCCATCAAGACCTCTCTGAACCATGCCCATATCACAGGGAGTGGAAAATGACTGACAAGATGGCTGACACTGGGTCCTGCTGTGGGGAGCACAAGGCCCTGGTAGGGCTTGTGCACCAATCAGAAGCTGGACACCACTGACTGACATTCTGAAAGACAACTTGCACACCCTCCAATGGAAGCACGTTTCATGATGGGATGTCTGGCCGGGTGGGAAGGAGGACTGACAGCTCTGACCATACTTACCAGCATGTGGAGACACACACACCCCTCAACACAAACTCCACACAACTCACCGTGTAGAATGCATTGACTCACACCGTAGTGAAATATCAGCCAAACATACACCGTACTGGGTGCTGCTGTGTGAAGCACAGGGGCTCTCTTTGGACTTGTAGCCAAACAAACACAAGGACTTCACAGTCAGCCATCTTGACATTGCTGTCACACCCCCTCAAAGGAAAGCAGAGTCAAAAGGAAGGGAGTATGGGCATGCTGGGAAGGAGGGTGTAGCCAAGAGCATGATGGGACTTGCAGTCTTAGACATTCCCCACCCACCCACATAGTCCAGCAAGCTCACACTGAACCATGCTCGCCTCACAGGGAGTGGGAATGGACTGACAAGATGTCTGACACTGGGCTCTGTCGTGGGGAGCACAAGGCCCTGCTGGGAACTGGGCACCAACAAACACCAGGACTGCACTGACTGACATCCTGAAAGTTAACCTGCACCCACTGCAATGTTGGCACGCTTCATTATGGGTTAACTGGCCTGGGAGAGAAGGAGGCCCTGACTTGTAAACAAATAATACCGATGCTGGCCATACACACATCTTCTATGCTAAAACACATTGCACACGTGGTACCAGTCACTCACAAAGATGATGCCCGGGCAAGATGTCTGACACATGGGCCTGAGAAATGATGTGGCTGACAATCACACATATGCACTGGCCAAACAAAACCCAGTCGCACACACAGCTATTGCAACCATATGTTCAAACTCATTGTCTGGGGATGCAGTGTCCAGGGGTGCCCCCTGGCCTGGCTGGGGAGGTGTGTCTTGCAGATGACAAGTGTGGAGAGCCATATATGGTACATTGCACAAAACACACAGGAACTCACATATACATCATTGACAGGGGACATCTGACAGTGAATGGAATGGACACACCAATATAGCCAACACCATAGCATGGTCTCATTCACACTCGGTGCTGTTGTGAGCTGCATTCCACTCCTACATCGTGCTGAAACATATGCATCCTTTACACAACACACCACTCACTGACATAGACACTGTAGACACATGGTCTAACCTGGACTGCATTGGAGGAGACATGCTACTCACAGCAGCCAAACTGCAACACATACACCACTGACCCTCACTGGCATGAGTGCTACCTTGCCCAATCCATGTCACCATGGAGAACATTGACAAGTCAAATCACAAAAGCACGTACAAAACTCAGCACCAGACTCATTAACGATGGTGACATCATCACTTGTATGAAATGAGATGGGACCTAGGAACACTGTAAAAAAACACTTCCTCCAAGGAGATCACAGGCATACCAGACTGTGACCATGTCGTACCAATACACCAATGTGGCACACACAGACTAGCAAAATCTGCTACCACACATGCCCCAATCTTACAACATATCCTCAGTGGAATAGCACGTATGTCCTTGTTAAAGCTCACATGTATACAGGGATGACACACCTGTGTCAGCAACGTGATGGCCCTTGAGTAGTAATGGTCATGTACAGACAAATCTATACATGAGCTGGGCATGCACACACGTCGACAAGCACATTGAAATGTTTCATTTTGGCTGGGCAATGTGCCACAACAATATCAATCTCTGTCTGTGACAACCCTGGACAAAGCAGTGTACAGCCAGGCATCCGGACGTACAGCAGAAAATGTCATGTATGTGAACCATTGATGCCTGTAGAAACATAACTTACATTGTGTGTCTCTTCCAAACACAGGTGGTGCTGGGGACACAGCACCAAATGAAGAGGAGTCCCAGTCCCAGACTCTGGTAGACCCTCAGCTCTCTGGTGTGGATTCGTCTCTGTCCTCTTCGGATGACGACGAACAACTTGGCACCTCGGGTGTGAGTCATCGTGCAGCACCAGCAGTACCAACATCTGCACCCCCTGTATCCACGCCTCCAGCATCTGGAAACAGACAGGGCACCCCCGCCAACACGGACAGACCAAGGCCACAGAACACCGACAGCACACGGACACAGGAACCCCAGGAAACTACAGACAGCACCAACAGCAACAACACCCAAGGGGCCCCAGTGTCGCCTGTGCGTGCCGCCGCAGGTCCTGCCCGTGTGGCTAGGGGTGCTGGGAGGGGTGGGAGGCAGAGGGCGCGCCTTGCAGAGGGGTCTGGACTGCATGATGACCCCCAACTGGCACGCATCATAGATGCGTACCAAGATAGCACCGGAAGATTTGGCCAGGTAGTGGGGATCCTCAAGGACATTCAACAGGAGCAGGCTGCCCACCATGCCTCTCTGTGTGCCCACAACATCTGTTGCCACACCATCTGCCAGTGCCACAGGGAGGGGGGATGACTCTGGCGGAGAGTCCCCTGCACCGCAGATGCCTGAACCCCCCAGAAGAAGAGGGGTCGTCCGAAGAAGGACAAGTGGGGAGAGGATGTGGTCCGTCGGCTACGCTGCCGCCTCTGGTGCAGGAAACCAGGGTTCGAGCCTCGAGGTCGCGTCCACATCCTGTGATTCTGGGTAAATCACTTAATCTCCCCCTGCCTGAATGTGTAATGTAAATACGGTGCTATGTAAAGCGCTCCAATACCTTCGGGTCGAGTTCGCGCTATATAAATATGCAAAAAAAAACAAAAAAGTGTGACGCAGATGTCCCTGCACATCCCCCAGGGCCTCTAAACCTGTTCTGGACAATGTTCTTTGTGCGCAACCCGTTCACCTTGTTGTATCTGACACAACTCGCCTATATGACATGGAGGGTTCATGTTGGTCCAATGTTGCAGATGACTGTACACTTTACTCTGGACATTTCAGCTACCAACACTTCCAACTCTACTGTGAACTTTGGATTCAAAACCCAATGTACAGCACCCACCATCCTGTGCACTATCCTCACACATGTTTGTAAATAAACTCACCAGAACACCATACTTGCCTCTGTTGTTATTCCAACTTGTCATGTGTCATGGAGATGTTGATCTGCTAAACAACACAGTGCATGCCAAATACTACAACAATGTGACCACCGTTATGTGAGTCATGGTGATGTGACACATGTGAGGGAGACACACCACTATGGCACCACAACACATACTCACCATGTCCATCTAACTCATCACACACAATGATGTTGACCTGAAATACATTGGTACACACAACACCTATCCACAGTCAGTGGTAACAAGTCAACAGGTGAGGTAAGCAAATGCCAGTCAGATGTGGGAAGACAGACAACGCACCTAACAAAGCATAGCACAGGTTCATTACACATCAGCAACATGTTTATTCCACGATAGTTGCAAGGTAATTGTACGTTACAGTGGACACACGGTCACAAAGTGTCGGAGAATTGAAGTCCAGGAGTGTGTGGCACATCACTTGATGGGAATTGACAACTCCTACACTGGTGTTGGATTCTGGGTGTTGGGGGTCAGTGTTGAGCAAACAACAGGCAAAGTACCCTGGGAAGGACAGACGCTCTACCTTGGGTGCCTTAAACCACACCGGTGGCAGCCATCAGAGCTTATTGGTAATACTATGTAGGGGGGGTTAATCATTGGACTTAGCTATTTTGTGATTGTGCCCATACCTCATAAGGAAACCGGAATGCATTTCGCTTAGATTTATGTATTCTGTCCAGCTTGTTTACATACTTAATTGAAGCTAGCCATTCTATTATGCTGGGGGAGATCGCTTTGACCCACTTTTTACAAATTTCTCTCCGCGCAAGTAGTATTAAAATAAATATCAATTTTCTTGAATTTTTTGCCAGAGAGATATAGTTATTAGTAAGCCCAAAAAATACCACTAATTCACTTACCCGGAGTGTTTCCCAAGTATGGAAGAGATAATATTACTTCCTTCTAGCCAGAAACCTTGAATCTCCGGACAGAGTATAAACATATGGATGTCGTCACCTCTCTCCTTATTGCATTTTGGACATCTGACTGGTGTACCGCTGCCCAATTTAGATAGTCTATGCGGAGTCCAATACACCCTGTGAAGACAGAAGAGGTGGTTCCTCCTTAAATTTGCGGGCCGAACTGTATTGTATAGTAAATCACATGATACTTGCCATAGGTCTTGGGTCTGTTCTCCTGGCAAGTATTTCTCCCACAGTTCAGCTGGCAGATTGAAATCTCCCTCCGCAATCTCCATTAACAACCAGTAGACTTTTGCCACCTCTCTTTTCACCGTTCCTCTAGTTGAGAAAATCTCTTCCAGTTTACTGGGAAGTCCTGCTCCACAGCCATCAGTGAGACTCCAACTCAGCATTTGCAAATACTTGAATCTCGAGAGATGGCCATTGGATAGTGTTTGGATCTCTTCGCAGGAGATTAAAGACCCATTCTTAATCCGATGACTCCATTTAACAATTCCTATGTTCTTCAGTGGACGTACCATGCAATCTTTTGTCCATTCTGGAGATCCAGGAGAGTCAAAAATTGGCGCAAAGCCACAGTAGTAACTGAATTTTAACTCTCTTCTGATTTTATGCCACGTTTCCGCTAAGCTCCGTAAACTCTTTAGGCAAATCTTTTTTTTAAAACGCGGGTCTCCATATTTGTATATAAAGCCGTATTCACCCCCCTTTTTATTTTTTACCATTTCTGTATACATTCTTCCTATTTCTGAATCTTCTGGTCCCTTAAATAGTTCTTTCCCCCCTTTTCATAAAAAAACCCAAGCATAGTATGTTAAATCCGGTAGTTTTAGGCCCCCCTTCTCATATTTACGTCTTAGTTTCTTCCATGAAATACGTACACCTTTGGAGGCCCAAATAAAGCTAGATATTTTAGATAGTGTTTTTTTTAGCCACTCATCTTTAAAGGCTAATGGAATATTCTGAAAAAGAAAGGTGATCTTTGGGAGATAGCCATTTTAACGATGTTAATTCTTCCATAGATAGATAGAGGCAGGTGAGACCATCCTAAAAGTAGTTTCCCTATTTCCTTATTAACCCTTTGGAAATTAGCTTCAGGAATTTGCTCTATTTTCTCCATGATTTTTATGCCCAAGTACCGCATTTCTTTTTTAACGCAATTTTCTTGCGTGTTAATGTTCCAGGTTTTTTCTTGATTAATTTGATATCCTGAAATCTTGCCAAATCCCGCCGCCAGCTCATACACTCTTGGCAGAGCTGACATAAGGTTAGAAGTATATACCACCAGGTCGTCAGCATATAGTCCCACTTTTTTTGCCAACCCCTAGAATAGAAAGGGAGTATCTCTTTATGCTTCCTGAGTTTCTCTGCCAATGGTTCAATGTATAAATTAAAGAGCAGGGAAGATAACGGACACCCCTGTCTTGTCCCTCTAAAAATGTTAAATTGCTCCGTTAGCCGCCTATTTCTTAGGATTTTTGCTGTAGGGTTTTTGTATATTTGTCTGATAGCCCTACAAAAATTTCCCCCTAAGTTTGACAGATTTAATATTTCATGTAGATACAACCAATTCACCCGGTCGAAAGCCTTGGTCGCATCCACTGTAATGACCGCTAGTGGCTCGTTATCCACTATGGCTAAATCAATAGCACCTATTAGGCTATAAGTTAGGTCCTTAATGCTTCTTCCACGAACGAACCCTTTTTGATCTTCATGGAGGAGTGTTCCCACTACTCCATTTAGCCTATCCGCTAATACTTTTGAATAGATCTTATAATCCGAGTTTAGCAAGGAAATAGGTCTATATGAATCGCAGCAGTCTGCTTTTTTATCAGGTTTAAGAATCAAAGTCACAGTAGCCTCGTTCCATGAAGGGGGGGATCTCTTCTCCATTTTCGAAGATAGCCGTGAATAATTCGCTAATTGCTGGTAACAAATGTTTACATAATTTCTTAAAAACCTCCATGGGCAGCCCATCGGGCCCCGGTGTCTTACTTGATTTAACTGATTTTATAGCATTTTCTATTTCTTCTTCTGTTATTATCTCATTAATGGCATTCTTTTCAGATTCCGATATCTTATGAGGTAGTTCTTGCTCAAGCCATGCTAATACCCCCTCCCCTGTTGTACAAAGATCTTCTTTATATACTTCCTCGTAGTATTTTAGCATTGTTTCCTCTCCATTACCCCCCACTATGGTAGGACCTCCGGCATTGCCCTGATTAAGTTCTTTTATATAGTTCCTAGCCTGATCACTTTTAATTTTCCAGGCTAGTAACTTGGCACAGCCCTCCCCATAATTAAAATGGGCCAACTTGCTGGCTTGCCATCTCTCTTGCAACCGTCTTTCTACTACCGAAGATAAGTCCATCTTAAGGGTTTGGCTTTCTAATTCTACTTCCTTAGATTGTATTCTGTGTTCCAAACTCTGCATTTTATTTTCTATGCTGGTGATTTCCATCTTTCGCTGTTTATTTTTATATAGCTGAATTGATGTAATCCTACTCCTTAAAAAGGCCTTGAAGGTGTCCCAAACGATTCCTGCTGGGGCGCTACCTGAATTATTTCGAAAAAATTCCTGAGATTCCAAACCCAGTCTACTTATCGTCTCATACTCAGACAGTATGGAGCGATCCATTGTCCATCTGCGCTGAGGAGCTACAATTGGTGGACCTAACCTCAATGTTATTGCTGAGTGATCAGACAAATGTGCACCCACATGATTCACATTGCACACTTGATTTCTTAGCTTTTGGTCCACCAAGAAGAGGTCTATTCTGGACTGATGCCCATATTTCTTGTTGTTAAAAGTAAAACTTTTCATAAGGCCCCTCTTTTCCCTCCATATATTGCATAAACCAAGGGTCTTCATTGCATTTTTTATTAATGCCCTTGTCTTATTGTGCTTTGTGCTCCTACTTTTAGCTGAACGATCCAGGTTATCATCAAGAACCACATTAAAATCCCCTGCCATTATGACAGGGTCGGGGAAATCTGACAATTCAGCAAACAGGTTACTGAAAGGAATAGGATCATCGATGTTGGGCCCATAATAGCCCACTATCGTATACAATTGTTTGTAATATTTGACCTTTACTATTACCCACCTTCCAGCCTTGTCCACCTTACTTGCAACTACTTTCATCTGGGGGTTATTTTTAAACAAGATTGCCACCCCCCTTATAGTGAGTTGTTGTTCTGTACATATCATATTTTGGATCCAACCCCTGTTCTTGAACAACTCTCTCATCTCATCCCCCGTTAAGTGTGTTTCTTGAAGCACAGTGACTCGGGCAGAAGAATCTTTCAGATATTGCAGTATCCTCTCACATCTATGACCCCCCCTTAACCCATTTACATTCCATGAAAGGAACTCTATCAGTAATTTCTGTTTAACTATCATCTTTTAATTCTCTTTTTTTTTTTTGCATTTTATTCTTATAGCTTTATTTCTGCCTGGGTTATACTGCATAACGAGGACTACATTTTTTTTTATTTTCTCCCACTGCTCCCACACCTGTCCATAAAAATATACTGGTGACCCTCCCCCAAACCTTGGGAAACCCCCCTCTTCTATCCTGAAGGCCAAGTCTGGCCTAGGGAGGCCCTGATTGCGATAAGATTTAATAAACTGTACACCCTCCTCCACACAAAAAAAAAACTTAATAATAATTTTAGACTTGGCGTAATTGGTATTGTATAAATTACAGATTAACAGAAGGATGCTACGATCAAACTCCAGCTCCTGATATAGATTTTAAAAACTCTTCTGCTTCTTCAACCCTCCGGAAAGTCAGCATTTTATTATTAAACATTACTCGGAGGCTAGCAGGAAATTTTAATTGGGCAGTGGCTCCCAGGGCTTTAAAAGGTTCGATCAACATTCCAAACTCCCATTGCCTGGTAGCTGTTAGTTGTGAGATGTCTGACCTAATCTCAAAACTAATACCATCTACAACCAAGGAGCCTTTTTTCAAAGCCTTAAGAAGAATTTCTTCCTTTAGACTATATGTGTGGAAGTTTACCAAGATCTTCCTTGGTTTAGCTCTGCTAGCAATCTTTTTATATGGGTCTCTATGTACTCTCTGTATGTCTAACAAGAGTTCTTCCTTTGTGCATTTAACCTGAAGTCCTTCCTTGATCAGATGTATCACAAATTGTTTTATATCTTCCCCTTCAGCTCCTTCCGGAACTTTGAGCAAGCGGAGATTACATCTTTGGTTGTTTTCCAATGCCTCCATTTTATCCTTTAACTGCTGCTCATTAGTCTTAAGATCTCTGATCTTTTTAGTATTAACCTCCACTTGATGTACTAGGTCTTTCATCCCTATTTCCAATTGAGAGGTTCTTTCTGCCACCTCCTCAAGTCTTTTCCCCAGGTTTTCACAGACAGCCCGTATTTCTTTCTGATTTGATTCTGATGTTTCGAATCTGTTTCTGACCTCAGTTGTCAGTAAACAAATCAGATCTACGACTGATTGCTCCTGGACTTGAGACGGGAGTTGTACTTGTGGCAATTCAATTTGGCTCCCTTCGGTTGCAGGTAGACACCCCTCATTGGATAGTCCGTTAGGGGCCTCATATGGTATCTTAGGAATCGTTACCTGCAATTGGGCTGATAAATCAGATTGTACAGGTTGTACAATTTGTGTCTCTTCCATCTTCCCAAGATTAAGTTTCTGATAGTCAAAAGAGCTCGGAAGCCCTGCCAAGACCTGAAATCTATTGGCGCAGCTAGTACTGCCTGTCTCCTCCTTCTTCTGCAGTCTAGGGTCAAGGGATCTAGGGTCAAGGGATCCTACAGTGGGGTTCTTTAGGAGCAATGTTTTTGGGGCCACCTTAAAAAAAGTTCTCAAGGAGGGGGTTATTTTAGGGTTTAATATCTGGGTCTCTTGACTCCCCTTAGATCTCCTCTTCTTTTTCGGTGTTACCCACTCTTTTGTGCCTCCCCCCTCATTTTAAAGCTGAGAGACACTGCTCCCCTTTCATATAATTTTTGCTGATGCCGCTCCTCAAGCGATATCGAGTCTGCTCCTCCCTTACTCTTACTGCTCCTTTAACAGGGGTGGCTTTGCTAGACTAACTCCTCCTTGTGTAGTCTTTCCCTTTACCCCGACCTCCTTTACCACCTTTACAACCTCCTCTGTAGTGACAGCCCCAACACCCTCCTCCTCCCTCTCTCTAAATGCTTTCTCCGTAGGTACAGTTTGCCCTTCTTTGTGTACTTCTAAATGTTCTCCAAATGTGTCCAAGCTGCCCTGCTTCCCTTTTCCCCTTATGAAAACATTCGTACCTGACTTCAAGTTGTGGGATCCTCCGCTGCCGGGTCATTGCGTTAGAGCCTTCCTACCTCTTCCGAACTCTCTGGCAGCTCGCGCCCAGCAGGGGTCCAGAAACGGTGGGTCCCGCTGACGTTCCAGGCTCAAAGGGAGACTAAATCCCGCCCCGTTCTCCAGGGCTGATGACCCCCTATCACCCAGTAGCACCCAATATCTCGCTGGGCCCACCGCCACCTCAAACAACCATCCAGGCACCAGAGCAGAAACAGAAACAAAAAAGCGACCGAGACCCGCCAAAGCGGATCACCGCCAATACTGCAGCAAACGGATGACCGACACCATGGAAGCCGGCAGCCCGGAAAACGCCGAAGAGATCCGAAGAAAGCCTCCAGTTGCCGGTAATCAAGCGCCTTTCCTTTTTCTTTACTCGATACCTTTTAAACGCTCACCCACATCGCCGAGTAAATAATATTGGATAGCACAGGAGGTTTAGATGCATTTTTTCTGCCACCGCAATCAGGAGCCTCCGCGACCGTTCGCTAAGTGGCCGCCATGTTTCCCCTCGCCGCAGTTTTACACTATTGTGGAGTACAGACCACCTGAATGGACACATCACTGCATGCAGCCAGTCAAGTGGCACACAGACACACTCAAACAGCAACAGAGCAGCCACAACACATTTCAGGCTAACTCCATACAATGACATAACAACCCTATAAACTCACATTCAGGTGAAGAAGTTGTTGATGAGCTGCGTGCGGACGTCACCCTCATCATCATCCTCACTGGCATCGTGGCCCAGGCCTGGATCCTCCACAGGTGGCGGAGGTAGGTCATCGTCATCCTGGAAGAGAGGCAACTTCTTCCACACTGCCATGTTGTGTAGCATGCAGCATACAAGGATAATTTTGCACACCTTTGCAGGCTCATATGGGTGGGAACCTCCAGTCTTGTCCAGGCAGCGAAAGCGTCTTTTCAGGAGACCAAATGTCCGCTCAATCACCTTCCTGTTTCGACCATGTGCCTCATTGTAGCGCATCTCGGCTGGTGTCACAGGGTTCCAGAGGGGTGTCAGCAACCACGGCATGTTGGGGTATCCGGAGTCACCTACACACAAACAATTCAACAATTAGCAGAGTTTTGAAGGAGGGTGGAATACAACATTGCCAAACACACACAATGGTAAACAGTCAGTACACACCGACAAGCCAGGCACGCTGGTCTGGCATCTGTGACTTCAGCGTTGCAATGCGACTACTCCTCATGATGTAGGCAGAACCGGGGAAACGTGCACACACATGTGTGATACACATGTCTGCAAGACATACCACCAGAGCATTGATGGAGTGGAAATGTTTCCTGTTATGGTATGCCTGCTCATGTGCCTGTGGTGGTATCAGGGCCACATGTGTACCCTCAATAGATCTGATGACGTTCGGCATCCTCCCCAGTGTATAAAAGGCATTCTTTATTTCAGTGAGTTGACCTGGGCTAGGAAACTTGATGTACAGGTCAAGGAAATGCAACATCCCCTCCAAGACATCGCGTAGCACACGACTAAACATAGTTTACGACATACCACCAGCAGTAGCCACAGTGTACTGGAAGGTACCAGTAGCAAAGAAGTGCTGGGCTGCCATCACCTTCACCTCTGGGGTCAGTGCTGTACGGTATGTCCGGCCAGGTAGCAGATGTGACGCCAACTGCTCCGCCAACTCCTCAATCAGTGGCCTGGTGAAGCGGTACCGTCGGATGCAGTCGCGTTCCTGCATGGTTCCAAGGTCTGGGAACGGTCTATGGACAGCTGGTGCCCTGCAGAACGGAGAAGCACAAAGGAAAATTGTCGGTTCATCCAACCATGTGGCTATGACCAAGCAAAATATCACATGATACATCCTGACAATACACATTGTACTGAGGTGTGTGCTGTTGGGGATGGACACATATGTCACCTACATGCCCATCACCTCACATCTCAAGTCCACATGTCCACATAAGTCCCATGTAGTGCAATGGCCAATCATTGGGCTGTGTCACCCTACCTATGTACTGCTGTGATGTTACAAACACACACCACAGTGACAAGTGAGGCCTGATGTCTCCCAGGCATCACAGATCTTTGCCATGCAGATACCCAGGGTCCCTGTATTGCCACATGGACACTGGCATGACATGGCGTATCATGTACACGCCACAAGGCAACCGTGAGTCCCACAGGTAGTGGCCACTGTTGTCTCTGCAGGCCCTACATGTACGTCTCGTAGACACACACACAACATCAATGTTAATGCACAAACCACATGGATGTGGAGACTGTCTCCCATTGGGCACATTTGATCAGCCACATCTGAGACACAACATGCACACAGACTGTGGGTGTACATCAGAATTCTGGCTACAGGTCTCACTGTGACATACATGCCATCACCCCCAGGACTCAGGGTGTATGTGACATGTCCTAAACATATCCAACATGAAACTATGTCAATGACTCATGCCTATAACTGTACAGTTGCACATCACAGTGGTAATGTGCACAACACACAAAGGATTCTGTCCCCATGAACACGTGCACAGCCTGGGAGTGGCTGCACAAAAGTGCCACACAACAAACCAAATGTTACCCCCCAAACACACAGGGAATGCAGCCTTACATGCCATGGGACACTGTGTGGCCAATGTTGTAGTGTGGTAGGTGTGCACCTGAGTCCCTGGCAAGTAATTGTGTGTTGAAGCCGTCAAATAGTCCCACCAATGAGGCCCGACGTGGAGGACAATGCGTACGCATTGCACAGTTCAGGACCGAGCCGTGCGTACGCTTAGCCATTGACTGCAATGAGGTCCGACGCGGGTGACTATGCATACGCATTGCACAGTTCAGGACCGAGCAGTGCGTACGCTTAGCCATTGACTGCAATGAGGTCTGACGTGGTTGACTATCATGCATACTCGTCGGGCAGGCAAAGTCCGAGACCGGCGTACGCCTTGGCCATTGAATCGTATGGAGACGGGTGCATGTGCATTTTCAAACTACGTGTTGTACAGTCAGTTGACTGAGCCAGGTGCACCCATTGGCTCTGGACTGTCATGGAGATGGATGCAGATTCAAAACTTGTACGAGTCGTGCACTGGAAATTCAGTTGGATGCCTACAACAATGTTGCAATTGCTAGGGTTTTATGAAGGTGAAGATTTGAACGATGCGGAAGATGTGTCCGAGTCGTACATTTCCATGGATTGGCCAGATTCATAGAATGCAACCGTGTTGGACCTATCACTTGGGACACAAGGCACAGAGTCTGCCTCGGCAGCACAGATATAAGGCTGGCTGGCCCCCAGGGAGCTCACTTGCCTGCACTACATGCTACTGGACCACATCCCTGCTACCACTGCTGCTGTCTCTGCATCCTCTGGCTACTGCTATGGCAGGTACTCTGGAGAGGGCCCTAGCCTTCACTGAGGAGGAGAACCAGGCCCCGCTGGACGGGCTCCTTCCACAGTACAGCAAGCTGTATGGGAAACCAGGGGAGCAGGTGAGTGTGCATTCCACTGCCTTCCTAATTGTGCATGTTGTCTGACTAGCAGTACTAGCAGTCTGTACACCAGTGTCAAGCATACTCACTGAGTACTTTCATCCCCCAAAGTGTGTAGGTACATGTGATGAACAGGTGTTCTGCAGCTAAAGTGCATTTGTGCAAGTTTCAACTTCCCAGGCATTGTTAACATGTTAGACATGCAGGGCATTTGTCCTTTTCCATGGGTGCACCACCTGTGTAACTCATTTTCCTTTGTGATGACGACATGTATATCCAACTGTATGCAGCACAAATATGGGCCATGTGTGTTAATGGACTTTTAACTTTGTCATCCTCACAGGTTGATGCCCACCAGAAGCAGGAGATATGGCTGACCATCGCCCGGGCAGTTCGATCGGTGGGGGTCTACAAGTGCCGGATCCGCAACTGCCAGAAGAGGTGGCAGGACCTTCGGGGCTGGACCCGGAGGATCACAAGGGTCCAGCCTCCTCGCAGGAGGGGCGGACACCGGACCCTGACCATGCACAGGATCCTGGCAGTGGCCTTCCCAGACCTGGATGGGCAGCTGAAGGCCAGACAGCAGCAAGGAGGGGGTAAGTCCATGCCTAATCTGTGTACTATGTCTGACATGCTAATTGCAGTATTTTGGCCTGGTCACACTTCCACATTACGTAGGTCTTGTAGTCCAATTCTCATGTCCCTCAATTGTGTGATGCACCCTCCTCATCTGATCCACAGGTGTGGACCCTACAGTCTGTTGCTTGTGTCACTAGGGCACTGTGTCCCTGCAGTCAGCTATGCTTCAGCTTTCGGACAGCATCTGTTACCGTGACTCTGTTGTGTGTTTCATGGGTGGGTCAATTGTTTACACAATGCCTGAGATCTGACATGTGATCTGTGTGTGCCCTTAATATGTGTTACAATTGCTGGTCTGACTCGCCACATGTGGCTGGGGTATTTCAAACAAACACATGCAGCAGGGGACTCCAATGTGTGTGCCTCAGGAGTATGTATATCAAGTGTGTTACACTTGCTTAGCCACCTGACTACTGTTCAGGGCTAAACACTGTTTCACGTAGACCTACTCCAGGGCATTTAGAAACACTCTGTAATCCCACTCCTGTGCATCAACTTACAGGTTGTGCTTAGTGACATGTGCCTTCAGGTGTCGGCCTCTGTGTCATTGTGGTGTGGCTTCCTTTTCCGTACAACTGTGGTGTTCATGACTTTGAGGGTCAGCAGGACATCTGAGATGTGACTATGAGAGACAAGACCTGTGTGACATATAGATGTGTGATCACTTGTCACTGCACAATGGTGTATGCAACTGTGCACTTCTGGCAGCTGTGTTACATGCACAGAAGACTGTGATGTGCTAATGTACAGGGAGTTGTGTTCGCAGAGACTCATATGTCTGTTTTGTATGATGTGGGGTCTCATGGGTCCGGGATATGTTGTTTGCAGGGGATGGGCAAGTGCACTTGTCAGCTGCAGAGTTTGCTTTACCCATGAGCTATGATTGTGACACAGTGCATACTGTTGTTGTCTGGATGCCCTGCCCCTGTGACAGGAGACAGTGTTGACTGACTTTCCATGCATGCCAGTGCCATGGCATTTAACTTGCTATGAGTGATCCTGCACTGTGTTCAAATGTGCTCCATGCACCCCATTGTGGCATTGACTATCAGGACATGAGAACATAATAGTGCGTGTTGCTGGCATGCATCACAAGCATGTGAAATGAGACTCTGCCCATCCCTTCATCCTGACACCTGTACTGAGTGAGTGGAAAGAGATGTGATGTGTGTATAGTGACATACTCCTACATGTTCACTTGCATGTCCAACAAATGTGTTGGTAGTGCATGTCGGCACATTGGGGTATTAGCATCCAACATGCAACAGACATATGGGTGCAAGTCCAGGAGGGATATGAGTGCCATGGTTGATGGTGAGACTGACAATTGGCTTATTCTAAACAGTGTGAGCACTTTGAGCAGTGTTCAGCTGATGATGCCAGGAATTGCCCTGTGATGTGATGTATTCACTGTGGTGTGTGCAGTCAGTGCAGGTGACTGATGTTGTTCTCTTTATTCCTAATTCTATCCAGATACATCCACGGTGACAGGAGGGGGACGGCTCCACGGACCAGAAGGAGCCACAGAGCCTGACTGGGACAGAAGGCGAAGGAGTCCGAGGGACCCAGTGGCACGGAGGGGGAGTGGAGCCACACCGAGGAGTCCTCAGCACCATCCACCCCAGCTGAGGGCCACAGCAGCTCGGAGGATGACTACCTTGTGGAGGCGAGTGTCAGCAGCCACTAAACCCCAGCTAGTGAGGCTGTCCTCACCACCGCCTCCACCAGCACCATCACCACCCTCCCATCGGCTCCCATCCCAGAGGTCCGTGGAGGCTCCCGTGTCCGGGAGCATGTCTCCTTTGTGCAAGGCACCGCACCCCCTGCCCCTGTGTCCCCTGCTGCCTTGAGTGAGGAGTCTGTGGACTTGCTTCGACAGATCCATGTAGGGCAGATATCAATGCTGAGTGTCCTCCATGCACACACCAGTCTGTTGACACAACTGGTGTCATTCACGGAGGGAATTTCATCGGGCATGTGTGCCCTACAGAGGACCAATCTGTCTGTGGCCTCCTCCCTGACAGCAGCAGTGTCCCTCCTCCAACAGTCCCGCACCCCTCCTACCCCTGCACCACCCATGATTCCTAGCACCCTACCTGTCCCAAGCACACACACACCTGTACATTCTCACAAACTCACAGACACGGGCAGCACACAAACACCCAAACCAAGGGCTAGACATGCACACAAGCAAGCGCAGGGGACTGATACTACACTCACAGGGAATGGTTTGCAGACACACACACAGTCATCCACAACCACTCTGCAGTCCTCTGATACCTCTCCCTCCCATCCCCCTTCCCTTGCCTCACCTGCAACCCCATCTCCACAGAAGGTCTTCCTCTGTGACCTTGGCCTCTTCCCCACCGACCCAGCAGATCCATCTTACAAGGGGAAGAGGAAGTCCCCTCACACAGAGGGGAGTGCCCCTCACACCCGGACACCCTCCCCCAGGCGCAGTCAGACTGAAGCCCCCACCCGCAAGTCCCCCCCGGAGCCAGAAGAGCAAGACCCCGCCCGCAGTTCCACGACGAAGTCTCCATCCTCCATCCCCCAGGCCACCACTCCAGAGGTTCCCCCGCCACACCCTGCCCCAGGTTCCCCCACCCACAGATACACCATCCCCAAAATGCTGAGGCCCTCCCCCCTACCACTTGCTCTTCCACCCCCGGTCAGACAGTTTGTGCCACTGATGTGGGGGCCGTGTCCCCCCCCCCTTTGTCCTGCCGACCTCACCTGAACCCCATTCCGCTCCCATTGAGTTAGGCACTGCAGTGGAGTGGGGACCCAGTCCACTCCATCTGACCTGCCCACTGCAGTTGTGCCGGCACACACCCCATCTGACTAGTGCCCCACAGTTGTGACTGCACCCACTACTTCAGTCAGCTCCACTGCAGTTGCCAGTGACACTCCTGCATCCACCATCCCTTCACTGCCTCCTTCTGCTGCGCCCTGATCCTGTCCCTGCGGTGCCTGGCCTGCCCCCATGTATGCCCCTCCAAGGGGATGTTCCCTATCCTTACCAGTGCAGGCAAGCAACGTGTGACAGTTGTAACTCAAGTTAACTTTTTGTCATTTGGATATGGGCTGGCCATTGGCCTTTGTTTTGAAAGGACTTTGCATTTTAAAATTGCTGAATAAAGCTTTATTCTTTCTCCTTGTGAATTTGATTTAGCTGTACATTATGTTGATGATGTTTAGCATGACCTTGCAGTTGTAATGCTGGATTTCAAATGTTGAATACTGAGGTGTTGATGTGAGGTACTCCATGTGGTCCATGAAATATGTATCCTATTCTGGTCGTTATCCATATCATCCTTTGCAGCTAAATGGGTGTGTCATGTTTCACAATTTGTGGGCATCTCTGTAAACATTTCATTTGCATGGTGACATCTGTGGCTTGCACACATGCACATATGATGTGCTTCCCATTGTCCAATTTGTCTATTTCGCGGACTGTGGGCGCATCTATACTGGACATGTAAGTGTGGGCATCATTGATGTAGGAGCAACTGGGTCCTCTGTGCAACTTGCTGGACATGTGTATTGAGTATGTGCAGATGACTTAATGGAGATTCCCGTACCCAGGCTGTTGTGACCAGGGCCTTCATTGTGTGGTAACTGATGACTGACTGACCAATTGTTCTTCTGACATGACTGAGACCTGCTGTGACTATGTTTGGCACAGCTGAGCTTCCACAGGAGTTGAGTCCCCTCAAGTAAGTGTGTTGTTCCGTGACATTGCCTGGGCCCATGTTGTGTGTTGTGTGGGCATGTGTGTGTGTGTCCACATCCCTTTCCATACACAGGCAGTGTTCCCTTGATATGTTTCTGTTGTTGATGCTTGCTGAGTGGTACTGTGTTCCTCCCACAACTTTGCCATGGGTTACCTGATGTGTGGGCGAATGACACACTACTGTTAATTGGTGTTTCATCATTGGGATTTGTCTGTTCCGAGTGGTGATGATGTGGTCAGACGCAGATGGGACACAGTCAGGGGTCCCCAAGGCACTTGTTTGTTCGCAATATTATGTAGTTGTCCCTAGGTGGTACCTTTCAGTGATTGAGATATGTGTATGTGTGTGTGAGTGATCCCACTTGTCCGGTTCAGGGCTGCAATGTTTGCAGGTGTCAGCATGTGTGCCTTGTGGTTCTCCTTGGCTTCTGCATTGTCCTGGGACTGTGGCAGGTATTCGGAAGGTTACGTGAGCTTTGATGTCATGGCCATGTACTGCATACTGTGCAGTATGTCTGTCATTCACCAGGGTTGTAAACTGTCCTTGTGTGATGAGTCTGTGCACCTTAGTTCCTCCCAACATTACTGTTTGTCATGGGTGCATGTGCAATTTCACCGGTCCATGTGGGCTTCACAGATGCACATTGGTGCAGTTCAGGGTGTGTGGTGTTGAGGGTGGACTGATGTAAATGTTTGCATGGATGGGCCCCTAGCTCCCGTTTGTCCATGGATGACGGGCCATGCAGAATGATTTGTGTTTGTGTATGTGTGATGTACATTTGTGGCACAGGAAAAATGTCTGGGTTTCACAGTTTGTACGACATCTACCTTTGTCAGCACAGTGGACGTGTCATGCATGCTTGTGTCACCCCAATGTCTGGTCCCTGGGGGTAGTGCTGTTGTGTGTCAGTCTCTTGCTGTGTTAGTTGGTGTTCATTCCAGCTTGTGTCACATGTGTCTGTTGTGCTCCCTCTCATCTCACGAAGCCGGATTGCCCACTGAGGGTGTCCCAATGATGGTTTACTTTTGTATGGCACTGTGTCCACATCTGTCTCACTGTGGTTCAGCCCCCCTCATGTGTTGTGTAGTTACTTGGGGATACTGAGACACACACACACACATGTTGTGTCAGATGTGCAGTGTGAGGTTGTCTGTTTGTGTTTGTGCATCTGCATCAGTGCATTGGTATTGCTGTTGTGGGCCATTGTCTGGATGTTGCTTTTGTGATTTACCCTGCTGTCCCTGTGAGTCATAGCACATCATTCTGCACATTAATCCTGGTTGTTAGGTCCCATTGCTGGCATGGAATGGGAGTTTGTGACCTGACACCTACAGTCTACACAGGTTGTTTTGATTAGTGTGTCTATTTTCGAGATGTGTATATGCTTTGTGATGGTCACTTCTGCTTTTTTGTCATTGTACACTGTATGCATTGTCAGCCCCCATGGGTGGTGCTTGTCTGCACATGGCCGAGAGTATGTTAGGTTTTCACAGCACTGTTAGCCTCACCACATCTCTGTGGGTATGGAACACAACCACTACTTTGCCCCAATAGTGTTTCATGTGTTGGGACCAGAAATCATACATGCTGTTTGGCATTTGCAGCTTTAACCATGATGACACTTACCTTTTGGTCACCCCAATGCTCAACATTTGCTGCAGTTTGGAACGACACACTTAACTTTTGTTCTACACAGTGAGGGGGTGTTATTTTTACATTGACACAGTGCTAGTGATGCTTGCCTTGTGTAGGCCACACTCAGTTTTTGGTCCCACATGTGATGGTAGTTACATTGTATGTTCAAAGTCATAATCACTGTTGTGGACATTTGTCACAGACTACGCACTGTTGTCATGATGTTAGGGAGGATGTATTTTGCTGACATATCTAATGTTGGTGTATGATGGATGTGTGGCGCATCACCCATCCTATGAGTGGGGGTGGCAGTAGTGAATGGCAACAGGTCCCCTATGGGTGGGGGTGGCAGTGTTGCTGGGCAACATAAGCCCTATGGGTGGGGGTGGCAGGAGGGCTGGGCAACAGGCCCCCATGGGTGGGGGTGGCAGTAGTGATGGGCAACATAAGCCCTATGGGTGGGGGTGGCAGTAGTGATGGACAACAGGTCCCCTATGAGTGGGGGTGGCAGGAGTGATGGGCAACAGGTCCCCTATCGGTGGGGGTGGCAGTAGTGATGGGCAACATAAGCCCTATGCGTGGGGGTGGCAGTAGTGATGAGCAACAGGTCCCCTATGGGTGGGGGTGGCAGGAGTGCTTGGCAACAGGTCCCCTATGGGTGGGAGTGGCAGTAGTGATGGGCAACATAAGCCCTATGGGTGGGGGTGGCAGGAGTGCTGGGCAACAGGTCTCCTATGGGTGGGGGTGGCAGTAGTGATGGGCAACATAAGCCTTATGGGTGGGGGTGGCAGGAGTGGTGGGCAACAGGTCCCCTATGGGTGGGGGTGGCAGTAGTGATGGGAAACATAAGCCCTATGGGTGGGGGTGGCAGGAGTGCTGGGCAACAGGTCCCCTATGGGTGGGGGTGGCAGTAGTGATGGGCAACATAAGCCCTATGGGTGGGGGTGGCAGGAGTGCTGGGCAACAGGTCCCCTATTGGTGGGGGTGGCAGTAGTGATGGGCAACAGGTCCCCTATGGGTGGGGGTGGCAGTAGTGATGGGCAACATGAGTCCTATGGGTGGGGGTGGCAGTAGTGATGGGCAACAGGTCCCCTATGGGTGGGGTTGGCAGTAGAAATGGGTAACATATCCCCTATGGGTGGGGGTGGCAGGAGTGCTGGACAACAGGTCCCCTATGGGTGGGGTTGGCAGTAGAGATGGGCAACAGGTCCCCTATGGGTGGGGGTGACAGTAGTGATGGGCAACATAAGCCCGAGTCGGTCGCAAGGTAAGGCTGCGAACAGCTCTCGGAGAGCTGTCCGACCCGGATCAGAATCGACCCCTCAGAATTTATTGGCTGATATCCACCTCAGCTCTTATCAGCTTATTCCAAATAATAGAAATTAAAATTCTACCTCAAGTCTTCAGGGCTGAATTAAATCATTGGGTTATTCCTCAATTCGTCTCCCTTCTTATCAGCAAATTTGCGCTTTTTTTTGCTGCCTTTTGATCTGCAAAGCATGTGTACACACTAAACATTAACATGTGTAACTTCCTAATACGATGCACCACTTGAATATACCAATAATTCATCCGTTTTAATTCCATAGTATGGTCCATAGATAGAAGGGATTGAGTTTTAAAAAGAAATTCAGAGGTGTCTCTCTATAACAAGCCCAGGGGTAATCAGAGGGGAGTTGCAAGAACCATTGTGCAGGTGAGATAAACACTTTGATAATTAAACCAGTTAGGGAATTTACATCTCTTATCTCTTTTGGAACAGCACAATTTTTTAGTAGAGACCCTTGCTTTTTTCTTAGACAATACACATTTAGAGGTAATTCTCTCAATGGTTGAGAAGAAGGACAATGATTGATTGAGTATTGTTGCGTCCAACGAATGGAGATTACTTGCCCACACCACCTCCCTTGAATAGGTCTTGGACGGACCGCTCTACTTCACTATTCTGACAGAATCAAGTGCTATGATGGGGTTCTTAGTTCCCAGTAAGGAGGACAATTGTGGACCTATTCACCCAATACTAACCATAACAGTAAGTGAGGACATTTGAAAATTGTTCCCCAATAAAAGTATTTTCTCCAGCTTTAGTTTCATAACACATCACATAGCTCTGGTTCAATTGGGTGTACGTTTAGAAGTGTGTGAAGGAACTACAAGTGTTTGTGAATATCCACAAAGGTTTTACTTTGTGAGTATCCACCAAATGTTCAAGACAACTCCCCAGGCACTCTTTATGGAAAACCCATCAAGTGCTGTTTATACCTGTGGAATTTCTGTGCACCTAGCAGAAATTTCACAATAGTAACTGGAATATTAATTTGTAGAAATATACATACTCAGTATGTATGGGAGCACCAAGCCAAACTTCTAATTAGCAATCAAGTAGCAATTAATGGTATTCACAGTAGCTTAGAGGATTGGATTCAAATTCCAATTGTGCAGGCCCAAGAACAGCATAACCTATCATAACACAGAATAAGATCAGCCTACCATGTCATAGAATAAATACACTGATGTGCCAGTCTGCAATTTGCGTCCTTTTCAACTTAAATATAGATATTAACCCCTTCCCTGCTCATGACGGAACCACTCCGTCATGAGCCACGGGTGCCGTGTGCTCATGACAGAGTGGTTCCGTCATGCTGCGGCCGTTGGCGGCCGCTCCGCCCACGAGGCGCTAATTCCCCGCCTGTGCGGGCGATTAGCGCCGTGGGCGGAGTCATGACGGAACCACTCCGTCATGAGCACAGCTTAACCGTGACTCATGACGGAGTGGTTCCGTCATGAGCACGGCGCCACCGTAGTGCCCCCAAACCCCCCCCCCCCCCAGCGCTGCGGCGGAATTCCTGCCGCAGCCAAGGGGTTAAAAACATGGACAAATTCAGTGGTTTCATTCTTGTATACATCACAAAAGTAATGGTAAAATGACAATTGTTTTTATAACTCTGCACAAAATACATGCTCCCATCACACCCAGCATTAAGAGGCCTTGTGCCTGATTTGTACTTCTAGTGTTGGTGATTTATTTTGAACTATTTGAAAAAGTTCCAAAGACTGTCAGCAAATAGTTTGCCCAATGCCATGTGGTTTCTCTTTCCACACAAACCTAGCAAGTGTCAAATACAGTTTGAGTAATCAAATGCCTCCACTTTGCAGTGAGACACATTTAAAATTGAATGTGCATGAGAAAAAGAAGGAGCATTGGTTTGAAAAAAGCATTGTCTTACTGCTTTAATAATACGTCACCTTTGACCCACTGAAGACACCAGGCGCGGCTCCCCCGCTAAGGCTCTATGAGCATTTAAAAAAGGAAAAATACAATTATAATAATGCAATATTATGATCAATTTATTTTTCTGTCCTGGCTCAGCTTGTTTACATTTTAGTTGCGGGGTAGGGCACGGCTGGGCTGTCACAGGAGCGGGGGGGGGGGGGGGGGGGGGAGGAGTGGTGAGCACTCTCTCAAGTGTGCATGATAGTTTGGCCGGCCGACTTGGACCGGCTAGTCATGCGCAATCAGAATGTTCTCCACCCAGTCGTATTGCACAGCCTGGGTGGAGAACATGCACAGGCTCTCAGTCCCTGCCTGAACGCCGTACAATGGCACTCAGTCCAATCACGATGCTGTTGTCAGGCTGGTGACAGCAGCATCGTGATTGGCTCGGGAAGTCGAGGAGCTAGTATGCTTTCTGCTTCTAGGAATCGACCAAAGAGGACCGACTGGCTTGCAGGTAAGGGATTTCTCTCCCCCCCCCCCCACCCTGCCACCCCTGTTATGTAGCAGCCGCCACTTGAAGACACATGAAAACAAGAGAAAACAATTAAAAAGGCCTTACATCTGGTCAACTGGCTGTGCTGCATCACCTGCCTGACCCCTACTCCCAGAGCCTAGGATTAGGTGGCAAGAATCCTCTTACAAGGCCATAACATAATTACCAAAAAAAGAAATGAAACTTTATATTGTATTTCTTAAAAAAGTGCTGTGTTTGTCAGAAACGTTTGAAAGCCATTCTATTTTGCTTTTTGGGGGGTTTGATCAGAACTAGCTAGTGCCAGGGTGTGTCGATGTACTAAGCTGCTGCACACTGGGGCGTACCCTGGCCAAAAAATGCTGTGCTAAGCAAAGGCCTCACCCCGATGCTAGGAGAAGGTGTTCCTGTTTATGCCCGTTGAGCACTGCCTGCGTCTCTGCCATAACTGGCTGGGGGGTCTTTGTGAAAACAAAAGCAAAGGAGACAGACTGGGGTAAAAAATGAAAAATAAAAGCACAGGGGCATGGAAACTAGATACAAAATAAAAATAAAGATTGAAAAATGGTGGGGATACAAGTTGGATGTATGAAGATCACCAGAGAATAGCTAGGCAGGAAAAGGGTTTAGAATCATATTGCTGCTTCCTAATCACAATTATCATGCCGCTTCCTGCTTTTTTTGATGCAGTGTGTGTCTCGGTGTCATTTATATGCATGAGATGCAGGAAGCCACATCTAATGCAAGCCCTCATGCCTTTGTGTGCATTTGGCATGCTTTACGCCAGTGGTAATGATGCATATTTCACACACCCCTCAGTTTCATATATTTCACATTAAGAACTCTAAATGAGGGCCAGCTGTGTCCTGAGCCAGACATAATGCACCTATTAGTGTGCCAGAGCAAACAACCCTTTAGAGGCACATTTACGTGTGTTCCCCCATACAGAGAGTGAAAATATTGTTATCAGGGCATAACCTTAAGCTTTTCTTTCAAGGTACTATCATTCCTATTTACAGTATATCAAGGTGCTGTCCCACATGGAGCTTTGGAGATTTTAAAATGCTTGTGTCAATAAGAACACCATTAGTTCACAGCAGATTACTGTGTAAGTAAGACTACCTGTGTTCACAAAACCAGAAGTACGACTATCTTGACCATACAAACAAACAAACAAGCAAAGGCAAATTTTCTATTTAGTCAAAAAGTTGTGTGTTAGAATACAAATACAATTCTGTGCTTTTACCAAAGCTATCATTGACCTACCACACTTACCACACATGTTGTTGCCTTTGTAGTTACAGTCACTCGTTGGCAGTTCGATTTACAAAGCTGTTTTAATATGAATGTTTTGCAGGTGGAAAACTGAGTGAACATTTCTTCCAGCACTTTGTATTTATAAAGATGAACAGTCCTCTGGTGCAAATTTTTCAGTCATAATTGTAGGGTGAAAGGTATTGAAGAGTGATGGCTATGTAAAATGTATTGACAGCTTGTATGTATTTTCCCACCATGTAAACAAACACAACCCTAGACTACGAAAGGCTAGAGTAAAAGGTCTTTAGCGATTGTATCCAGGTCACACCCATATTTTATACCGATGCATTCAAGAAAAGTTATAGTTTCACACCCTCTTGAATAAGTGAATATACATCTATATGAGAATTCCAAAAAGGGCACTCGGTTTGGGCATGGAGATGTTGCATTTTGGAGAGATGTAGATCATTGGGAGACATAGTATAGTGATTAGAGCGGCTGCCTTTGGAAGATGGGGACCCAGAGTTGAATCTCATCCTTGGCGACGGAAACAACATCATGTGATATTGGGCGAATAATTGTATCACCCTGTGACTAAAATTTGAAATGTAATGTGTGTAAAATGTATTTGTGTAATCCTCACTTGGTGTAGATGATCTTGTGGCTCATCTCCCAACCTCTCACATAAAGTACAGCTTTATTTTGCTTCATAGCTAGGTTTGGGCTATATAAATACCAGTACATGCATGTCAACAATCTTTTGCCATGGATGGTCAGGCACAAGGAACTCTTGGATGTGGTTGGAAGGTAGCCATAAAAACTATAACTAGCACACCAAATGTAATGCTTAGGAATAGTTATACCAAAAATAACATTACATACAATTTTTGTAATTAAACAAAACATAATCAAACCAATTAATGATAATGCCTTCATAGTCATCCCTGCCAAATGGGTTGTGGCATATACAATATTATTTGTAAGAAGATTTGCAACATTTATAATTGCATCTATTTCATTAAGGAGGAGGTCATGAGCATTGCATTGGATGTGCAAGTCATGGTTTGAATGGCTGTTGTGCAAGTTTCGAACTATGCTCCTAACTAGGGGTGGGCGGAATTAGCAGAATTTGACTTCCATGAAAATTCCATGAGATTCCAAGGAATTCCACGGCGGGGCGGAGTGGGCATTTGGCGCTATTTTCTTAGTGCAAAATACACACTTGTGGCCAAAAATGGAAGCAAGGATGCATTTTGCACTAAGAAATAGCACTGCCAAATACTATATGCACTTGCAGTGCTTAACCCTCGGCGCCTTTACATACTCGGCAGTGCCTACTTACAAACCCAGAGTATAAAACCCTTATATACTCAATATGTAAGGGCGTCGAGTGGGATGCACATCAGTGCAGTCAGTGGTTTTTAAACAGGGCCAGAAGGTTTTCTCTGCAGTGGTTTTTAAACATAGAGGGTCTGTTACCTCTTGCAGCCCTGTTTAAAAACCAAACAGTGCTGATTAATTCGGCTGGCAGAGCGGCAGAATTTATGAGTAAATCCATGTCACAAGAGTAATGCGGAATTACTAAATTCGTCCGATTTAAAATATATGTTTTACGTTCACCACTACACAATTATAGTTAGGACAGAGTTTCCATAAGAAGAGTGTTTTTTGTTTCGCTAATAACCTTGGCACCTTCTGATGAACCTTCACAAACCCTTCCCCCAAAAATGTTCATCCACCTCAGCACCTTCCTGGAAAATTTTGCACTGATCGGTCAAGCAGGAGGGCCAAGAAAAATGGGGGTCCCAAAACACTGATTTCTGGTGTTACTTTCAATTGTATAGCAAAAATGACTGAACAGTCTTACACCAAATTTGGCAGAAATTTAAAAACTCAGAAAGTGTACTTTTTTTATTATTTGCTGTAAATCCATTCAGTAATTTTTTTAGAAGTCTGCATTTACAGAGGTGCTCAGTGTAGTCATGAAGGGGTTAAAAAGATAGTGATATCTGCACTGTTGGTGTCCAGATATACTCTGATTTGCCACTTTAAAGGGGACTAGTCGATCCTGATTGGCTAGCCACAACCTGAACAATATGCTGTGGCAGCTATTTCAGGACTCTGCGACTTGGTCCCTGCGTCATGAAAACAAAATAAAACAAGCATTTGCAATGCAATAGGTCTCGCATTTACAAGAGTTTGAGCTATTGGCATTGTAAATGACAATGCCTTTTATTTATGTTTTGTTTTTAAAACAGATAAATAAACGGCATTGTCATTTACAATGCAAATAGCTCCAACTCTCCCAAATGCGAGGCCTATTCCTCCCAAACTCGTTTATGAAAGGATCTCACTCCACAACCCAACAAGGCAAGCACAGTGCGAGCCTTCGAGTTGCTGCTGGTCCGCCATGTTACTGGAAACTGCACCTGAGTGTGAGCATCATTCGTGTTACTAAAACACCGGCTACCCAGTGCTTTTTTAAAAGTACACTATGTGCACTATAAAGATTTCCAAAACACCTTTGCTCATGCGTCATGAAACAAAAACATACATTTAAAAATCAAAAGTTCACTTAAAATCCAATTACGTTTTAAAATCCGATAAAGTGGCAGCTAAAGATAAAGGCACTGTATGCCATGATTTTAAATACTTGTAACGTTTCTGCAGAACTCTTATATATAAATACAGTGCCTTATCCAACAAGTATAAATACATTTGTCAAACGTGTACATTTTGAAAAAAATGACGTATTGGTTTTCGCACTATGTATTTTAACAGTTCTATACATTGCTAACAACTATTTCTTAAACATATCATTTAAAGCAGCTGTTAATTACATGTATGCAGTAAAAGAAGTAATACTCATGATTAAACTGGAGATAATCCCGAACCCATGCGCCTTGCTTGCACCATCGTCAGTGGTGTTCGGGAGAGGAGGGGGAGGGGCTGGAGAGCGCGGGGCCGAAAGGGGAGCAGTATGAATGAGCTCAGGAATGTCAGAACAACGATTGCAACTCAATTTAGGAGTTAATTGGTTTTGTCTCCCTTTAATAGAGATAAAATCTCTCCTTTGACGAGAAAGATTTTCTGCAGAGGGGAGGAGGGGCCAGGCTTCCATTGTGCTGCCAGCTCGGCTGCCAGACGCTGATAGCGTACTGAAATATAGACATAACAAGCATTTACAGTACTTTAAAAAAATGAAAGAGCGCAGTGTCCCTGAAGTGGGCGCGCGCTCAGTATTAAAGTTACAAATAAATAAATACAACAAAATAAAGCAGCCGCGCATTAGTGTCAATAACAAACAAGACACAAGGGATTAAAGTATACATTTTACTCCTGCGTTGGTTTTCACTTAATTATTTCTGCCCTTAATCAAAACAAATCACAAGTGTTGACCCGGTTAAAAAACAAAACAAAGGCACACAAAGGAAGTAGAGGGGAAACAAAAGAGAAAGCCTGTAAGCAGATTTACGTGCAAGAAGCGTGTTTAAAAGAAATCCAAATGCGAAGAAGCAGCCGTCTAATGGAAAAAAAGTGCTTACTGGCTAATTTAAAGAAGACTGTGTAACGCCGCAAGGAAACGATGGGAGGGGCCAAAAGGAGACAGGGTGGCAACAAATAAGCCTCGTTTTCAATGGGAAGACAGTGTTTAACATAAACTATGACGCCAGCCAATGAGAATGATGGGCGTGGCTTCAAGCCCACTTCTGAAACCTCCTCGATTCCAAAAAGCCTCATAGACCAAGCAGCGCATGCGTGCTGCAACGCAGGTCTGCGAGACCTAACTATATAAGATGTCCTGGTAAGCCCACCCTAACCCTGGGGACATGATTGGAGTGCCAAAGGGGACCCCCATAATTAGCTGGCCACAACATGGACTACATGTTGCGGCATCCATTACAGGACTCAAGGGCATAGTCTCCATTGAAATTCATTGTAATGATGGCCAGGTATTGAGGGTCACAAAAAGGAGCATATATAATGGGTGATAACAGATTTTAGTTACAATATAAACCATTTGTTGGTAATACCCTACTCATTGTTGGAACTGTGGTGATTCTAAGGTGAATTATCCCTTTGAAAAATGCTGACCCTCTGCTGGGATTTGATGAACCATGTTTAAAAAACATAGTTTACTCTCATGATTATCTCTTAGAATTTATGGAAGGTGCTCCAGAAGCTCAAATAAACACACATTTCCTATAAATTCACATTATCATTCTCAGCCATGTAAGCACAAAGTCTGATATTCTGAAGAAACAGGTCCAGCAGCAGCATGTCACTTGATACCCCTGTGTTCTACTAAAGCCTCCAAAGTCCTCTAATGAACAACTAGCGAGCTAAATTCTATATTTGTGACAAAACTGCGGTACAACTGATGAAATCAAAGCTATAAAGCATCTCCTTCAGAAATGAACAAATTGTTTTGTCATAGAAATTATGGTATGCAGGGGTGTAACGGAGGCCCCCGATGCCCCTGCCATGGTGGGGGCAGGAGCAAGGTTTCTTGTTTTGGAGGGGCCCCCTTCACCCTCTAAGCCATGCCATTGCATGCCTTGCAGAATGCCTGCAATGGCATGAAATAAGAAATAGCTAATCACTCCAGAAAGCTGTTTTCTTCAAAGGTTGTGGCTCAGCTGATAGCAGGCCTATTCCTACCTATTCCTTCCTGCGGTGTGCATGCTTGTGTAGAAAGAAATTCACAGGCTTGGACAATGACTTTATCCAGGAAAATGACATTCAGAATGGAAATGAGGGCTGTGTGTCCTTTTCTTTTTATGTATCACACCCATTAGTGTTTTATTTCGATATTTACACCTCAGAATGGTGTATAATTCAGAAACACTTCGGGCCATATTCACAAGGAGCTATCGCCGAGTTAATGGCACTTTATCACAGCCAAAGTCGTGATAAATTTACCCCCCAATTCAAAAACTGGTGCTAGCAGCCATTATCACCAGTTTACATGTGATAGCAGCCGCAAAAAATATCGCCACAGAGGACCCCCGCAAATATTGCTAATGAGATGCAGAGTAGGTGTACCGCGACAACACCACTCCTCAACATTCACAACGACCAGACAGATCTGCGATAAGAACACAAATTCTGCGATAAAGTGCGTTAGCACCAGGAAATCTACACCTGCTCTGACCTGGTGTTAAGTCAGACGGCAGCCTGCACCACAAAAGGGAGACCAGCCCAGAGCCACATCGGAAGGGCAACAGATGCCATGGAGGCACTCATTATGCGGCCCGGACACCCAAGATGGCCACAACAACCACAGACACCACACCCAGGCCCTCAAACCCCCCCCCCCCCCCGGGACCACTTCCAACCCCGGACTAAGAATCTGCACACCAACACCTTGAATCCCAATACGAACATTTTGCCTAATGTCGCACAAGCAGGAAAATCAACAGACCTGCGTGGCCAGAAAATGGAGACACAGTAAAACAGCAATGCAATCAACCAACACAAAACCCCATACAAACAAAAGCCGAGACAACCCTTAGGATGAGTCCTAGTGGCCCCTCACTGTACAATCCATAGCACACAGTCTGGAAGACCAAACCCAAGAGAAGACGGTGTGCCATAAGCCCACCAAATGAAAGAGAGGGAGACAGCGACGGAGAGAGACGGAGTGAGATTGCACAAGTAGCGCAAGGCCTCTCGGCCACCTGGCTCCACATGCCAACATACATGTGTGTGTGTATTGCCATCCGTACACCATGAGCCCAAGGCCATGTCCCAATCTGAGTGCCAAAGCCACATCACATTCCGAAAACGGAAGTAGTAGTCAGACAAACATCAGGAAGCGAAAGCTCCATTGTTACAATGCAGTGGGCGGGAGGACACCTGCACCTCTGACCTTGGACCAGAATGCACCTGGAACACCCTGAGAGAGATATCATGGCAAACGGGGATGACTCCCATACCACGCATTCCACAAATGAACTATCCAACTCATCCACACCCCACACACAGAAGCCCCTGCGTGGGATGTCACACGGAAACAGAAAGCCACTCTCCCCAACGTTGCACACACATTTGAATCATTGCTCAGAGCTTTGGCATATCCTCCACACAACTGCTGTAGTTCAGAAGAGTGCCGGTTCCACGAGACGCACCAACGCAATGGCAGGCCACACCGGGCACATGCACAACCCCCGTCACGTGGAACAGTACTGTGCACGTATGCTGCATTTACTGGGCGCACTGGCAGTGCTGCGGATAAGTTACCGGCTCAGCTTCCGCATTGCCTACATCACCTGCGCCAAGCCCTGGTTCCACTGCCGAACATGCACATTCGAGTGCCCCATGGATGTCTGCCTATCCAACACAACTGTTGATGAATTGGACTATAACCTGTGTCTCCTCCCCCTGTTGGATCACGATCAGGAGTGTATCCGAGACAGCCGTGCATGGGATGCCCTGACATACTGAGTAGGTATTGGTAGTTGTGCATGGGAGATTGCACAATTCCTCGTGTGCAGTGACCACATCGAGGTGCTCCCCTATTGGGCTGTGATGTGGATTAGTGAAACGGCATGGGCTGAGCACACCTGCCCGGAACACTTAATGGATTGGCTCACCCTGGTGTTCCTTGAACACGAGAACGACATACTATTGGAACACATTGCACATGAAGCTGCACGGGCATACATGGACGAGTAACTATGTTCCTGCAGTCACATCTGATTGGCACCCACAGCACATGTCCCAACAACCTGTTGCATCATGGGGAATGCCCACATATCCCACCACAACAGAGGACACTTCTGCCTTCGTATGGGCCCTGGATGCATGTGCCGGTGCAACACAGCATTGTTTGGCAACATTGTTAATTCGGACACACTGCTGGGTAAGAGTACACACATGGCAATGTAGCACGACATGTGAACCTGTCGGACCCTCACACCTGATCACCGTCAGCAGAGCAGACAATCGGTGCACTCCGGAGGCAGAGCACTATGCAGATCCCATGGGCAGTGAGTCGTGCCCCTCACACGGGGCAATGGGAAGACACACAAAAAAACATGACTCACCCTGCAAGGCATGGTGGGCTGAGAGCATTGCCATCCGTGATGAATGTTGCCCATTTTAGCCCCAACATATCATGAACCTCGAAATGTACCCATGCTGCGTGTAAGTGGCTTAAGCATGTCCCTGCCTGTTGTGGCCGATGCCTCATTCATACTGATACGCACATGCCAATAAAGTCTATGCAACTCCACTGGTGTCTGACTGTGAGGTGTGTTGTTTGGATTCTCCACTTGTGCGCCACAATGAGCATCGTCCCTACACAGGTAGGAACTGACTGACGCATGTGCAATGGGGGGGTGTCCCTTTGGCAAGCTCCAACTCTGTGAGCCAGACAGTGTTATTGGATAGGTGCTGGACGACATGTGCACTTACGTGACTACAGCAATGTGAGCATGGTGTCCAACCTCTGACCTTGTGGAGCAATGTCATATATCACAACAGAATGTGTCCACACAGATGTGTGTGAGTAGGTATGTGACGTGAACTTCTGGTGTCACATGTGGTGTAGAACACCACTCCAGGTATGCTTTCTTTTGGGCCAGTCCTACTTACAGCCCTATTCAATACATGGAAGTGTGCCTACGTTTGGGGTTGTGAGATTGTTGTTGATGTGCAATGGAGACACAGCTAGTACTCACCTTCACAGTTATCCAATTGGCCATGTGTCTCAGGGATCCACATGCGCATGGATGTCAGTTACTAGGGTGTACCTTCATGTGCAATCATTGCCCCCACATCCAGCCATACCTCCATACGTGAGTGAACACAGTGATGACACATCTGTGTGATTCAGAATGTTTTATTCACATTCAGGTGATTGCGGGAACTGGGGCTGTACATGGCCATCCAAGCCCACATCACATGGAAGCCCAGTGGTGGGCCAACCAGAGTCCTTTGGGGATTGCACAGTGATTAGCAAAAGGGAGTGTGCAATCCGCAGCAGGATTGCTGTGTAATTGTCCAGCGGTGATGAAATGGCAGTCCGTGTCAGGGTCCGGGTGAATGTCGCTGAGTGTTCTGGGGGTCAGTAGGAGGTATTTCCCAGGGAATGATGCATAGGTCATGATCAGGCAGGGATTGACCATATGGCGGTGATGGATGCTACTGCCTCCTTCCTCACACAGTAGTTCACATTCCCTACTTACTCCCCTAATACGGGTTCTGTGTCCGTTGTGTCCGGTGTGTGTGTGGCAGGGTGATGGCTGCATCACTGTGTGCCATGGACACATTAGACTGCAAAGGTGATGGGGCAGCATCACTGTGTGCCAAGGACACATCAGGGGTCGGAGCTGTGTGTGTCGATGTTCCCGCTGCAGTCAACCTCGAAAGGCTCAGTGGCAGCAATGGCAAGATGAAGTACTGCAGGGCATTGAAGTTCCCAGCTACTACTTGCTGGTGTCCAGCCGTGGCAGACATACTTCCAGCATGCATCTGCTCCATGGTCTCCTTTGACCTCCGCAGCTGTGCCAACTCTGTGCTGTCATCGCTGGTGCCTGTATTACCAAACAGTTCTTGTATTTGATTCATGGCACCAGCGAGGTCAGCCAAAGTCTATGGCGGTGCATGGTGCATACAGGGGGTGTCCAATAGGGACTGTACGTGGTCCCTGATGGGACTCAGACACCCATGTATGGCATCGAGTTTGGCTGCCACGAGCTTGAAACCCACACGAAGCTGATCAGCCAACTCCAACTGGCAACCCAACACACGCCGTTGGAATTCCATGTATTGGTCTGGGGGTCCTGGGAGACAGCCGTGGTGGTGTGTGTTTCCTACTGTGTGGTCTGTGCAGGTGGTGGGGTCACCTCGAGGCAGCTGGCCTGCCCTGCTCCTGGGGGTGGGGTGCTGAGGCTGTTCATTATCCGTTGGAGGGTGTCTTGACATATGTGCAGGTTGTCCTCCTCCTCCTCACTGATGGGAGGTGTGGTGTGCTCTGCAGGAGGTGTTGTTTATCCCTCTGCAATGTAAAGGGGAGATGCAGGTTAACAGAGTATCACATGTATGTTGCGGATTTTCAGATGTTTACATTTAGACTGTATGCCAATGTACATTATGAATGTTTTGTGGGAGCTGGCTATTTGATGGCAGTCAGTGTGTTTTTTGACTACATGAAGGATGTTTGGTAGTACCCGTACATTGTCATCACACAGTGTCAGGCAATGCCAAATGTGAGAAGCCAGTCACTACACACGAGTGTAACCTGTTGTGAGCTCTGTCCTGTGGTGCTGGTTTTGCACTTTGTGCCACATTGGCGTCATTGCTGATGTTTTGTGATTGCTATGTGTGTGTGCTGCAATGTGGTGGAGTTGCCCCTGCAGCTCTGATTACGTGTATCCTTCTCCCTTTGAGGCGGGGTGCCTTTGAATTTTGTACCTTTCGGGGCCTGATTTGCTTTGGACTTGTGCTCTCAGACAGATTTTGTCGTCTGCTGCGTGTTTCGTAGGGCATGGGTTGTGGGTGCACGTGGACATGTCAGAGTGTGACCTGCTCCTTTACAGATGTGATCAGCACTGGGCTACCTCCATGTCGATTCATTGGGCCATGTCACTTGTTTTGGCAGCTGCCATGCTGTCGGACATGCAGTGTTACTTGCATAGTCAGTGCGGGTCACAGAGCCGCTGCTTTGCTGGATTCATCACATTTACATGGGTCGGGTGTGATATTGGTGATAGTTGGGGCCCTCTGTGCACATTGTGGAGGGTGGGCCTATTTGGCATTTCTATGTATGCTGCAGTGTGCCAAGCCAATCAGGTACATGTTCCGCGGTCATTGTGGGTGTGAAGTGTGCTACGCATACTTGTGCATGAGTGCCATTGTGCCCAACTCCCCCCGCGCCCCCGTCCCTGGTGGTTACTCACTCTGTTGCTATTGGGTCAGGTCGTATTGTGCTGTGTCCAGGCACACCAATCCTGCCACCGTCTCCTCACTGCTGACTGTGGCCACCAAATGCTCCAGCTCGTCCAGCGTCGCTGAGGCCCACCTCCAGTTGCCGTTGCTGCCTCCCTGTTGGCGGTGAGCTTATGTTTGGTCTGCCTTTTCAGATCATGCCAGCGCCTCTTGACTGCCTCCTTTGACCTCCTCAACACTCCGACTGCATTGACGGTGGTTACGATGGTCTATTTCTGTTTGGGTTGCAAGTGTCGCAGTGGAGGTGCCGAACAGTTGTTGATGGTGTTGGGTCACCTCCTTTGACGATGGTCCGGTCTTCCTGCAGACTGAACCCCGTCTTCCTCTTCCTCTTGTCCTTGCCCTTCCCCGAAGGCGGGATTCCTGGCTGGTCCTCCTTGGGGCTTGTAGTATTCGGCTTGTCCTCTGCACTCGGTCTGGGTGCATCCATGTTGCTACTCAGTTTGAATTGTTTTTTGGCTTCTTTTTTGTTGCTTTTATAGTGCATTTCCCCACCAGACGCGTGGGATTTGCAGGCCTGTGGCTGGTCTTCGCTGATTTGTGTACCACGATTGGCCTCATCGCATTTTGTTTGCGTTCGCGGATCGCATTTTTGCAGTGTGGCGTTGATTTTGACGCGGACATTTTGTATGTTATCTGGTGTCTATCGCATGGTACCGCCGTGTTGTGAATTCCTCGTTGAGACGGGGTTATTTTCCCGCGATGGTCTGCTGTACTGAAAGTTGCGTTACGCTACTCATGCGGTAGTTATCACACGTTCTTGTGAATATACCCCTTCGTTTTCCCCCAATCACAGGAATGAAAACTAAGACTAATGCAGTTTTCTGTAGGGAAATCCCAATGGGTTTTGCCTGGTGCCACTGGTGCGCTAACGTGGAATATTGTTTCATGCTCAAAATCCAATTTGCCCTCAAATTGTGATTTCCACGGAGCTCCATTTGGGCCCAGGGTATCTTGTTATACCAACTACTGAATCCATGCAAATAGATTCAAACACAACAGTATTAGGAATTGTTTAGGATATCCTCTTTCCACCTGGGAGCTCATCCATTTTAGACATAATTTAGGGCATTCGAATGACAATGCATCTTCCTGGATCCAACAGAGGGAATCCAGAAAATGGATAAAACTGTTGATTTGCAATTTTATTCTAAAGTGAGCATTTGCGCCATCAAGCCCAAAAAACAAATAGGATATTACTTTTAAATACAAGGATATAGGCATTGAAGTTAAATTGTCCTCATACTCCTCGGCATTCTGCGAACTGGCTCCTTCTTCCATTTACCTCTTTCCTCCTATGTTTACCTCTTTTTTCTGAAGCTTACAAATGGCTGCCATTATGTATCAAAAATATCTCTTTCTCCAAAGATCAGTAGCTGTATCCTATTATCACATAATGTTGTGGAAAGAATCTTCCTGCAACTTGAACGCTTGCTCATCAGACAAAGTCAGTCTCAACTGCCCTTTGGGATAAGCTTTATGCAGCCGCCAACTGGAAGACAAGCCATTCTACCAATTGGCCTCCCTGGCCTAGCCCAACAATGTCTTAATAGAAACTAATGAACGAATTTGCACACAAGGAGATATGAGCATCTAAGAAGATGGACCCTCAAATATATTTACAAAAGGGATCCAGTTGGCACATACATCCTCATTTTTACCAAAGCGGTGGAATACAGGGACATCGTGAACCCTCCCTCCTGCTTTAGCAGCTACAGTAGGGGTGCATTTTTTCTATAAGGGCTCTTCTGTCTACAACTGCTCAGACAAAAGCTCATAATTAACAAGTAGGGAATATAGTGTAAATAGAAGATCAAGCAGGAGCAAGAAAGAACGAAAGATGAGTAAATAATAAGGGAAACAAGGAAGAAATGTTGAATAGAAGGAAGGGTAAAGGAAGGATGGATGAATGAGTTGATGGATGAATGAGTGGGTGGACGAAAGAATGGTAGATGGGTAGATGAATGAATGGGTAGATGGATGAGTGGGTAAAAAGATGAGAGAATGAATATGTGGATAGACAGGATGGCAGAGTAAAGGGATGGGTGAATGGATGGGTGAATAGATGGAAGGGTGGATGAATGGATGGGTGGGTGGATGGATGGATGGACGTGCGGAAGGATAGCAGAATAAATGGATGGGTAGATAGGTGGATGGACAGGTGAAAGGGTGACAGCATGGAGGAATGCATGGGTGAATGAATGAATAGGTGGATGGACAGGTGATCGGATGGCAGAGTGAAGGGATGAATGGATAGAAGGTTGGACAGATGAAAAGATGGAGGAATAAATGGATGGATAGGTGAAATTATGGCAGAGTAAAGGGATGGCTAGATGGATAAGCAGGTGACAGGATGAATCGACCAGTGAATGGATGGCAGAGTGGATGATGGACTGGATGGAAAAGTAGATGGATGAATGGGAAAATGGATGGATTGATCGATCGTAGAGTGGATGGATGTTAGAGTGGATGGATGGATGGATGTAGATAGAATGAGGGATGAAAGAATGAATGGATGATAGAATGCAAAGGAGAAATGGGTTAAAAGTGTATGAATGGATAGATGCTTGGATGGAAGAGACTAGGGAACTCTTCTAGGGAGGTTCGGGGGCTTGCTTGCTTGGTGCCATCAGAGCTTTAGTTCAAAGTGGGGGACATTTTAATTGTTTGGCTACTCCCTTGGCTGAATACCTACCCCTAACACACCTGACATATTGTTCCCAATGCATATTAGTCCCGCACACACTTACTACCCATGACGCTCTAATTCAACAACATCATTGTCTAATTCAGTATGATGATCTGTCTTGGTGCTAAACCCAAATCCGGGAATGACTTATTGATTAAAATACATGTACTGAAACATCATGTACATCCATACTCATACATTCCTTTCTCTCTTTGCCACTGGATTCAGCTGGCCTGGCTGATGAGGGGTGTTCCCTTGAAACCGGTCCCAGGATGCATGTTTCCGGTTCAGGGAAGACCTAGCTTGACAGTTCGGGCTCAACTGTTCCCATGAGGCACAGGGTCAAGACTGATATGCATATAGCTGGGTCTGACCTGAGGTGATTAAGTGAGCTAAAGAACGATGATGGATTCAACCCAGATCTGTGACTGGGGGTGAGTGTCTGAAAAGTTTCAGCGCTCCGTCCATCATCTCCTTGTGTTTGCTTTGTTCGTCCTAAGTTGGCAGGGTATGCCCAGAAGTGGGTCCCTAGCTCACTTTGTCACTGGATTCAAGCTAGCCTGGCTGATGAGGGGTGTTACCCAGAAACCGGTCCCAGGATGCTAGTTTCCTGTTCAGGGAAGACCTGGCTAGGCAGTTTGGACTGGACTGTTTCCATGAGGCAAAGGGTCAAGACTGATTTGCATATAGCTGGGTCGGAACTGAGATGGTGAAGTGAGCTAAAGAGCGATGTTGGATTCAGCCCAGATCTGTGACTGGGAGTGTGTGTCTGAAAAGTTTCAGCGCTCCGTCCATCATCTCCTTGTGTTTGCTTCAAACATTCCCATGCATCCTTTTGTACTGTCTGCTCCTTCTTTGACAATCTTGAGGAGTTTGAGAGTCAGCTCTCCAAGACACTGAATAATGAAGCAGTCCTTCACAAAGGAATGCACAAATTAGCCAAACGCAACTATCACAAGTGGTCAGCTGACAAAAACTAAACTTATAGCAACATGATTGGAGCCAAAAATAGACGGGGAAAAACCGAACTCTTCCACTGAAAGTACTGCATCCCACAACAACAGCTATTTAAAGCACACAGTGGTGATAAATCATGCACAAGTCTCCTAAATCACCAACATTCCTTTACTAGTACCTTGGTGAACAGGAATGGTATGAGGGCACCAAATTATAACATTTGGTAAGTTGAACACAATACAGACACCTTTTATTCAATCCATAGAACATGGAGGTTCTATTTTCTGGGTTGGTTGTTCTATCATTCTTCCCAATCAAGTGGCTACTATCACTCGGACCCCAACAGGCTTCTGAAGTTAGACCAGAGGTTATCATTTGATGCCAACGAATCATTTACACATCAATCCAGCACCATAGCATTGCGTGCTGTACTATGTGTTCCTCCTTTAAGTGATTCCTCTGTTGTGCATGGATAAATATTCCATATCCAACTAAGTGGATCAAGACTGGGGCAATGGTCCACCATGACCATTGTTACCACTTCCATGTCAGAGTACACATGAAAACAATGCCCAAACTCCATAGTACTTGAAACCATAACAGCCTCCTCAGCTTTTGATGAAACAGTCTAATCATATGTTTAATGTTTTGATATTAAAGTATTGGCTGCTGGTCAAAGAACATTCAAAGTTTAAAGCAATGTAACATCCCAAAGGACTGTATCTGAGTGTTCTAATCTGACCACCTAGAATGGCAACTATGATCAGCCTACCTTAATCTGGTTTCTCTAATAAGTTACCTAAAGGAGGTATGTATAAAGATGTCCTCCTTCTTCTGCTCATCTATTTTGAAATTGACTACATGAGCTTTAGAAGATTACCTAAACATTATCTGTTACATTAACCTTACAAACTTTTTTGTCTTCCTTTTTTCCCTCTAGCCATTTTGCATAACCCATTTGCCTTCCTTCTGTTAAAATGCAAGTCTGAGGCCAATCTCGTTGCACAAATCATGATTCAAAAATATTATTAATTTAATTAAATGAGATATGTACATAATAAAATTAGTATCCCATGTGTAAAATTAAATACACTGAAAAGCAGTTAGATATTTGTTGCAAAAGCTATTTGAATTGGGACTAGTCCAGCTTTAAAAACAAGCTGTAGCTTAGGATGTGTAGAAAAAAGTAGTGAGATTCTATCTTGGATACAATGATCTAAAACGTGTAAAAAATAAACATGTTCTCATAAATATCTCCTTTCTGCTGATTACTGTTCATTTAGAAAAACAGATCAGAAGAAGGATACATCACATTTTCTTTTCGTTTTTTTAAGTGTAGATTACCTTATGCTCTGTGGCCTGGCTTTATCCTTGACAGCTGACTCTAGCAGCAGGCACTGTATTATCAGAACTCAACTTTAATAAGGGCCTGATGACAAGTTCCAAACCGGTCAGTCCGGGGGGGACCGCCGCAACTGCTGGGGATGGTGCTGCAGTCCTGCGGCCGCAATATGCTTGGTGGTGCAAGCATATTATGAGCTTCCTCCCCGCCTAACTTTTCACGGCATTGAGCCCACAGTGAAAGGTTTGGTGGTGAGGGACTTGGTGCCTCTGGGCCTGAGAATGCATGCAGGGAGGCACATGGTGTGCCCCTCTGGGTGCATGCACCCCCTGTTTCTGCATGGCATGGACTTAACAGTCCATGCCATGCAGGAAAGGCCTTTGACATTCCTATTGCAGTGCCTTTTTGAAAGACACCACAGTGGGCACGCCAAAGGACGCCATGAATTGTAGGAGAGTTTTTATAGTGGTCTAACAAGTGAATTGATAAGTATCCACACAAAAAATGGTTTCTTATAGTACCAGCCCAAATAAATGAGCAGCTTTAATATGGAGAATATATCACAGAAGCAAATATGAATTCCTGAAATGTAACATTTACTTGTTGCTCAACCAAAACCAACGCCAGTAATCACACAAACAACACCAGTTGTGATTTGCTTTTATATCACCAAATAATTTTCCAAATAAATGCACAAATAGCCTCATAAAGTAAAATGAGAACTGTAATACACAATTTTACATTCACAGAATGTGTAAATAAAAAACAATGACAATCTACTGTTCATTGTCTAGATAAAGAAAGGCATAGATAAAATTAGAAATTCAGGCTGTTTTAAAAAAACATTTTTTAAAGGCATGATTTCTAGTACTTGAATCCTTTTCTCCATTCCAAAACAAAACAACTACAAACATGTCAGACCCATCAGGACAATTTCATTCTTATTAATGAATATCAATAAAGCCCCAATGGATGTGTATTATCTTAAGCTTAATGATTCAATTCTCCACAAAAATGGCACAACATTTTTTAGATTGAAATGGATGACTGACTGGCAACTCAAGACAATTAAGGCCCTCATTAAAAGGATCTATTTAATTCTGGTGAAGCCCAGCAATGAGAGCAATCCCCCCATTGTAATTATGAGATCCACAGTAACTTTGCGGATCTTAAGTCTTCGACCTTGACATTCCACCTGCAGGTGTAATCGCTTGGTGAAATAATTTGAGATGATGATGAATAATGAATGTAATTGGAACTGTAATTACCAATCCATGTTATAAGTGGGGCCTTTAGGATAAAAACCTATAACAACTTGAATACTTCTTTTAAAAAAAGAAAGTCAACCAAGGCCTCATATCACCACTCCTATTACTTTTCATACAGCAAAGAACATGCACAGGAGTCTGTGGGTTTTTCCTAATGCTCATCTAATGCAAACAAATTGCAAAAGTGTTCCTCATTGGTAAATATATATTCATTTGATTGAGTTTGTTTATAATTGACCAAGTCTCCAAAGTTATAAAAGGCTTAGAAGAAGAGACTGATGAGCTTAAGATGCAGTTTGCCACACAAATAAATGCCACATAGTGGCATTCAATATTGGAATAAATTAACCAAAAGTGATGCACAGAAAATAAGTGACTTAAAGATCCACACATTTAAGAGATATAACAATTAATGTTAAACTTGATAAAGAGTACACCTTGGCATAGTTATACACTGATCCCAAATCTAATTCTATTAGAAACACAGACAGTGTAACAGGGAAATCTAGTATAGTAGGTGAAGGGAACCCCAGAACGTCATAAGTAGTTCAAAGAAACACCTGAAGTCAGTAAAACCACCAAATAGATTGAATACCACCCTCCATCAAAGGCCAATGCTTTTTTCAATCTAAGCACGGAGGCGAAGAAAAGACAAGAGAGGAGATTAACAAAAGAATACTCAGAAGGCAAACTAAAGATTTATTCGCAACCTATTAAAAAAAACCTGCACAAATGCAAATGCTGCTAAAAGCATTATACTTGCCCATTTATAATTTGACAAAAGAGTAGTTTTCAAAGTCATGAGCTTCTTAACTTCTACCATTTGTTAAAAAATGTAATTGAAAAAAAGACCACAATGAAAAAAATGCAAAGAACTCAACTCTGCCTCAAAATATATACCACCAGTGTGCAACAATAAATTGAAACCCTTCGAAGAAAAGTTACTCAAGGATTTGGCCAATATTTAATATGATAGCAAAATGAAGAACAGTTTTGAACAACATGACCGCAACTCTGAAGAACCTGATATCAGGTGCATTCATACAATTTAGAGTAACATACACAGGTGGCACTTTGGTCAGCATGGATAATACATTTTGTGAATAAAATTGCAAGAAAGTCTAACAGATTCTTATATGTACTCCAAGATAGAATTAGAACCCAAAATGAAATATACCACTATCTTAGACAAGCAATTGACATAAACTGAAAATATAGGGTGTGTAAGGGACAACACTAGAAGGTATCTCACTTAAATTTGTTCCAAAATGTCCACAGATCTAATTTTCTTACACCTATTGTCACTAATTTTGGATCAATACATAAAAAAATGGGAAAATAAATGTATGATTTTTTTCAAAAATACAACCCTCATGCATTTTGGTCAATCTAAGCCTGACAGAAGAGGATAACATTTGGCCATGTCTATTGGATGGTAAAGCCCCAAACACATCCATTTTGCATGAAGACAAAATAGAAGCTATTGATGGTTTTTATTTAGCAATGAAACCTCGAGAAGCAATTTAACATGCCTTTTACAATTATTTCACTTTACTCTGAATAATAGTTACTTTTAAAGCAGTGAATATTTTTACTTCCAGTTCAAAAGAATCTCAGTGTGTTTATCAGCCATGTCATGCAAATTTGTTTATGGCCAAATCAAGAATGATTATAATTACTATGACAATGAGTGAACAAAAGGCCTAGTTAAATACCAAAGAAGAAGTGATAATGTGTTGATTGTATGGAGAGACACAGAAATGTAATTGCAAGCTCAAATTACAATAATTTCAAAAGAAAACAATCAAATATGACCGTACCTCAAATATTCAAAAAAAGCTTGTCCCTTCTGAATGTTAAAATTAGTATCACAAATAAGACAATATCCACAACCAAATATACCGAACCTAAAGGTGGAAATAGTGTTTTTCATTATAACAGTTTTCATCAGATTTCCCCAAAAGATAATTTGCACTTATCACGACTGATGAAGATAAAAACAGTGTGTCAGAGCAAACAGAATGCAGTGTCTAGGCGCAACTACTGTTTAATAAATTTTACGAGAGAGACTAATCTGAAACACCTTTGAACATAGCCAAAGCAAATGTAGCTATAAAAGTAGGATTGAGTTCCTTCAAAACAAAGGACGATTCTCCCGCTAGACCCCAGACCTCAAGACATGCCTGTGACAAAAGAATAAAAAGTTGTGCAGTTGGTTAACACAGTTTATGACTTAAAAAGAATGGATCACACCAGTTCAGAAGAGCAGCACACCACAGAAGGCAGTCTCCTTATCCTGGAAGAGGGCTGGCAAGATACAAAATAAAGTAGTAGGACTTGAAAAACAGATCCATGCGGAACAATATGCACATCTGAGGTCTACCAAAAGGATTAGAGGGACAAGGCAATACATTCTATGTCAAGGCATCTTTGAACTCCATTTTTCATCTATCGATCAGACTCGATTGTACATACACAGTAGCAGGGGCCCCTGAAATAAATAGATCACAGAACATCTTGATTAGAGTCCTCTTCTTTGGGGTGATGGTTTAGCTGATGCAACTGGCCTGTGCAAAGTATACCATCACATTTTGAGGACATAACCTCCAGCTTTTTCAGGATCTCTCTGAAGCCATGCTAAAGAGACAAAGGGACTTTGGTAAGTCATTAAATTCCTATGTCAGCAACGGATTTACCAAGGGCGTGGCATTCTGTTTGATTTTCATGAGGAAAGGGCAGCTATACTTGGTATGCTCCTTGGCTGAAGCACATTCCATCCTAGGCCTGCAAGATGAAGAATGGAGGTAGATACAGATGAGCAGCAGAGGAGCAGTCACCAATTGTCCTGGCACACCAGGAAGCATCCAATGAGAAACAATTCCTGTCATCTAAAGACAAGATGAAGCCAGAGTGGATATCATCGGACAGCTGCAGAAACAGAGGTGTCCTATGGATGAGATCAACAATGATGACACTGAAGGAGTGGAAAGTAGGATTAGTAAGCCACCCACTGGCATAGTCTCCTGACTGGCCATAGAGATATTGTTTTTATAGGGCTGTGGGGCAGAGATAGGGGGTAATGGGACAGACTGATAGTGGAGGGCTTAATTATGATGTTGGGTCAACCTGTGGAAGCAGGACAGCACTGCCGTGGCATTGGGTGTTGTTTGCATTGCAGCGTGTGCTGTGCACTGCAGCACACGCCAAAATACAAAAAAGTCACCTCTGACATATCCCTGCACTATGTGGCAGGCACCATGCTGTGACTGAGACATGGTGCAGGAATATGTAGGGGGCACCATAGGTGCCCCCCAGGGCCCATATCAGAGGCCCAGGGGGAAGGGGGGCCCACTACGGGCCCCAAAGCCCCTTTTTTGACAGTCTTTTCATGGCGGCTTAACCGCCATGAAATGGCCGGTGGAAAGGGACATTGTAATCCCTATGGCGGTGCCACCATTGTAGGGATTGTAGACAGTCTGAAAGTCTGGCGGGCTCCTTGAGCCTGTTGGATGTGTGGCGGTCAGTCTCTCTACCTGCCCTACATCCAACGGCCATCATAATGCAGTGGGCGATCCTGCAGGGTCCGCCACCTTCAGGCCGTCGGTGGCGGTCCTAGTGCCATTGGACCCTGCAGGACCGCCCGCTGCATTATGATGGCGGGTGGATGTAGGGAAGGCAGTCCTGCAGGGTCCAATGGCGCTGGGACCGCCACCGACGGCCTGACGTGTCGGTCTCACTGCCATCGTAATGAGGCACTTCATTAGAATGTGTTGAACCTATGCTGGGGTTATTGGCAATTTTGAAAGGAGTGAGTTGGGATAGCTATGGTTGACATTTTTTAACTTTGGAGTTTTGGATTTGGGGACAATGGATAGCAAACGGTTGGTGAAGGAAACCACACCATGCCAACTACAAGGAGAGGAAACATCAATGAGGAGGGTTGGTATCTGTCACGGCAGTCCACAAACCAGCCATGGGGTTAAAAATGGTTAGTCTTAATGTTAAAGGCATTAATGCGCCCTGTAAGAAGTTGGCAATATTGACTCTATTGAGATACACACAAGCAGATCTTTGTCCTTTATAGAAAACCCACCTACTGAAAAATGATTGACATAGAATGAAAGTCCAGGTATTTCCAAAAGCAATACCTCTTCTTGGGGGCCGGTTACACAGTGGGGTGCAGCCATTCTGTGCTCCAGAAAAACTCCCAGTTTTGATAAATAAGGTAATAGTAGATGAAGAGGGTAGATCATGTAGTTTGGGAGTGTATCAGGGCAGTAGTAAATGTACAATCTATCTCTACATGCACAGAATTCCAATCAGGAGACGTTTCTCAGATCGACCATATTGGAGATACTTCGGGTGGCAGAGGGATATATTATAATAGGAGATGACCTGAATTCAGTGATGGAGGGCTCAAGAAATAGGATCACCCAGAGATTTGGAGGGGAGAGGTTAGCCTTTTAAAATGTTAAAGAACAGGCGGGTTTACTATGTCTAATGGACGTTTGGAGGTCCCAATACCCTGACGTACTCAACCATACCTTTTTGTCATTATCACATAAAACTTATGCACACCGAACCCCTTCTTAGCAGGAGACAACTTACTCCCTTGCATCATGCACTCAAGTATAGGGAACATAGCACTCACAGACCATACTCCAGTACACATGCATATCAACAGGGAAATGAGGAGTTGGGAAACAAGAAGGGCAGACTAAACAATACCTTGATCATGGTTACTTGGGTCAAACAGGAACTGAGTGACTCTATAAATTGTTTTATGGTGGATATCATACTGGAGGAAGAAAGGGAAGTGGAAACACTGTAGGATACTCTCAAGGTGGTAGTCAAGAAATTCCTCGGATTGGCGTGGTCTAGATTTGCCAGAAAGTTAAATGACATCAAGGAGCAGTTGGAAGTCCAACCAAGATAACTTTAGGAAGCCAACATGTTAATGCAATCCTCCAAAGTCTGTTGTACAGTTAAGCACATAGACAGCAAATCATGGACCTAGACCTGGATAAAACTGAATTTGCAATGGTCAGGGTCAAATAAAAACATTACGCTAATATCAATAAATCTGAAAGGATGCTAGTGAGCAAACTGCACTCAAAAGCAAAGCAAGCCACAAAAGAGTATAGAGAGCTTGTGATAGTAAGGATGTGCTGATCGAGTATCCCTGAGACATAGGAGCCGAGGAGAGACGTGGCTGGAGACGCCGTCCTCAAGGAGAACGAGATGCCGGGAGGCCAACCAAACCACGCATCACCCTGCCACTCTCCAATAGGAGGGTGGCTGTACAAGGTACGGGCGGAGATCTGGGGATTTCCAGGGCACGGGCATGGGAGGGAGTCATCGTAGAGGGAGGACATGTAGAGTAACACATGGTGCTGGTATCTGGGTGATACTTCCCTCACACCCCTTTACCTGTAGGAGGAAGCCATAGTCTTCCTCCATACTGACCCTGGTTTTCTCGTTTTGTTTTTTTGGGGGTCCGGACCGGTGTACGAACAACGGAAGCCTAGACCAAACCCTTGGTGAAGACAGGAGCAACCCCTACCAAGAAGAGGAATACTGGACTTTTTTGTTGTTGTTGTGTATAAATAAAACCTAACAGAAACGAGAATTCCCATCCGGTCTCTATCGCCTTACTTTCGCAGACAAACCCTCACCCCAGCTGATACCTTGACACCTACCTAGGTGCACACATTGCATCTTCTATAGCCCAAATGGTTTCCCTCAATTATGCTCCACTGCTGAGGGAAGTACAGATGATGTTGCAGTGCTGGCTCATGGAAACGTTCCCTCGGATTTGAAGATTAGGGATTATAAAAATGACCACCTTGCTGAAGGTGCTCTGCTATTCCTATATCAGTTACAGTTGCTGGCATTACTCCCTAGCCTTATCAAGCCTATTCCAGACTGTGCATTTAATAGATGCACTTTTCAGTAGCTATGGGGGTGCTGGGGCAGCTACCCCTGACTTGATCTGTTACTGCCAAGCATCCCAGCTGTATTGCCACTTGGAATGGTGAAAATTAGAGATGGAAAATCACTGTTGCTTCATTGATTACGCAACAAATATTTGCTTCCCAATTGTGAGGAATTTGCCTCCTTCTTCACAACAAAGACAGAAAACATAAAGACAGACCTACTCAACGATCTATTATCCCATACCGACCCACATTTGATCTCCTCACCGATCCCGCTTGTGACCCCGTTTAGTTGTTCTGCAAAGCTCGACCTCAAAAACAACGCCTCCTGGGCCTCCTTCAAATGCTACAGCGAAGAAACTATTCTAAAAACGCTCACGGCCCTGAATCCATCCAATCACTTCTCAGACCCTCTCCGAGCTAACTACTTAAAAGACTTCATTCCAAGTTTAGTGCCTCTATGGACTAGGATTATAAACACCTCTCTGTTGCAAGGAACCATCCCAGACATCCTCAAGGCTGGTCAGGTATACACCGTCTTAAAGAAACCATCGGCGGACCTGTCAGACCTGAATAAATATCGTCCAATATCCAACATCCCTACCCTGGCCAAACTACTAGAAAAATGTGTTCACATGCAGCTTAGCAACCATATAGATCACTTCAACCTGCTCGACCAATTCCAATCTGGTTTTCAAACAGGTCACAGTACCAAATCAGCCATGACCCACATAATAGATGACGCATTAAAAACATTAGACCAAAACGAAGCCTGTTTACTAATCCTGCTTGACCTATCCTCAGCCTTCGACACAGTCAAACACGACAACTTACTAGAGCTCTTGAAACACAGAATTTGACTATCTGGAATGGTTCTAAACTGGTTCACCTCCTTCCTTCAAAATAGAACTCAAAGATTCAAGATCAATCAATCTCTATCCAAGCCCACCCTAGTCTCTTTAAGAGAACCCCAGGGATCTTCACTCTCCCCGACACTCTTCAATCATTTTATGGAACCCCTCACCGAGATTCTCAACTCCTCAAACGTCCACTACCACATGTACGCACACAACACTCAACTCTACATTAAGGTCCACTCACTTGAGAACATCAAATCCCTCAACTCAACACTACAAAAACGCAGATATGGCTGGCCAAAAACCACTTAAAAGTCAACACCCTCAAAACCGAATTCCTCCTAATTGCTCCCCCTAACCAAATTACTATCATACACGAGTGGATGAAGCATCTAACAGCACTCAACAGTCAACCTCTCATTATTGACTCTGCAAAATCGCTTGGAATTGCTCTGGACAATAAGCTAAATATGCAGGATCACATCAGCGCTGCAACTAAAGGAGCAAATTTTCAGATGAACACCCTGAGACTAATGAAACCCTTTGTACCCGCAAATGACTTCAAACAGGCAGTTCAAGCTCTAGTAACCCCCAGAGTGGATTATGGGAGTGTCGCTCTCTGCGGCCTTACCAGATCGACGACGGTCCCTCTAAGAGCCTCATTCAATGCAGCCGCCAGACTCATCACAGGCTCTAAAAGGAACTGTCACACCTCCCCGGACCTTCGTGCCCTCAACTGGCTACCCTTGGAGGCCAGAATCCATCTGAAAATCGCCTGGATGACACACGAGGCATTGCATCACAATACCCCGAGATACCTAGCGACGAAATTGGAACTATCGGGTGATAACAGAACCACTAGGAGTTCCTTCAATCTTCTACTGAAACCTCAACAATTTACTAAGAGGAAAACATACAACCGTACCTTCTCAGGAATGGCTTCCAGGTTTTGGAATGCCTTGCCCATAGAAACGAGACAGAACCCACCCGCGGCATTTTTAAAAAAAGAAGTGAAAGCGATTCTCATGGCCAAATTCACTTGAACTCTTCACAGAGACATGCTAGTCTGTAAATAGTCTGTAACAGTTAAAACTTCTGTATTGACATAAATTATAGTATTGTTATGTATATGTTTATCACCTAACCATCACTCAAATTTTTTAGACAGTTGCGTATATATCTGCTATTCTGTAATAGTCTCTAAATAGTTTCCACTTCTGTATTGGCACACCTTATATTATTTCTATGTTTATGTCTATCACCTAACATTGCGTTGGAAAGTGCTTTGAATACCTGCAAGGGGCTTGTTCGCGCTATACAAAACCTTCAAAATAAAAATAAATAAATGAATAAATAATATAGTATGGTTATTAAAAATAGTTATCATTGGTCTGATTTGATACTTCTGGAATTTCGACTTCGAAACACATGAAATAGACCTCAATACATTTGTCTTCGAGTATTGTTGAGAACATGGCATTTTCATAATTGTAATGATTTTAATGATCTTCAAATAATTTTTTGAACTTGAACTTTGGAGAGAAGAGTAGGGTTGTCAATGCACTTACTGCAAAAAAGATCACTAGTAACCCAAACCATACTGCCTGGACCTCACCTTTGGGGTTGGCGAAGAAATTGGAGACTGTGTGTCCCTATGAGTAGTCATCTGAAGCATTTCAGGAGTTTCTATATGTTGCCCCTGGATCTTATGACAAGTGTTTATATATTTAGGGTCAAGTTCTTTTCCACCCTGAACCCATCTTATTTATCTTCTGTTACTTTAAGGATTACTGAGCAACGGTTTAAAAAATCAGTGCCCCGTAATTAAAACTATTTCCTTTGATGCATTTGGACTCAATGAAACGTGAACAATATACTACTTTAATTGTCATCCCTGTCAACTGATTAGAATAAAGATTTAAGTTAAAAAAATGATTAAGAGCAGGGGAGTATATGTATAAAACGTTTTATTTAATAATGTCATCTAATGTTTTTTGATAAGCTCAGGGTCAAACTACAAAGCAGTACACTGGGAGTCACACTATGTTACGTTGCTGTGCTGCGGACAGCAATACTTAATCCTGGAGCCTTCACTAGCCTACCTTAGGGGTGACTTATTTGTAATAAAAGGGGAGTTTCAGGCTTGGCAAAGGGTTTTAAGTGCCAAGTCGAAGTGGCAGTAAACTTCCCACATAGGCCCTGCTGTGGCAGGCCTGAGATAACGTTTGAAAGGCTATTTGTATGGGTAGCATAATCAGTTTTGCACTAGCAACATTTAACTTACAGGCCCTGGGAATATGGTATACCACTTTACTAGGGACTTACAAGTACAATAAATATGCCAAACAGGTGTGAATCAATTATGCCATGTTTAGTGGAGAGAGCACATGCTCTGGTTAGCAGTGGCAAAGTGCTTGGAGTCCTAAGGCCAATAAAAAGAAGGTCAGAAAAAGAGGAGGAGGAAGTCAAAAGGTCAACTTTCAGAGAGAGGGACATTTTCCAACAGTATTCCAAGCAGTGACTTGGGTTTATCCCCAAAGATGAAAATTCAGGAATAGAAGCATGGCCAGAGGTCAAGTCAGGCATAGGTTGGAATTAATAATCAAGAGGAAGGTTGAAGAAGTTTGTGAATCTTCACAATAGTTTAAGAGTAAATCTGTGCACTTTTCAGTTTACCCAGGGTTATTGAATAGAATGATATGGTAGAGCACTACAAGAGGAACAAGCCCACAAACGAGTTGTACAGTTGAAGAAATATGCAATATGGGAGGTTCCAGTTTTATTCATTTGTATTATACTGTCCAGGAAAAAGCAAATATGTACAACTAAGGGATCAAACAGATTTTTGATTTACAGACATTTGAAGAAGCAGATTATCGTTCATATAGGAGCTATGCTTAAAAAGAGGAAAAGGGTGGTAAACTGGATCTGAAAGAGGCATATTTTTCCTTACCAATTCGTGCGAAATATCAGAAGCTCCTTCAGTTTTATTAGAAACTTTACAAGTATCAACTCCCATGTTTTCCACAGTTGATGGAAGCCCTGTGTAGTGTTCTTTCAAAACATTTAAACTGATTGCATTTTATTGTGCACTTGATAGAAGGTATTCTTTAAGTGTGTCAGTATGAGGCAACGCAGAAGTAGCCAATTGTTTATCTAACTTGCTTGAGAACGAGCCAACCTATAATGCAATACATGTTTACAGAGCTGGGATTTTGACATGCAGTTCTTCAATTAGTGACATTTATATGGTGAAATTTCCATAAACATGCCTTTTAATATTGAAAGAATGAAGACCTAAAAGGCTACTCTATGATTTTACATGACACAAGAATAAAGTGTTATTGTTACCTTTTTGTTGGCCTAAAAAGACATGTCTTTGAAACTGGCAATGACACTAGAAAGTGTATTACATCTGATTTAGTTTAGGCAAAGTCAAGATGTAAGAGTAATTGACGTTTTTATTAGTCCTGTTCTTATAAAGGGATTAACATTTTTGGTACTCTAAAACAAAGATGGATTAAAGGTCTATATCAATTTCAAATCTTAATCTGTGCTGCAAATGGTGAACTTTTTTAATGAAAATACACACCAGGAAATGCAGGAAGGGTATAATCACAATGTTCATTCTACTACGCCCCAGTGGTATGGAATGTCATTTTCGTTGATGTCTGTCAGGACCAAACATCCTATGCTTCAGAAAAAAGCTCAAGAAAAAAGCTCAAGAAAGCACGGCAAGAGACAAGACCTAATGTCTAAAACTCCGCAAGTGCAAGGAAGCGGCCATTTAAACCAGAGCAAGCTGGAGGGAAAAGCCCAGACAGGCTTTGTGTGCTGGAGAATGCACTATGCAATAGTACCACAAAGGCAAACTACATTTCCCTGCAGGCTATGAACTCCAATGCAGTTTGGAGATGTAGACCCTATTTTGGATCTCTGGGTATAACTTCACTTGTGGTCAACGGCATCTCTGCTGTAGGCAATCGTGATACTAATTTGCTGCAGCCAGAACCTTTCTGTACAGATCTAGGATTTGCTTTGAGTAAAACTGTTTCTTCCAGTGAGGATTCTTTAAGATAGATGTATTCTGAAGGCAAGCTGCAATGTGAAAATAAACTTAGAATTATTTGAACATTTTCCTAGAACTTTTCTAAGACTGAAGGATTATCTCTATCACTAAGAGTTATCCTGTAATGGACCAGGAAGGACTCTTTAGTCAGAACCTTGGTGCAATTGGTATGCGTTTATGATTATTGCATAAGGTATCCAAAGTTTTAATAACAGTTTCAGCGAGTTGCCATGTTTGGAGTTACAGGATGTTAATATTTGCAAAGTACCTTACAGTGACCTACAAGTCAAGAATAAACTATAACTCATCTTTTATAGAGAGTATGTAATTAACAAACTTTAGGTAGTAATCCAGTTCATAAGGGAATACTGATGAACACATATCTTGTATGTCTAGTATCAGGAATAATATGTCTCACATCACATTACAGAGAGTGAGTTACCAGGAGATATCACTATAACATAGACATTCACTGTTACAATTAGTGTAGGGCAAATGTGCTCAGTTACTTAAGATAACTCTTACTGCTGTTAGGCAACCCACTCTGCCTTGCAGGCCTCGGTTTCCAGAAGGAATGACAAGTCAGAGTGGTGGAGTCCAGTGTCTCTGTTTTCTCTGTTATTCTACTTCCCTCTCCACGTGTTTACTATTGGCCCTCATATTCTTGTGCATGTGATGATTGGTGGATGGAGTGAAAGATGTAATAGTACATCACCCCAGTTGGCTCTGCAGTACAGAATTAGTGCCCTCTGACATCTTCAAAGTACTGCTCTTGGTGCAAATAAGTTTGTGAACATTAAGGTGAGCAGAAGTATTGCCATACCTCCCCGGCTTAAAACTGTCCCCACCTTGCATCCCCTGCTGTAATTAATTTTATAATTCTACTGTGCTCTGTTGCTTTGCAGCTAGGCTCTGTAGCTATACATGTGTTGATCTCAACTGCAACACTTTCTCATTTGATAAGAGATATCCAATAGAAAGCCAGTATTGCTACGTTGGTGTTTGGGACCCATTTAGTAAGAGGAGATATGGGTACTGAGCTTTGTTGTTGTGTGACCTGCTAAGGGATATTTTGCAGGTGATTCACTGATTGAATGCCCCAATTTTTCAATTTTATATTTTAGACATGATCATTGTATTTGCCCAGGCAGCCTAGCTCTTCGTTCTTGACATACCATAGTAATTCTCTGAGTAAAATATATTAGAAGACTCTTAAGACAACACTGAGAAGAAAGGGAGTGAGAGATGCTTGGGATAGGTATTTTCTTTAAGATCAATGTCTTCATTTGTGATGGGGTAAAGTCACCCTAGGTTTGATAGTGAACGATCATTATTATAACAGAGCATATCTTCAGTGCAATTCAGTTCTTGAGGCTATTGCTCTATATGCTATAAATGCCATAAACGCTGATAGTCCCTAAAGGATGAGGATATTTGAGGGGTCCTTCTTTCTCCTTATTTGTCCTCTTGGTTAAAGAGTGAGTTTTTCTCGACCACAGAAGTAGCAGTCCTCTCTGCGCAGGGAAGGAGAGACAGCAACAGTCAGGCTTGCTCTCTTTGCTCCTCCCAACCCTCATCATCTTTCCTATCCACCTTTATAAAAGATGACATGTTTGCAAAGGAAAAAGGCAGCAGCCACGACACCTTGTGGTACTCCAGGCTTGCTGTGCCTTTTTCAGGACCTGCCTTTATGTACGGAGCAACAGCGGGCTGTTCTAAAATGAACGACAAACCCCCCTCCTATTTGCTTACTACTCTCAGGAGTTTCATTTGGGGAACATGGGAGCTTTCCCATTAATGATGCATTTCCCAATTCCTTCCTGTAGGTGAGACTTTCTTACAGTTTTCCACACCCACCCAGATCATCCTCTACTTGTCATTAAATCTCTTGTTGATGACACCTGGGAAGTGGAATACATGATGTTCACCTGCTGCTGGTTTTTATTGTAGTGCTGCAGCAAGGGAAAAGGAGGAATACTGGAGAGAAGTTGGCTCTTTTTCCACCCTGTATGCACTGTCACTGTGCCTGTGGGAGCTGACACAGCCCTCAGTGTTTTCCTGTCAGAGGAGATGCCCACGGCTCAACCAAGATTTGACTGTGGTGTAGTTTTAATCGCAGTAATGTAAACAAGAGTAACCCAATAAACAGCTAATGCAGAGAACTTGCGCACTGAGTCTCAAGATGCAAGATTTCTCCATTAGCTGCTGATTCATTCATTTGGTTCCCCCTATTCATTGAACTACAGGGTTTATCAATTAAATCGTGAACATCGTAATTCAGCCACTCTCCACTTCATGAGTAATGTTCATGGCCCCTTAGTTGCCCTTGGTGAGGCACAATGCTAGTTTCACTTCCGGCCTTCACTGGTGTACTTCCAGTAAACGAGCCCCACCAGAAGGCACCCTATACCCATCTATTTTTAGACTACTGAGAAACCCTGTTCTACTCTACTACCCTGTCTTTGCTCTGATAAACACAACTGAGTTGCTCATTTCATGGGGTCTCTGTGGCTGAGTGCAAGACCTTTTCCTATGGCCATTAAGGTCGAGACAGCCTGGCCTTCTCCTTTAAGTGCTCTGCAGTGATCCCCCATCCTGATGTTGACCTCCAACCCACCATAGAGGTCAAAACACTGTTGACTAGCAAACACATAGACTTGCTGACCCCCATGTCATATACCTTCTTGAATCGAGAGCCATTTTCTTTTCTCTGTATACCCAACGTTATTTCCTCATGTTTGTCACATCATCTGATCACTTTCTGAGCTCTTAATTGTCAATAACTTAACACATGTGCTAATAAATGTATTTAAACTGATCTGTTGATGTTTGGTTGGACAGTATGTTTTAAAGATTTAATTTTTGTATTGGATAAATTATACATCCGCATAACGCTGAACTTTTGATAAAACAAATCCTCAGTAAACCATTGTTTCTATATTACTGAAGTTTCCACCAGCTGCAACACCTGAAGCTGCTGCCAGGTACCCACATTGGCAGGCTGGAATTTTCAGTGAGTAGAACTGGGATGCACGTGAGAAGTTCCCAAGAAATGGAATATGCTCTGTAGGGGCTGAGAGGCAAATAGTCAATGCCTCAATACTGTTGGATACTTGAGTGTTCTACATAGGTGGGTTTATCTTCTCCTGAGATGTTCAAATTATCCTTTTAATAATCCTACTTTCTCTTTCATATAGCTATAATAACATGCAGTTGGTGGAGCTCAATGAAGTTATTAAGAAGATTGGGAGCATTTGTTTATTTGAGAAGAGCATAAAGTTGAAGTTGCACTGTCATAATATTCAGGCTCTTGTTTGTTGTTTTCATAGAACACAAACGCTAGCTAGAGACTATTGGGGTTTGTATGGGACGGGGGGCATCTGTGTATTTGAAGGGATGCCATAAAAAGTCACTTTTGTTGTGGAATAACATCAACACAATAAATAATCTCAGTATCTGTTTCTTCAATCAAATCCAAATTATCAAAGTTTTCCAAGTAAATTGTACTTGGAGAATCGCTATTCTTTGACCCATCAGCCTTTGGGTGGTCTTCCTCCAAACCGTTTGCCTTCTCCCCTCCTGTGCAGCTGAATTAGCTTTTGTTGGTGTTAAGACTATGCACACTTTACCACTGCTATCTAGTGCTAAAGTGCTTGTTCTCACTCCCTAAACCATGGTAAAATTGGCTTATACCTGACTGACTCATACGTTACTCATAAGTCCCTTGTAAAGTGGTACACCATTTACCCAGGGCTGGTAAATTAAATGCTACTAGTGGTCCTGCAGCATTTATGGTGCTACTCACTTAAGTAGCCCCTTAAAACATGTCCCAGGCCTGCCATTACAACCTGTGTGCAGTATTCCACCTTCAATTTGATTTAGCAAAATAGACCCCTTGCCAGGCTAAAACTCCCTTCTTATTATATATATGTTACCCCTATTACCCTAAACAGCCCATAAGGCAGGGTCCAATATATTTAAAAAACTGACACCATGTACTTCTACATTTTACATGTCCTGGTAGTGAAAAATACCCACATTCATTTTCACTACTGTGAGGCATAGCTCTCCCATAGGATAATGCTGGGTTCTCTTATTACATTTAATATGTGGTAAATTTTGTTTAGAGGCAGGCAGATATCTCATGTTTGGTATCTAAGGAATTGTAATTTAAAATCTTCTTTAATGGTGAAGTTGGATTCTAAGTTACAAATCTGAAACTTTAAGATTAGAGAGTTGGCATAATCTTGCCCTAACCATTTGGTGCCTGCAGACTGTTTCCTGGTTGACAAGACCAGGTGTAGTTGGCCTTTGTTTATTCTTTCAAGATAGCCACACAATAGAGGGACTGGGTGTTCGCAGGATGGGCCATATTGATGGGCTAGGGGGGGCAGAATCCCACTTGCACTTCAAAGGTACTGCCTCATCTCACACACAAATAACTTCACACTATCCTATTGTGACCCCAGACAGACTGGAACCAGGGCATGCAGGAAGGAAATTCCAGACACTTCTATGGGGTGAAAATGAAAAACTCCTGAAATTTCTTCCACTTCAAAGCTGGCACCAGATATAAAAATAGGACCCTCAGACCCACTTTTCAGTTCACTTCTGGAACAGCGGAAGGACTCTCAGTGGACTACCTGGATGTCTGTTGTCTGTTGTGTTCTTCTGAGCACCGTTGTGCTCTCTGACGCCTACCCTGTGTCCTCAGAGGACTGCCCTGCTGCCTTAGACCTGCTTTCCTGCTTGAGCCCACTACTTCCAGAGTGACTCCAGAAGACAGAAAACGCTCCAACCATCTTGAACCCGCACTTGGACCCAGCCTGAGTTAGTTCTAACCTTTCAAGCCATGCCCTCCAGTCCTGGACCCTTGAGAGTGGTGCTTAAGGTGCACAGATACCCCAAATCCAAAGCTTAGGGACATTTTCTGCCACTACGTGCTCTGACAACAAAGAGGAGATTCGGAGCTACCTGCTCGCCGAGCTACCCAAGGTGCCTCACTGGTCAACCTGACTTCGCAGCAGCTCCTGTTATGTTCTTCTCCACAGCAAAAAATCCTGTTCAACAGCATCTCGCAGAAGGGTTTCAGGCCTTGTGGATCCCTCGTCGACTACAGTATGCATCTTTGTTCCGCTGGAAATGTTTGGCTTCCAGAAAAGAAACTAAGTCCGAACAGAGAAATCTTCACCTTTGTCCTGTGGCTCCCCGACAACGACATCTCCTAGAACACTGCTGGCTGGCTCACTGAAATTTACCTTCTAAGACATTTTTCTTTAAAAATTCTTGTGAGTCCCACGGTGAAAGGAGAGCGTTCTCAATCCACTTAATGTATTTGAACTGCGCTCCATCACGGTTGGCCTTTACATTTCACTTTGCCCCTGTCTCTCACAACTAGATGTCCGTAGATAGTGCCTTGATCTTTTAGGCCCTACTTTTCTCTTTTATGTTTAAAAATTAAATTTATTAAAATGTACTCTATTTTTCTATATAAACATAGTAGGTCGCACACTGCTCGTCATACCAGCAAATAGCCCCATAGAACTCTGGATAATGTAGTGGCAGCGGTGAGTACGCCTATGCCACGAGTATGTCACTATTATGCCATCCCTGGACATGTGTTTCGAGGTAATTGCCTCTCGTCAGCAGGGAGCAGGTAAGTATGTGGGGTGCCGAGTAGACTGCCAAAATATTAAAGGTATAGTACCTCTCACGGTGCGCAGGTGCGTAACCAAGGCTCGTCAGCCCAAGTCCCTCGAGGGAGCTTAAATACATAAACATAGTAGGTCGCACACTGCTCGTCATACCAGCAAATAGCCCCATAGAACTCTGGATAATGTGGTGGCAGCGGTGAGTACGCCTATGCCACGAGTATGTCACTATTATGCCATCCCTGGACACGTGTTTCGAGGTAATTGCCTCTCGTCAGCAGGGAGCAGGTAAGTATGTGGGGTGCCGAGTAGACTGCCAAAATATTAAAGGTATAGTACCTCTCACGGCGCGCAGGTGCGGAGCCAAGGCTCGTCAGCCCAAGTCGCTTGAGGGAGCTTAAATACATAAACATAGTAGGTCGCACACTGCTCGTCATACCAGCAAATAGCCCCTTAGAACTCTGGATAATGTAGTGGCAAATTGATTTGAGATTATTCTAGTGTTGTGTTTCTATTTCATCGCTGTTAAAGTGCTTCATAAATACTTTACACATTGCCTCTAAGTTAAGCCTGACTGCTTTTGTGCTACTAGAAGGTTAAGCACAGGTTAATTTAGTGACTTTGTGTGGTTCACCTTAACAAGGATTGTGGATGTTGCTTGAGTAGAGTTTCACCCCCCCTTCCAACCAACAACAGTTTCTCACACATGTGATGTGAATTCCAGTTCAGAGAAACAATTTGATCTAAAAAGTTGAATTGAAATTCACAGGATGAATGCCATTTTCCAAATCCCTTTTGGATTTTCCATTGTCTTGACGCAAACTCAGAGATAATTCAGAGACTCTGCAATGCCCACGTGGATGCAAGCAGTCTCATAATTTTAGACATACCCCCTTTATATGCACAGGATATATCTTGTTGAATAAATGTATCCCTTTGTGTAGATGCGACTTGCACCACTGTTATGCCTGTAGGAGAGTTTAAGTTTGAAAAAAATTAATAGCCTCTTGAACTGAATATTACGACAAGATTGGTCTTACTTCATGAGGGCATTCTGAAATATACTGATAAGGGAGTGGCCCCTGGAGAGGATAGGCGTTGTGTGTAGTCACAATGGTGACCCATTGGAACCTTTTTGAACACTAACTTTTAAGTTGAGGTTGTCTCCAAATGGTACTCTTGCTGGCCTAATGAAGACTATTTTGATATTTCTAAACACACGTTGGACACTTGTGGTCGAAACGTCGAGGATTATATGTATTCTGTACCATCGAAATTAGCTGTAATTGGAGGACTATATTTGGAACGTGCAGCCCAAACGGTCTAAGAATCCATGCCATGGACTAATTATTGTAAAATGTTCATATCAACTGTACATGAATGATTGCAATGGCAGGAGCACTTTTTTTGCAACAGGCACTTTATATTCACTTTACATGGAGCACCCTCCTTTTTAAATAAAGTTGATCTCTGATGTCTTATAGGAGGTAATAAAATTTGCCAAAATAATACAACTTTACTAGTCAATATTTTGTCTATGTTGATATGTGACTGGTATAGGCATCTTTTGACCCAGAGGAGGATCAATGAGGCAGATTTACAAGAAACTGACCCATTGGAGAGATGCGTCAGTTTCCCTGCGCCAACCTGCGATACCCTTGCGCCACCATGGATGAGCCGTATTTACAATACGGCGCACCATGGCGCAAGGATTGACCGATGCGTCAGAAAATCTGACGCATCTGTTGGCTCAAAAGTCATGCATTGCTGGAGTCGTGTGGCAAGCTCGACGCAACTCCAGCAATGCATGTTGAGGCCTATAATTATTGTACTGCGTCACTCTTTACGCCTGCTTCAAGCAGGCGTAAGATTTTCACGCAGTGGCGTCCTAGAAGTGGCGCAGTGAAATCTTCACTGCGTCACTTTTACAAGACTTTCCTGCGTGGGAACGCCAAACCTGCATACATTATACCTGACGCAGGTATAATGTGACACAGGGCTTTACATCGTGACGCATCTCCCTAGATGCGTCACATTGTATATTGGCCGCAATGTTTATGCCGACACTGCGTCACAAAGGCGACGCAACTGTGGTGCAAAAGTGTCGCAAGGGGCTTGTAAATCTGCCCCTATATTTTGGACTCTCTAACTAATTATGATTTTTGTGTGAATTGCTCCTACGGGACCCTTCTTTTGTACATTGGATAGGTGGGTTGCATCCCCTTCTTTAGTTGTTGTTCGAACTCAAGCATGGTTTTGGAATTTAGGCTTATGAGGATCTGGGTCGGAATTGCTCTGTACAGTTGTGTGTATCATAGGCCCAGCCCATGGAAAGTTGGGAAAATCCTGTCCTTCATTAGTTTGACCTTTAAACCCCAAATGGTATTACCAGCATTATTTTCAAGAAGATGGTACAAAAGCTTATTTTACATCTGTGCATGAGGACTTTCTGCGTGTTCTGCTGTGAGTTATGAACGCAATGTTGTCCTAAGGTGACCTTTATACCATCTGGATACATGGAAGTATTCTGACTGTATGGAAAGTCTGTGCTAATAATTCAGTCTTCCCTGGGGTGCCACAAATATCTAAGTAATGTGAGCCGATTTTCTTTTACAGTTTGATGCTTCCTTTGAGCACGTGTACAGTGCTCTGTTTAACAGATTGCTGTTTGAAATCCCATGTAACTTCTGTAGGCGAAACAGCTGGATCTCTTCAACCCTGGGACATATTTTATCTGTTTGAAGTCCTTTTTATTTTGAGAAGTGTCCATTGATGGCCACCACAGCATTTCATTGGCCTGTTCCAATAAAAGCTAGGAGGCGTCAAATTCGAACCATTATTAACATATTTGCAGACAGAAGAGCTCCCTAAAAATCTTAATCTTCAAATGTTCACTCTTGCTGCTATGCAATCAGTCTATCGTTTTTTCATTCCATTGTTGGATCTGCCATAACATATATATTCCACAACAAACTAAACATAACTTTCCAATTAAAAACAAAAATCATAGTGGAGCTGCCCCGCTTTGCAGGGATTCTGGAAGGGGACAGCACAAGTGATGTCCAAGGTGGTAGACCAGGGTGTACCAATGGAGGCCAAGTGTTGAATATTAACTGTAACAACAGGAGTGTACTGGTCAGGATACACAAAAATATATTTTGATGTTAGCTGACATAGTGGCGAAGAGAAACATAGCTAGGATACTGAGGACAGCTCGAGTTCCAACTGTGATGGAATGGAAGCAGAATATGGATTGGCGCTGTGTCGCAGAGAAGGTAATCTATCAGCGGTGAGGATGCCCTGGCAAATGGGACAGAGTATGGGGAAACTGGGCAAAATACTGAGGGCTGTAAAAATAAGACAGATTTGGAATACACGAAGGGCGAGAGTGAAATGGGCTTTTCAGTTCAAAAGTAAGTTGATTAAGAGAATTCAAAATGAGAATACATAAGATAATAAAGAACAGCAATGCATTTCATATCTGAGAATAAAATTCAGAGACAAAATTATTAAATGTATAAAACATGGTAACATATCCTAAAATAGAGAAAAAATGACAAGGGTATGCAAGGTAAACGGTGCAAAGAATAGAAGATTATAATTCCTATACAAGTAATAATATAAGCTATATAATAACCAATTGCTATACCATCAATTTGAGGAAAGTCAAGGGGGTTTACAAACCTCTTGTTGCACTGGATTGGGGGGGAAGAAGCGTTTAGCACTAGCATCAATAAACAGTGCGATATGTGACCATAAGTTTGAACACTTCGTTGCCATGTGGGCGGGATAAACAAAAGTTGTGACTAATCTATGATTGTAACACACAGCATACCACCATGCTTGATATGATAATTTGGAGAAGTCTTTCCAATTTTTGGTTATTTGCTGTAAAGCCACTGCTATTAGTAAATCTATAATGTTAGTGATAGAGTTAGATTCCGCCCAAATAGGGAATAAACTTCCTAGGAAAATGTGAGAAATGGAAAAAGTATGATTGGAACCAAAAATTGAATTGATTTGAGTCCAGACCTTTCCCCAAAAATTGTGGACAATCGGACATGTAAAGAGTAAGTGGTATAAATCCATGTGAGGGCGAAGACATGTCCAGCAAGTATCTGAAAGTTCAGCATGTCTTGCACTTAGAGCAGTCGGAGATAGTAAAAGCCTGTTAAAGACAAAGAAAAGTGTCTGTGTGGTGTTGGCTGCTCTAGAGGATTTTCTAATTTTAGTCCATATCTTATTCCACAGTGTTGTGGGCCAGCAGACCCCTAAATCATGTTCCCATGATAGTTCCATCTTAGTTTTATCTCTTGGTGTAACTGGAGTATGTAAGTATTTAGAAATAACAGAAGCTTTGGGATTGAGTCATAGGAGAGTGAGTAGGTTAGTATTATTTGAGGAAGGTGTATGAGTATTAAAAGAATCTGGTAACGTATATTTGGCATGAGCGTCCAAAATGGCCTGTTTCAAAAAGAGATATTTAGGGGGGTAAGATGTAGGAAGATCAAAAAGTCTGCTAGCTTGCGAAAAGGGCATAATCTCCTTTTGTATGTATAGTTGATATATCCATATTAGATCTTTTTTCCTCCAGGATTTCCAATATAAAGGTTTATTACGAATCAGAATCATGTTATTGTGCCAAATTGTGAAATTTGAAAAGGAAGTCCAATCCAAAGGTCCCAAAGGAAATTTGGTATTTAAAATTGTTGATGTATGTTTAAGTATGGGAGTGGATATAGATTGTGGTTTGCAGGTAAAAGATAAGTATTCTTGAAATGAAAAAGGGGAAATAAAAGATCTTTCAAGTTCAGCCCATAAGGGAAATTGTACGGTGGAATCCGCTAGCCACCTAGATGCCTGGTGGAGTAAAAAAGGTGTGTGATATGCAAGACAATCTGGGAAATTAACACCGCCCTCCAGCTTTGGACGAATTAATTTTAATAGAGACATATGTGACTTTTTGTTGTTCCATAAAAAAGAAGATAATATATAGTTAATTTTTGTAAAAGTTTTTAGGGGAATGAAAACTGGAATATTAGAAATTGTGAAAAAGACTATAGGGGACATCATCATTTTTATCGTATCTAAACAGCCCCAGCAAGACAAATGCAGAGGATGCCATCTGGCGAATAAGGAGGACAATTTTTGTAAACAGTTTTCCATGCAATGAGAGACTGTGCCTAAGATAGAGGGGGTAAAATGTAAACCTAGGTATTTCATCTGCTGGGGGCTCCAAGCAAAACCTGAGAAAATGAACTCTTATTTGAAAGTATATTTTGTTAAAGGTAAGATTTCACATTTGTCTCTATTTAATTTATAGCCAGACACAGCAGCAAAGGAGTCAACCTCTTGTAAGAAAGCGGGGAGCGAGGTTTGAGGTTGTGAAATAAATAGTAAAACATCATCAGCATAAGCTGCCAATTTAATTTTAGTGTACTTGAATTCAAGACCATGTATATCATTGCTTTGACTATTTTTTGAAAGAAAAGGCTCTAAGGCTAGATTGAAAAGGAAAGGAGATAACGGACACCCCTGTCTGACGCCCCTACCTAAATTGAAATAAGATGTATTACCATTTGCACAATCGGCTGCACGTGGGCTAGAGTATAGATTTGATATTAAAGAAATAATTTTGGGGCCAAGACTGAACCATTTAAGTGTGTAAAAAATTTAAGGCCATTCTACTTGAAACGCTTTTTCAGCGTCAAGTGCTATGGCTGCTAAGGAATGTGGGATGTGGGGGGATTTGGACAAAACATCGAAAAATAGAGGGGTATTATCTGTAAGAAGACAGCCCTTAACAAAGCCCGATTGTTTCCTTCCTAATAAATCTGGCAGATAAAACTCTAGGCCTATAGCCAAGCCTTTTGAAAAAATTGCATACTCGATATTAACAAGAGAAATAGGTCGATAATTTTTACAATGTTTTGGGTCTTTGCCTTCTTTAGGAATAAGGCAAATTAGGGCATCTGCAAAAGAGCCAAGGGATTTATCTGAATGTAAAAAAGAGATTAGTAGATTATGCAATTTGGGAATTAGCAGGTGAATAAAATGTAAGAAAAACTCAACAGTGAAACCATCGGGTCCTGGTGCCTTGTCCTTCTTAAGTGTCTGTAATGCAATAATGAGTTCTTTTTGTGACAGGTCAGATTCCAAAGATGTGAGATCTGGTGGAACATCGAAAGGCTGCTGAATGTCTGAAAAAAATTGAGAAATGTGGTGTTCCAAAGAGGGAATTTCTGATGCATACAAGGTCTTATAAAATTGGAAGAATTCATTTAGGGTATTCAAATCTTTGGATTTCAATGTTTGTTCATCCAAAATGGATTCTTTATTAAGTTTGTTGTGTTTGACTTTCAAATAGTTAGCTAGTACCTTCCCCGCTTTGTTGTGACCCCCATAAAATTTTGCACTGGATTTTTATGAATATCTTGTAGCATTATCTGTCGACATCTTATTAAACTGAAATTTAGCTTTCATGAGTTCAGCTAAACATACTTTGAAGAATAGTAGGAATGCTCCAATCTCTTTATCTTGTCAAGGAGGTTGTTTGTGAAATCTTTGGATTTTTTTTTTTTAGAGACATAGCCAATAATGAAGTCTCTAGCTGCTGCTTTAAAAGCATCCCATATCACATGAAAAGGTAGTGTCAGACTGATTTAATAAAAAATATTCATTAGAAAATGAAACAAAAGAGGATGTAAATACAGGGTCCAGAAGAAAGGCATTGCTGAAACGCCATTTCCGGGGTGTAGTAGGATTCTGCGAATCGTCAAGTTGGAGAGTCATGGGAGCATAGGTCGGAAATTAGGATGGATCTAATATCTGCCGCCATTATTGACTGAGAGATGTTATGTGAGATAAAAAAGTAATCTATACGAGATTGGGTATGATGGGCGGGGGAGTAATATGTATATTCCCTAAAAGTGGGATTGCATAGTCGCCATGCGTCTATAAGTTTGTGTTGTTTAATAGCTTGAATGAAAAGTTTGTGTGCCTTGTGGGGGACGAAGGAGACATGGGAATTGAAGTCTAAGAAGTGATCAAATACTTGAGTACAGTCACCCGTAAGGATAAAGTTAACATCCAAACAAAGTATAATTTGTTGAGCCAAAGATGTCCAAAAAGAGGAGTCCCCAGTAGTAGGCGCATATATGTTAAGTAAAGAGAACGGAGCATTCCCTAACAACAATTTGTAAACAACCATCTACCCCCTTCGTCAGAGCATTGTGCAAGCAATTTAACAGGGAGGGATTTATGACAGAAAGTCAAGACTCCATTACGTTTGCCATCCCCTTGTGAATAAAAAATCTCCCCCACCCAGCCTCTCTTTAATTTTAATGATTCTTCTGCCAATAGGTGGGATTCTTGTATTCAAGCTATACCTGCTCCTAGTTTAACTAAATGCGTCAACACTCTCTGTCGTTTATTAGGCTAGTGTAGGCCCTTGACATTCCAAGATATAAGTTTTAATGACATGAGATTAACATAAAAGCAAATATAAAGCACCAATCAATATCAGTTACTAGACAATGGAAAGCATACCAAATAATTAACCAATTATATATGTAGGCTATCACGCTGAAAGGAAGAAATGAGAAGAAAAAGTGGATATGCATGTAAAGCTGTGATGATGGAAAGATTAAGGAATAGTAAAGTAAGAAAAGGAACTGAATAATGAAAGAATAATACAAATAGTTAAATTGAAAGTGGCAAAGAGTACTAAACATGCAAAAATGTGAAGTGCAATAAAGAGAAAAGCAGAAAGACGATAAGAAAGGAAAGAAAAGAAGAGTAGTGCAAGTAAGTAAAGAGAAACAATTAGCAAAATATGAGATGGGAAAGACACAAATAACATGCTTATAAATAATTCAAGACAAATATGAGGTGGGGGGAGATGAGGCCACGTGGGACAATGACAAACCCAGACTGTATTAGGGAAGCGGGGAGGACAGCAGAACCGACTGCAGCACAACACAATGGAGGAACAAGGAGGAGATAAGTCCTGTAATGAAAAAAGAAGATTAATGATCATTCGAAACAGTCTGCTGAAGGATGAGAGAAAAAAAAGAAAAAACGAGAACAACATCTTTAACTTTTTAACCAAAAGAAAATTATCAACAGTGCAGAAGAGTGAGAGTAAAATGAAAAAAGAGCACAGGTATGACCTGAGCAGAACCAGTTACTTCTTTATGCAATGTGGACGTATCCATAGACTCCGTGCAACAAGAATTAGGAAAACTCTTCAATTTTATAGGATCTTCATATGTAGTGGTCTTATTATTGATGGTCTCTTTGAAGAGACATGAATGGAAGAGGTCGTATCTCGCACCCATAGAACGCAGCTGTGGTCTCATAGTTAGAAAATCTCTGCTTCTATCAGCTGTGGGTTTTGAGTAGTCCCGAGAGAAAAACAGAGGATTACCTGACCAAGTAATACAATTGATAGCTTTGGCAGCTGATAGAATCTTGAGCAGGTCAGTGTATTCTTGAAAATAGATGATGCAACCTCTTGGTTTCTTCATGGTGGAGGAAGACGTTGTGTGGGCAGGGCCCAGTCTGTGGACCCGCTGAATGTTTAGAAGAGTATCCTGTGGTAACTTGAGGATTTTTGGTAGAAAAGTCTTAAAGAAAGTGATGGGGTCGGATCCCTCTGAACCCTCTGGCAAACCATAAATGTGTAGGTTGTTTCGTCTACTCCTATTTTCAAGATTTTCAACTTGTTTCTGGAGCAAAGTCACTTGAGAATGAAGGGCATCCATTTTAGTGTGAGAGGAGGATAAAGATTCAATATTCTGCTCCACTGTCGTAACTCTGTCTTCTATGCTTGACCATCTGCCAGAAAAAGTTTGTATTTTAGAATTAGTTTCTTCTACAAATGGGTGGAGAGCTCTTATTTCCTCCAACAACAAATCCATGGACACTGAGAAAGGTTGTTTAGGGGGAGATGGAGGTTCCTTTTTCAGGCGTATACTTGGCGCCTTATTACTGCCTGAGGATGCCGCAATGGTGAAAGCCATGGTACCTTTAGGTGAAGTATTGACTGAATCACCCATTGAGGTGCAGTATAGGCGAGACTTGTAGCGAGTTGACAAGCTTCGTGGCCGGGTGGATGAAAGTGACAGAACCTTAATTAGCTTGTCCATGCACTTGGTCGGAAAGAAGTGGTATAATGTCTCTTAATTCAAAGATACAAATATCTCTTTTATAAAGACAGCATCCCAAGAACCTAAAGGCACACAAAATGAATAGGTGTGGCAACGAACCTACAATTATATAGCATGGGAGCACCACCACAATATGTGGAACATCTATAAGTGAGCACCGACTTTTCCCTCCTTCCTTCCCCTCCACTCCCTCATATCATTTTTATTTGACCCCAGAGTAATTCTTATATTAACATCTCAAAAATAGCTGAATTTGGTAAAATGAGGAGAGACCCCCAAGATCTCATCCAAGAAACAGTTTCATATGACAGCCGAAGCCGCATAACCATCAACATTTCATTTGAGGAAAACTTTCATCCTTCAAAGCCTGTGCTCCAGAAAATGTTTCAAACAGAAAACCATTGCCATTAATCACTTGCTTAATAGATTAGAGGCTGCCCCCTCATTGTGATAAAGATTCCTCATGGTGTCAGGTAAACCTTCTCTGGCGAGGAAATAGCCAAAGCGCCTCTCAAAAACAGCATAGATATCCATAAAATTGTTGCTGCGCATCAAACAATTAGGCACAAACAGTTTTGAAATTTAAATGGAAGCCATAGCCAAATTTAGAAGGGGAAAACAGCTGGCAGTGCGCTGAGGTGAAATACTCCGTGTAGTGCGTATCTAAGATGGTGGGCGTTCTAGTTGCGGAACCTCTCAGTGGGAAAGATAAATCAAGATGCTGCTTACATGCCCTCAAACGTTTAAAAAAGCAGCTCTTTGCGCGCTGGCTCGTCAGAGGAAGTCAGGCCGTCATCCTGAGGCTCCTGCAAGCGGTGAGGCTCACCGTCGTAGCCGCTGCCCCGGAGAGTCAAGGGTTAGTCGCTATTACCCTCGGGCGCTAGCCACGCCCCCTCGTGAAATGAGCTCTTGGCACTACAAAAAGCTCTGAAATGCAAGCTGGACACTGCCGAGATGAATGAGGTAACCAGAGGGACAAGATAAGAAACAAGGGGAATGTAATGGAAGAAGGGAATATATCGACATGTACTGTAAAGTTTTAATATGCATTGTATGTTTGACAATAAAAAGAATTTTTAAAAAAACATAAAACAACAACCAATGAAAAATAACTTTAGAAAAACAGTTCATAGATCACTATTACATTTAAAAAAAAGATGGATCAAATAGTTTGTATAAAGGCATTCTACGTATTGCCCACGGTCTTCATACGTCTCTGCCAAGTAATTGACATATCACCAAGACAGAGAAAAAAATATATATAAGCCACTTTAACTGTTATTTACTATTAAAACAGGTCATATCTGCATCTTATGTATGCTTTGAACTAAACATTCAGCGGGCAAGCGCCATATTATCCTTTCTCTATGCCATTTCAAGCAACAGGTAAAGTTCCCAACCTTAAGGATAAAAATAACTTTTGCGATGAACTAATCTTTGTTAGGTCTGTCGCCAGGCCTTATGTGATCAACAGGAAAAAGAACTACTGAGAGAAGGGCTTTGGCTCCGCCCCGATCTTTATTTCTTAGAGTACATTTTTGATTGATCAGAACATTGTATGCTTCCTGTGAAAAAGAATGCTTGTTTTGCAGGCTTTGTATTATGGGGAGGCTTATGCTCAGCACAGCAGGATAGAGTTGGTTATGGTATCATTCTATGATTCAAGGCTATAGGCCTGATCTGTTTAGTATGATAATTTTCGACAAAGGCAGTAGGCCTAACTTATGTATTGTGAACAGCAAATATTAAAGCTAATAGGCCTTTAAAGATGGATTTTCATTGCACTGTGTTAAATCTTGTGAACAGGTGTTTTGTTCTCACATATCTCACATATTACCATAGCAGGCAAGGCTTTTGGTTTTGGTGACCTCCGTGACAAACCATCAGGGGAGATGATTTGCACTATGACAATTCTTGTGATGCTGTTTTAGGAAGGGTTGTATATTGTTTTTGCCAACTGTAATTTACTACATCTTTATTCATTCATGACTGTATACAAATAGCTAACTTGTCGGGAAGCTTATGCAGAATACAGTGGTTCTGATCTGCTTATGCCAACAAGCCAATGAATTGTCTATTATTTTTGTATTATTGAGCCAGTGATAAAGGCTGTTCGTCTGATTCGTTCATCGGAAAAGTTATATGAGAGGCCATTGAATTAATCTTTTTATTATGAAAATTTATAACAAATACAATAAACCTGAATATTTAAATGTTTGTTGTGATATCCCTCTCTTGTTTTCCCCCTCTTACAATACCACAGACATTGACAGATGACAGCCACAGGGTAGTTATAGTTCAGACCACGTTTCCATTGGAAATCAAAATTTTGGTTTGCTAATAACTTTGGTGTCATTTGGCAAATCCTCACAAAACCTTCCAATAAAAAAGTTCACACATTCTGCTTATGACCTCACATATTACATCCCTTATGACATGTTCTATGAATTTATTGATAACATCACTGATGCCGTCTAAAATGACATCAGTGATGACAACACTATGCATGGCGGGAACGGCAGTTACTTTAGTTAACTATAAGTGCTGAATATCAGTGATTTGTTTTGAGTTTAAAATGCTGTGCTTTAACTTACATCTCTATCTAGAATTGTAACGGCATTTTAACATGTGCTTTTTTCCAACATATAACAAAGGTTAAAGTAACATTATACTTAGGTAAGAATTTGAGTGTACACATAACATTTTATACATACAAAACCATAACTCATTCCCTCTCCATGTACATTTTTCTTATCTATAATTTAATTCCAGATGTTGCAGTGACAATGGTGTCATATAAGATGTCATGAGTGATGTAATATGTTGGGTAATTAGCAATACCTGGCGAGGGTGCAAGTTATAGTTACATTAGGGCATGAGTTATATTTACCAGAGATAATTATAACTGGTGATTTTTAGTGGTTTTGTACGTTGTCACTGAAATACTCACTTAACTATAACTTTACTTTACACTTTGTTTTTTCAAGTGAATTTTTAGGATTTTTTAACAGTAAACTAATATTTAGTTGTCATAGTAAAGCCAACCCGCTGCCACACCTGGCAAAACTGTAGCAGGGGTTGACCACAGGACCTGGCCTACGATCAGGCCCCATGGCCAACACCCACGCAGGTGGCCCACACCTGCGCAGGTAGCCAACACCCTCACAGGCAACCAACCCACATGCAGCCCATAGTCTTCAGCCTGTATTTCTTTGCACATCTTCAGGCCACATATAACAGCAGCCATAGTAGTAGTCCAAGACAGCGCAGCACTCCCAACTGTACAGCAACAAATCCAGCTTGGGAAGTGCTGTAAAAAAATATGATAAGTTCTCCTAGGGTCAGGGTTTCAATGACACAGGATACTTACAGTTTTTTTCTAATGCTGCTGGTGGCTGCAGTATTCCTTGCAGCCACCCACAACTTTAAAAAAACGAAGTTTGGTGGTGCTCCTGCCCCTTCTAAGATATCACCAAAAACATAAAATATGCAATTAGCCTTTTAAGTCCATTATGGGGGACTCCGTGGGGGAGCAGTAAATAATAAATTAGCGACTGTGGCTGCTCATGTAATATTCCCTTTTTTGTTTTTTATTTTGACAATTTCTGGGTGTCCCAGGCCCACAGTATTTTGTGAGGGGTTTGGAGGGCGGTCGAGGGGGTTGCCACAGGGCCTGCATGGCCCCATCAGCTCCCTGGGTGCAGCGGGACCCGACATTGCTCCAGGCTCTCAGGAGCAGTTTTTACTCAGTTTTTATCACAGGCCAGGAGACATTCAATGTGTTTTCCCTTCTGAAGAACGTAGGCAGGGAAAAGTTTTGTTCTCCCACAGAAAGGGGAGCAGCTTTGTGCTCTAGCCCTGTGGGAGAGCATTAGTTTTTCTTACCTCCGTCTGTGGGCTGGGAAACAGGTGGTGTCCCGGGGCTTGGGGACACTAGGACCCCATACCTGAGCCGGTCCTAGGGGATGGAGTCCCTGGGCCCTGTATAGCTCAGGGAGGGAGACCACGCAGCCCTCGTCCCAATTAATAGTTTACAGCCTCAGGGTTTGGGTCTCCAGGGCCTCTTCAGGCTCAGGGAGGAGGGGCCATGCCAGAATATATTACATCGGAGCACAAGAAAAAATTATATAATTGATGCACCTATATATTCTTCAGCCACCATTGCTCTTTATCCAGAATTAAATAACAAGCACTCCTTTTCATGGTACATCTACACACTCCTAAATGCTGCTATCATCTGCATCCATGTTAATAAAATCCTTCTTAGTATCAGTATTCCCACTCCTCATCGGTACTACTATCTATTTATTATGACACAGCCACTGGAAGATAACCCGGAACCAACAACCAAATTATATGTTTGGTGCAACCCCTGCACAGGTCAACATCCATTGGTTGCTAACCTGAATCACTAACATGTGCTCTTTTAGTATCCATCTCCACTGGAATTTCTGCTGACACTTCACTTGCGTGAGCGCAAAAAATTCAAGAGAACTTCCACCTGACGAGAAAAGCTATGTGAACACAAACTGATGTCACATTGTGGGCCTTCTCTCACATCCCTGCCCCTTGCAAACCCCTGCAATTCGTCGGCAGCACCAAGAGCTGTCTTGGATGTGTTGTGTTGACGGAAAAGGAGATTGGTGGATCCATGTTGTTCTTTCACCAACATTCTAATCTACAGGTTTGGGGTGACTTCAGTCTGACAAATGACATCGGCTAGATCTGTTTATTATGAAAAGCTACCAATAAAATCATAGGCCTGAGTTACTTATTGTGACATATATTTATTAAAACCACATATGTTTTGAAATTTGGATTATTATTACACTGTATTGAAGACTGTATACTGGTATGTTGATGCTCACCGATGAACTTAGTCAGCAAGAATGTTGGTGTTGTTTATCCCCTTATATAAACTCTGAGGCTATATGTGGCAATCATTGTTAGACCTTCTTAAAGGGGGTTGACTATTGTTATCCCAATGGCTATTTTAGATCTATTTGTAATTTTATGACTATATACTTGTTTATTATGTTGTAGGACAGCTTAAACTGAATATAGTAGTCCTAAATTGTTCATGTTGAGGAATCAATATTAAAGTGTATAGGCCGAATTGGTTCATTATGAAAGGTTATGGCAGATGTCGTAGGTCTAATCTGTTTATTATGATAATTTACAAGTTAGATCTAAATAACATATTGTGTAAATAATGTATTGACGCCAACAGGTTTGCAGATTACTGTAGTAAGCAAGGGGGTTGGTGTAGGTTACTTAATTTGACAAGACCTATGGGAGATTTGCACTGTGACATTCCTGTGTATGCATGGTACATTTTTACTGTGAATGTCACATTCACAGCAAATCTTACCACAAAGTCTGCATAATTAATGTAAGTGGCGTAATGACGTAATTTGGGGAATTTTCTGTGACAAATGTAAAGTGACGTTCCTGAAATTAATAATTACACCAGCATAATTAACATTTTGGACAGGCCTACTCAATTGCCCTGTGGGTAATACATTTTTTCCTGATTACATGAGCACATATGCCTGAAAATTAGTGTGCCCCATTGTCTGATCTGGTGACCACTGCTTTAGTTTTCCATCTATTTCTTTTTATAGTCCCCTTTTATATTTTTCCTTCTTTTAAAAAAATATTTAGCACTTCCTCCCGCTTTTCAACAAGTTCTAATGCGTCGCTCGCTTCCCACTTTTTATTTATTTATTTATTTTATTTTAAAGGTTTTATATTGCGCTAGCTAGACCCGGAGGTATCAAAGCGCTTTACTTGAGTATCAGATCATAGTTGCAGGTTACATCGTTACAAAGGTTATACAGTTATTAGAGCATGGCAACATAGTTACATGTAAGGTCGAGACAGACAATAAGGGCATATACATAAGGGAAAAAGCAGGCAAGGGGAGAGATTCAGGGGAGGGGGGGTAGGAACAGGGGAATTAGACAGAGAATGAAGGAGGGAAAGAGGAGGGGAGGGTGAGAGATGCAGCATGGAAAGAGGGTGGGGGGGGCGACGGGGACACAAACCGGTAGACGACTCAAAGCTGCGTCCAAAGTCCAGCAAGCTGTGATCCTAGGGGAAGTGGTATAATTTCCCCATCTCTGTTGCGAGAGGCTCCCCTTACGACTGGACTCTCTCAGAGGGGTCTCTGAGACTCCAAGGCCTACATACTGGATCCTTCCCCAAAAAGGGGAGAGGATGTGCTTTGGCCAGGTGTGCCATACCATACCTCAGCTGTGAGTGGCTCCCTTGGCGCTGTGGACTCTCTCAGCGGGTTCGCTGAGACTCCAGAGTATAAATATTGGATCTTTCCCCAACAAGGGGAGAAGGAGTGCTTATTCAAAAGGCACAAAGGACAGGGGGCTAGGCGGTGAAGCAGGCAAGGGGAGAGATTCAGGGGAGAGGGGATAGGAGCAAAGGAAGTAGACAAAGAAAGAAAGAGTACTAAATTGGAACATACAGCATCAGTTTAGGGAACAGACTGTTTTCTCTCTGTGACCATGAGTTTTCCCCATCTGTAAGGTAAATGTCTAGCACAGGCCATTCCAGAAGCTTTGCCATCCAGAACATGAAGCACACAATTTGTAATTCAAATTATTTTTCTCAATTCACAGTACGTTTATAGTAAGCTGCACATCAGCAATCCAGATGTTTTCATATTAAGTTATTGGGTGCAGAGGATGATGCTCAGAACAAACAGTGTTTAACCCAAACATCATCCAGGGGAGATAGTTCAGAATCATGATGCTGAGGGAGAAGATCTTGAACCCAATGAAGGCCAACTCGTGGACCACAGGGTTCTCTGTAGAGGACACGTAGGTCAGAGGGAGCAGGCATAGGTTCTCCAGGACGTTCAGGATGAAGTTAATGTGGAACAAGACGTGGTAGGTGCGGATGGAACATGACATGGCACGACAATGATTCCAGTAGGCCACAGCCACCAGGAAGTAGGGTGCAAAGTGGAAGCCAATGCAGAAGCGCCAAACATACCTTTGTGGGCTTTCTCCCCCCCCCAATCAAAGCTGTAATGGAGGAGAGATAATTCAGAACCCCAACCTCATCAGATACCAACTGCGCTCCTCCGGTCCAGTACTCGCTGAAACTGCCACTTCGATTTGGTGACTGCGGTCGGCGTACAAGGTAGAGATACGATGAATCACCCCAGGACACAAAGATATCTTCCTTTGGGTGCGCTATGCTGCCATCTTAGAGCCAGGCAAGATATCTTGTAGTGCAGCGACGCTCATTCCGGCGCAAATCTAAATATAAAAAAATTTCTCACCGAACCTCGGATGACGATATGGACATGAGGATTCGACCATAAGCAGGATGCAAAGTGACCTCATCTGTCCGCCGTAGCCTCCAGGAGAAAAAAGAAACACCACGTCCGCCATATTGGTTCGCTGGGGAAGATCGAGACATCAACACGGCAAAAGTCCTTAATTGCCGATAACCCATTCAGTTAAGGATATCATTAGACACAGCAACCATTCCGATGTGAAATGCCATCCTTTTCAAGCATATATGATGGCATCTTCAAGGGGGATCCAACGCTGATGTTCCGCACTCGAAAGAGCGACGAGATCAGGCAGATGTCGTCCAAGCCACGCCCTTGTTTCTCTTCACTTATTTCACCTTCAGTGTGCTGCGTCCTGTACAATAATTATTTCTAAAGTGGATAGTCATTGTGGCATGGTATTGGCCAAGGGTATCATTGTTTTACTATTCCAAGATATCCACTCTGTTCAGAAGCATTATGTAGACTATATTGGATAAGTGCAACAGTGACGTGCTACACACTTTAGCATTCAAAGATCACTCCCCAGTACAATGTTTACTGAGTAGCCATCTTGGAATGGTACTGTTATAATGTAAGTGCTGTTTCACTACGAGATTGCCAATGCAGTGCTTCTAAATGGGACAGCTAGGTTTGAACTTTGAAACAATAGTAAACAGTGTACAATACCATTGCAAGATGGCCTCCTGCTACTATGTTAATTGTATTTTTCCAATATAAGTGTATGCCCACCACATTTATGTGGCAGCATGCTTTCTTTTCTGCTCTTAGCCATTTAATTTATCTTGCATACACTTGTTGGGAGTATCTTCGTTTTATTGCAGATGGGTAAGTGGATGAATGAGGCATTGGGTAGATGAATGAATTTGAGTGCCAGAATGAATACCTAAGTGAGAATATAGTTACTTATTGAGTACCTAAACTCATATGTGGCTGAAGAGGCACTTTCAGTTATAAGCCCGACCTGTTGCCATTGCCATTACGTGTTTAGATATTTATTTATTTATTTTTATTTTTATTTTAGCAACTTGTAGAGCGCCTGGTGACCCGAGGGCATCCCCGCGCTGTGAAGATTAAAACCTGCTGAGGGGGATAAGGGCGAAGGGTTTATTTAGGAAACAGGAATAGATTTATGCAGGTACGTGCACTACAAAGACTTTAAGGTGGTTTACACAGAGTATATTTGAAAGGAAAAAGTCATTACAGCAACTAGTAGTACCACTAAGGCACTCACAAAATTTGCCCCCTAAGTCTGATGGGGCCGGTTGCTAGCCCCATCGGAATTATGAGATCCAGGGGAACACTACTGAAAGAAGCCAAGCATTTCAGGTGAAAATCTGTGGTAAAATGAGGAATTATTGGAGAAATAAAAATAAAAACAAAAACGATTGTTTCTGTGGTGATTCCTCATTTCTAATTTGATCCTTAGGGTTTAGCTTGCAATATTCTGCTTTACACTGTCTCCAAATTTACATGTACGTCTAGTATGGGTAACTGTTTAGGGGAAGGAAATATACTGGACCATTTTCTGGGATCCTTGTAATGAGGCCTAAGTAGCAGGGGTATTGGAAAACCAAAATGCTGAGAATGGAGAAAATAAGGGCAAGACTAGGTCATCCATATTTCAGAAAGTGTTGGAAGGGATGTGTTTTTAGGGGTTTCCTGATTGTGAGAAAACGGGTGTTAGTTTGACCTCAAAAATTTAAATAAAGTTAACTAAAACCAGTTGAATGATTTTTTTATAAAAATGAATGATACATTCATTTATAAATTAAAAAAAATAGTTAAATAATGAAATAATAAATAAATAAATGTTTTATTTTTAGATATTTATAACAGTACATTTTATTTGTTTATTTTTTAAATAGTTTAATTTCATTCATCATTACTTTTGCTTTTGGGTCATGTGCGGTGCTGGACTTACTACTGTTTCTTTTTGGCAGTAGTAACTTGCACTCCTAAATTTGGCACCACCCCCTTTTTAAGGTGTTTTATGCGTAACTTGACACTCAGATTTCGTGAATAGCACAAAGTAGTAAACTTGCTTGAAACTGAAAGAGTAAACATACATATTTTCGGCAGTAGTAACTTGCACTCGTAAATTTGGTGCCCCACCCATTTTCAGTTGTTTTGGGTAACTTCACACTCAGATTTTTTGAATAGCCAAAAGCAGTAAATTTACTTGAAAGTGAAAGAGTAAACATACATATGTAAATTACAAGTGTAAGTTATCTGTATGAGCAGCCCAGTTTTTAGTGGGGTTTGGTAGGAAAGTCAAATGGCTGTCATTATGTAGATAGAGCGAATTTAGCAGTATTTCTTCTCAGTTTTTGATCACAATCTGGGCTTTCATAGGTGGCTTAACATAGTGCATTGGCATTGAAACTTGTTCCACTTTGTGACCAAAAATCGTGTGATTCTTAGTAAATGTATTAGTGTCTTTTAGACTCTGGGTATATTTTCATGTCTGAGTCACACACGGGTGTTGAAAATGTGGAGTAAGATTCACAAACGTTTTTTGCGCCCACTTTGTGTGATTATTTTCTGTTTTAAAGTTTTCCCTGGTGGTAGTTACCTGGCTTAAATGTGAGTAAGCACAATGTGTGCTCATCTTGAGAAAGAAACTGGGGCTGGAAACTGAGATTAGTGTTCATTTCTGCACCAAAGCTGCAGCCAAAATGGTGCCATCAATTTCCCGGTTTCTCAAATTATAATGTGTAATGATAATATGCGGAATTGCAACTGATGTGCAACATCTTGAATCTTCACTCAATTTCTAATCCCAACATCCACGCTAAAATTGATGTGCAGTGCTTTGGGGTTTCCCCATTACATTTTGTGCTATAGATACCAATAAAGACTTACATTCTATGAAAGCAGCAATGAGTAATAGATCACACCCACATGGGAAGTAGAGCTCAGCCCAGACAGCACAATATAGAATGTGCCCAGGGGTGAGAAACAGCAGCATGAGAGCATTCACTCTTTGAAGGCCATGCTCGGCAGAACACGCTCAGAGAGGGGCATTTCAGCAGTCAACATGGAAGGCAGTGCTCAGCAGAACATGTTCAGACAGGTGTATCACAATAGTCAACATGGAAGGCAGTTCTCAGCAGAACATGCTCAGTCAGGTATATTACATCAGTCAACATGGAAGGCAGTTCTCAGGAGAACATGTTCAGACAGGTGTATCACAACAGTCAACATGGAAGGCAGTTCTCAGCAGAACATGCTCAGAGTGGGGCATTACAGCACTGTCACATGGAATTAAGTGCTCAACAGAACGTGTTCAGACAAGGAACATTGCAGCACTATCACCTGTAAGGAAAGGCAAAGCAGAACATGATCATAAAATGTAATACAAATCACAGGCAGAGAAGTGGTTCCCGGCAACAAACACTAGCACTACATTGAGCACATTGGTTGTGAGGCTGTGACTAGCAGCAGAATATATCAGGTCGTGGATATCCTGTATGCTGTATTAAGAGTGCCACTGACATTTTACTTCAGTGAACCGGACACCCGCCGCTTTAGGGAGGATGTCCCAAATCTGTCATGCTCTAAATGAGGCCCTTAGGCCAGATGTGCAAACATTTCATGCAACGCAGCGCTGAAAGTGAAGTTGCTGCACGGCATTGAGTGAAAAGGAGACAGCAGAACTGCACCATATTTTCAAAGAAATGGCACAGCTTTGCTCTCTCTCTGTGCTGAATGCAAACACAACAGTTGATGGACAGAATGCAGAACAATGTCATACATTCACCCCAGTGCAGAGATCTGGGCCTAAATCCATAGTTTTTTTGCTCACCATGCTGTTCCAGTTTGAACCCAGCTATATGCAAATCAGTCTTGACCCTGTGCCTCATGGGAACAGTCCAGCCCGAACTGCCAAGCCAGGTCCTCCCTGGACTGGAAACAAGCATCCTAGGGCCGGTTTCGGGGTTTCACCCCTCTTCAGCCAGGATAGCTTGATTCCAGTGGCATAGAGAGCAAGGGTCAATTGTGTGTCTTTTGCTCTCTCTGTGCTGGCTCACTTTGGACCTTTGTGCAAGAGTGCTTGCATTATGGCCAGGATAGATTTTTTGGAGAAATGTGTACCTTTCCACACAAAACTCTTTGGTGGCCTTTTCCTCTTTGAATATGTCCTACAGAATGCACCACGCAAGCAAAGAGAAAAAACCCAAGGAGAAATAAAGATACTTCTCCTCACAACTCCAGCCTCTGGCAGGTGCACAATTCTGGCACAACCCCATGTCTACAACTTTTTTTTAAATATGGGTTTGCCTCAAAATCCATTAATGAATGCATGGAATGCCCATGCATCACCAATTGAACACGTACCTGATGCAGAGCAACGCAAATCTACATTTGCGTTGCTTTCTAAATACCAACAAGAACTTTGCGTCAAGGCTGTGTCAAAAAAGGGCCACAAACCCAACACAAAATCTTAGTATTCACAGAGGTGGAACACTAAAGAGCAGGACCTGGTCGGAAAGAAGCAGGACATGTTTATACAGAACAGTATAGTGCACGCTCACAAGGTCAGCACAACCAACAGAGACAACAATACTACAGTTCATGCCACAAGGAATGCACTGATCACCATTAAAAAATTCAATAAGTGGCATTGCAGAGCATGCTGAAAGCGAAGAGAGTGATTAGCAGGGCAGGCTGAGGCACGGCAAAACAGGATATTGTCACTGAGCTAAAGTCAACCCCAGAACATGTGCAGATAGCAACACTGCAGGGCAACCTCACAGTGGAGGTACTCTAAAGAGACAAGTCTCTGACTGTTAAGGAACCTATAGTAACATTAAATGGGATGGGGCAGGTTTACAAGCCCCTTGCAAAACTTTTACGCCGCCGTTGCGTCACCGTTACGTGGTATCGTAAAGAATGCACCACGTTGCAACACATTTACAATGTGGCGCATCTAGGGAGATGCGTCACGTTGTAAAGCCCTGCGTCACATTATACCTGCCTCAGGTATAATGTATGCAGTGTGGGCGTTCCCACGCAGGAAAGCCTCATAAAAGTGATGCAGTGAAATCTACAAGATATCACTGCATCACTTCTACGACGCCACTGCATCAAAACCTTACGTAAGGAGTGACGCAGCACAATAGGAATAGGCATTCCTGAGCATTGCTGGAGTTGTGTCGTGCTTGCGACACGACTCCAGCAATGCGTTACCTTTATGCCAACAGATGCATGACACATCTGTCAATCCTTGCGCCACGGTGCGCTGCATTGTAAATGCGACGCATCCATGGTGGCTCAAGGTTTTTTTTGCATGACGCAATTGAACTGACACACCTCTGCTAAAATGCAGAGATGTGTCAGTTCTTGTAAATCTGCCCTGATATGTTTATGTAAAATGTGGGATCTACTGTGTCAGGCTTTACATCGTTATATGGTGAGTAAGATGTCTAAATAAAGCAGATCTAATAACATTTGTAAAAAATATATCGTTATCGCTCTGCATAGGGAACATTAAATAATTATTTATTGTGCGTTCGTTGGACAGAGTACAATGTTCTACACTTGCCAAAAAACAAGGAAAACTTGTCTAGAGGGCATGCTCAGCTCAGGTTCACAAGAGGATTGGATGCATTGAGTCGGGCTTTCAGAATGTTATATGGTGGGGAAGATGTCAGTCATAACATAGGGCTAAAGACAGATGCATACTTTTATTGTTTGAAAACTGCTGAATGTTCATTAATGGTTTGTGTATTGTTTTACACATGCACAGAAAAGGAATTACTAGTCAGCAGGGCATACGCTGAGCAGTCTAACAAGAAACAAGTAAATCAGCAGATCACCTCATACTCCCCCACTACAGAGCATAATTTTAGGGGAAAATGAATCATTCGAGCCTTATAAAACTGCGGCATCACCCCATGCGGCCAGGGGAGGCAGAGCTCAGCCAGTGTCAATAACCAACACAAACCTATCATTTCCTTTTCCTGCGCCACAGCAAGGCACTCTCTGATTGGGGGACATGGAGAGGGCTCCTTTGGGGACAGGAGTGTAGAAGGACACAGGAGCTAAAGGAAATGATTGTAGGCATAAATATTAACTTCTGAAAATATTCTGCAACTAAAATATCGTGGCCAAATTTGAAGGACCCAAATATCCTCAAGGTAAGCGCGCATAAGTAAGTACAAGTGTAAGTATAGGCATGGGTGGACTGGGACAGAAATTAGGCTAAGGCACCAAAATCAAGCGGCCCCCAATAATGAAACAGATAGCTAAAAAGTGGCCCAAGTTTGGAAATTAGGGCAGTTTTCAACTTGTAATGACAGGCTGTACAAGTGTTTTGCAAGGGATGGATTTGAGCTTGCTGCAAGCAATGCCTGGGAAATCAACTGTGAAAACCAGCCCAGCAGACCATAAAATTTGGCCCACACTCTGAATTATCAGGCCAGCCCTTGGGGCACTGCCTGACTGCCTAATAGGCCAGTCCGACGCTGAGAGTACTTATTACAACAAGGTGCATGCATCCATACAGGTATGGATAGAGGTAACAATAGGTTTCCTCGCCACCATGTTTTTTCTTGATGATATTTTGGCCATGTTCTTTTTGTAGCACAATATTCTGGAGTCGTTTCTAAGTCAAGCCAAAGATAAAAAAAAAAAAAAAAGGATACTATGGGTAATTGAAACAATTTTGAGTTTAGACACAAATTTTTTTTCATATGAGTCATATGTTTTTCGTTTCAAGCATTCAAAAGTTTCTCAATACAAACTTCCAAATGAAACATACCAGAAGCCCTGAGGAAGTGACTAAGTAACTTGACCGTCGCAAATATGTGTCGACTCTTTTTCTTCTGAGATATCATACAAAAATTGGAAGCTTTTATTCTTCAAATTATCTCAGCATAAAACAAATTCCTAATGTTTTTTTCTGCTAGAGATGTGGTCGTGCATGTGAGCACATGTACAGCGGCCAACCGGTGATATAGTTTAAAGGTATAAGAAACTCCATTACAAAATAGCTGGTGTGGAAACAGGCAAAGGCATGGTGGCTATTTTGTAATCGATTTTCTTTTGAATCACCATTAAAACATGGCTGCCATATATGCATCTGCATGCACAATGGCATCTCATCATGTAATGATATTTAAAAAACAAGATACAAAACTACACTTCAAGATGGCGACCGCAAATGCCGCCATCTTGGAATGATTTGGCTTTGCCAGTGATTCTGAAGCGGACCAAATAGTGTCCAGAGGGGAACAGAAAGGAACATATCATAAACTGGCAGGGTGGAGAAACTGGGCTATGGGATTGACCATGGAAACATCGAAGGCCGGCTACAGCTCAGTGGAGATGTTACCACAGGGGACTACTTTACAGCCAATGTAACCGTCTACAAAATCCCATGGCTTTAACCGCAGGCAACAAAGCAAAGGACAACAGCAACAGCTGTCTGTGGGTGAGACTTTAAAAGGCAAAAAGAGCTCTGCCTTTCTATATCTTTTGCATCATGGGTTATGAAGCCACAGTTTAAAGTCATCAACACTAGCAATATAATCCAGTATGAAGGATGAAAGTTTGTCAAATCCTACATGGCAGAGAAGCCCAGTTCGGCTCTATCTTGGTGACAGTGGGGTTACAGATCATTGCAGCAGGTGCGACAATCTCAAAGGGAGGCGAGCACGGTCTGAAGTATTGTAACAAAAGGTAAAAAAGCAAAAGTCAAGGCCTAGACTTGCAGTTGTGGCAGGTTCTACAAAGTTGTAGCTTAGGGCTCCAAAAGCCAGGGCAATGTTTATACGTGTACATTTATCAAAGGCGTTTGAGAGGACCAGAGGTGGCAGACATATCACACAACCCTTACAAAATGGATCACCAGGGACAGGGCATATTTACAGATAAGATACTTTCAATAAAAAGGATATTAGGATTGGGGTGTCCACATAGAATAAAGTGTATCTTTGGTCACAGCACTTGTCGGAGTTGTGGTTCATTTGACAGAAGGTGAAAGTGAGGTGTCACACAGGATTATTGTTGGAACCTCGGCCAAGAAGGCCAATTTCTTGTCTATTAATAATGCAACAACATTTTATGGCATGTTATGAAGGTGCCCCGGTTAGTGCTCCCAAACTGGAAATAGAGACATACTTTAAAACAAGCAGTCAGTTCTTTTAAGTATCTCTTGGAACTTTTGTGACACCTTCCAGCTGGTAGTTGGGATTTGAAGTAAGCGAAAGTGCTGCAGTTTCACATTCCACAGGAAGTGACTTGAGTTGCATGTCCCACAACACACATGGTAGCACTTAAAGAGTTTTTTTCTGAACCCTTTCATTGCTGTGCAATTTCCCTGAGGATTCCTCGCTAAGCCCAACTTTATTCAACGTGTATGTCACCTCTTTGGCCACTCTGATCAGATCTTTTAGATTTTCTCTAACATCTTATGCAGATGACACTCAAATTGTTGTTTCTCTTTCCAGCAGTGTTAGCAACACAGGAACTAAATACTGTAATTGTATGTGGGCAGATAGAGATTGCATCAAAAACTGCCTGAAATTAAACTTCGGCAAGACAAGGTCATCCTTTTCGGTAAGCAGGTTTCATTTTGGTCCCCATCTTGGTGGCCTCAGGAATTAGGAAATATTCCAACTCCAGTTAGGAAAGCAAGAAACCTAGGAGTTTTAATGGATAACAAGGTCACCTATGGTGATGAAGTTAATGCTGTAATCTTGTCCTCCTTTTACACTTTTAGGTTAGTAAAGAAAATCCTTCCTTTCATCACTCCTGACTCATAGAAAATGGTAGTTCAATCTTTAGTGCTTTCTAAAATACATTATTGCAGTGGCCTTTACCTAATCATGCATCAGCAACTCATGAACAAACTTCAAAGTTTGCAAAATGCTGCTGTATTTTTGGTGTTAGGATCCCCAAATGTCAATCTGCCTCTCTAGCCCTCTAAAAAATACATTGGCTTCCAATCAGGCAACAGATCAGGGTTAAGGCCTTGTGTATTGCCTATAAAGCACTGCCCAATTCTGGCCCAGATTATCTGAGATATAGCATTCAATGGTACGATCCAAGCAAGATGCTGCGCTCATCGAGGGCTAAAAGTTTCACAGTCCCAAGATTCAAATGCTCCACTTGGGGTGGAAGAAGGTGTATTATCTGCACAGCTATCGCATCCAATACTTTACCTCTTCATATTAAATCCATATCCTGCTTGCTATTTTTTGGGAAAGCATAAAAAATCTGACTTCTCTGCAATTAGTAATTCCTCCTTAACCTGTTTAGCAGAGTTAGCGCCAAGACAACTCCGGGTATTTGTGCGCTTTAGAAGTAGCTTTAACATGAACATCACCTAGCATAGCATTGCATAATAGATCATCCCTGTGACTGGGTCACTTCATATCTCAAGTGATGGAGCTGGGCAGTCTCCTAGCAGAGGACTCTTTAGCAGGGCTGTCTCATTTCTCATGGTTATAGATTACAGAACACAGAACATACGTGCTGTGAATGTAATCTAATTTCTCCCAGGCTGCTTAAGATGGCTCATAGGGCAAAACGCTCTGTGGCAGGCTGTCTCTCTCTTCTGGGGTGGGAAGAGGCAGTGCCCAAATGCAGGTCTGCAGAGCCATCTTATTTCTCTTAGGGAACATACTTGAGGGGCCACACAGCGCCGGGCTCTTGTGGCTGCACTTTGTAATTTCTCACGGGGCTCCCAAAGAACAGGGCTTTAATTTTGCTGTCTCATTTCTAAGTGAGTGGGGAGCATTCACCCTTCCTACAGTTCTCGTGGCATGTCTGTCTCCTTGTACATGAGGGTACAGATGCAGAGTTGCCACATACAGCACAGGAGTCTCTTTTCTCATTCTGGAGCTAAGGAGTCACTCAGCACCGTGCACCTGTGGCAGAGCTGTCTCTTTTCTCATGAAGTAGAGATGAGGAACAATCTCACTGCACAAAGCTCATATGACAGGACTGTCTCATTTATCGTGGGCATAGATGTGCGTGTTTAGTGGGCCTCCTTTCTTAAGGGATGTGTCTAGGAAGTTACGCGGAGCAGGACTGTAACAGAGCTGTCTCATTTCCCATGGCGAGGAGAGAGGGGGCCACCCAGCACAGAGCCTGAGGCCGTTCCCATTGCTCATGGAGGTGCAGATACAGGAGGTGACCCCTTTTTAGGTCTCGCCTTGGCAGCGCATGTGCTGCATGCGCTGTCTCAGCGAGACATAAAGTAATTAGAATGTTGGGTGAAATTTCATGTTATTAGTTTTCCTGCTTGCTATTGGCTTACTTGTGGTAGTGTTTTTGTAATGTCCTTTTTCGTTGGCTGTTAGTGTTTTTCTAACTTCTGTGTAGTTCCGATACAGCGGTGCCTAACTACAGTGTCTTTTCACTTTGCCTGTACTTCTTTGCTGTCTGGTTAGCACGCTGTAGCCTGCCTTCTGCCTTTGTAATTGGAGACTTTAATGCATGTTGTTTATTTACTTTCGTTTTATCACTGATAGAGGTTGTAGGCTGTTTGAGCACGCTGGCTCTGAACTGTAATATCTGCCCCGGCATTTTGTATGATTACAAGACTGTAGCGGGCGGACTTTTTACCGCGTTATAAGTTTGATGTTTATTATTGGCTTTGAACTGTTATGTGTTCCCCGGCATTTTGTTTGTATAACAACATTGTAGCGGGAGTGCTTTTTACTGCGTTATTAGAACATTGGAATGTGGAGCACTCCATTGTAGACAATGGAGTGCTCCATGCTTCTACGGGCCGGTAAAGGCCCGCAGAGCAACATTCCAATGTTTTACAAAAACCTCTCGAAGCTCGAGGGGATTTAAATCCCCTCGAGCTTTGAGAAGCCTTTGTTTAATTTATTAGAACATTCTGCCCTCTAGTGGCAGAATGTTCTAATAGCCTTATAGCCCTTCGTAGCAGGGCTATACAGCTATTAAAGTCCCGCTGCTTTTGTTAAAGTCCCTCGCCTTCGGCTCGAGCCTTTAACGCTGCAGCGGGCCTTTAATAGCCGGTATAGCCCGCTACGGCGGGCTATAAGGCTATATTATTGCTCTCTTTTGAGCACGATAGCTTTGAAGTGTTATGTCTGCAACTTTTTTCTGGGAAAAATGCTGGGGCACACATAACAGTTCAGAGCCAGCGTGCTCAAAACACAGCAATAATAAAGATGAAATCTTCCCGCTACAGTCTTGTAATTATACAAAATGCCAGGGCAAACATTACAGTTCACAGCCACTGTGCTCCAAACAGAGCAATAAATGATTACAACATTGTAGCGGGGGGGAATTTTTACAGCGTTATAAGTTTGATGTTTATTATTGCCGTGTTTTGAGCATGCTGGCTCTGAACTGTAATGTCTGCCCCGGCATTTTGGGGGTATTAGAACACCGTAGCGGGAGGACTTTTTCCCGCGTTATTATTGCTCTCTTTTGATCACGGTGGCTCTGAACGGTCAAGTATGCTAAACACTGATTTTGTGCTTACGTGTAGCGCTGTGACTAGAACCAGCTTTCTGTAAACTTCAAAGGCGGAAACGTTTGCCTTATGCTAGAAATTTGCCCGTAATGACTAGCCCGTTTTTATTATTAATACAGTAACGCTTTATTTTGCAGTTAATTGTTTATTATTGTTATATATACGGCTGCGATGACAGGAGTAGAAACATGCTAGTTTGTGGGCACAGTATGCTCTAAAAAAGATTTTGTGTTATTGGTGTTTTGAACGCATTTTTTTTTTGTTGCGTATATTTTGTATATGAAGAAATATTATTAGTACTACACTTTACTTAGGGCTTGAAGTGGACCGGGTGCAAGCAGGTGCTGCAACTGGTGCCATTTTGGCTCGTATTTTTCACTGTCATCTGAGGTGAATAAATATATGTTACCTTTGCAGCATTTTATGGTTTTAAATTTAAAATTGTATTTTATCGATTGTACATAGCGCTAACTTAGCCCTAAAGTATTGCACTGTTTTACATACCCACTAGTTACATTCCACAAAACAAACCGTTTAGGTTTTTCTTTAAGCTAGGCTATGACTTTAAACTGTTTGTATGCACTAATAGGAGTAGCAAAATGCTACATAGGCGGTAACACTATGGTGAACATTAATTTTTAGCTTTATTTTTTTAATCAATGCCATTTATTTATTACATGTGCCTTACACATGTTTAAACCTTAATGTTTTTTTGGGTGCACACAGGGGCTTCTGTTAACAAAATATGTGGGAATAATGCTCGCTATGTATATTTAACAGCTTACTACACCACAAGCTGTTAGTGCTGGGGGAGGTGGGGATTTTATGCATTGAATTGTATTCTACAGCTTAATTTGTGACAAATAGATATTGTTTATTTTTTTTTAAATTAAAAATCTTTACTCAGTACGTTTGTAAAAAAATGTATAAACACATTTTGGCTAAAGCGGTTTTGTGATTATTAGCATTTGTGAGCTGTATATTACATGTTTTTATTTTAGATTGTTTCCGGCGTGCTTTGGTGTGAACACAACTTTACCAGCTTGCTGTGCTTGTTTTGCATCCCACAGATGCTGCTTACGAGTAGATTTTAATCTGTCTTTCTCTGCTTGTTAGCGCTTCATTAGCCTGCCCTTGTTTCCTTTCTAAAGTGTCAATTTTCACTCGAAAACATCACACTATTGCAGACTTTCGGTCTGCTTTTGGCCCCCCAAAACCACGTTTTCAGACGGAACACTTTAGGCTTTTCTACGCCTAGGAA